>NC_133778.1:31462897-31831267 GCF_003597395.2 Chelonoidis abingdonii | reverse complement strand
TCTTTCTTTTATGCTTGTATCTTCGCCCCTTCCTCCTCTCGGCTCTCCCGCTGACTGCAGTGAGCCCCTTTAAACTCCAGGTCTGCCCTGATTAGCCTGCCTGATTGGCTGCAGGTGTTCTAATAAAGTAGCTCTCTTTACTGCCTTTTCTAGAAACGATCTTAATTGGCCCAGGTGCCTTGATTACTGGAGCAACTGCGCTCAGTTTGTTACTCTAGGTTCTGTAAAGGAGTGTTTAGCCGGGGCTACACATACACTCCTGTTTCTCAGACTTCTTTACTGTAGTCTCATCTGCGTCCTGCCTCTCAAAAGCATACAGTAATTAATAAACTATCTAAATGGCATTTACCACTGCCCATGTTAACTCCCATCCCTGGAGCATCTACACTGTTCTCGTTTTCTCATGAGTCCAGAACTGCACGCCTTTCTAGACGATTCTCGAGCGGGAGACAGCGCTCTCTGTTGGTTCTGTGTATCATCTAGCCAGGAACAAGCTGCACCTCAAGACCTCCTTCTGCTAAGCTCTGGAGCTCGGCTGTCTATTTCTTCTTTTCTTGCTGTACGTTTCTTTCTTCTTCTTCTGTTCTCTTTTCTTCTCCGCTCTCTCTCTCCTACAAAAACATGCTCCCCCAGATATAACAGAGCTGACTGAGGTGACCTGCAGTGAGGAACTGTGAGTAACCCCCCACCTTTTTGGAAAGACTTGCCAAGGGAGGGACGACAGTAGAGAGACTGGTGTGAGGAGAGGCAGAGTGATCTTCCACCATACCAGGGACCCAGGCTGCTGACATTTCTGGGGCCGCTCCAGTCTTCAGAGGGGTTGTGCAGCTTGTTGCCTTGGCTAGACTGATGACACAGAACCACTAGAGCGCTGTCTCCAGCTGCAGATCTTCAAGCGTGCAAGTGCTCGGACTCTGAACACAGACGCAGTGATATGCTCCAGCTGGGTAAAACAGGGCAGATTGTAAAATGCCATTAGATAAGTCTCATGTATTCTGCTATGGCTTGTGATGGTTGCTCAAGCAGATGCTACAGTAAAGTACTTGAGAAGAACAGGTATGTTTAGCGCCCAGGCTAAAACAAATCCCTAGACCGGGTAACCAAATGGCAGTTGCTCCACGGTTAATTCAGGCACTGGACCAATTAGATCTTCAGAGGCAGTAAAGAGAGCTACTTTAAGTTAGAACTGCAAGCCATCGAGGCAGCTAATCAAGGGCACGGGTTTAACAGGAGCTCACTGCAGTCAGGCATGGGAGGAGCCAGAGGAGAAGGGAGCGTGTGTGAGGGTTGGAGCAAGAGGCAAGCGCTGGAGTGAGAGAGTCGTACTGTTGGAGATTGAGGAGGCACAGCGCTATCAGCACAGGAGGAAGGTCCTGTAAGTGAGGATAAGAAGAATGTTTGAGGAGCCATGAGAAAGTAACCCAGGGAGTTGTAGCTGTATGAGCTGGTATCGGGGCATTAGTAGACAGCTGCGATTGGCACCTTCTTCTCTTCTGTAATGTCATTTGCATAACAAAAAGCTCAAAACGCTCAGTATACACACGCCATTGCACTATATTCTCATCAGAAGGTTCCAGTGGCCTGGTCAGAGTAGTCATGATTTTTAGTTTCAATTTCACAGTCAGTGCAAACAAGCAGTTTTTTTGTTTGTTTGTTCTTTACCTTGACTTCTACTTCCTTCTGTTACTGGAGCAGCACCGGAATCCCATCTATCGTCACGACTTGTTATATCCTTGGGGGCAGCCGGTTTAGGAAGAAATCACTTGAGGCCAGACAGCAGACAGCTAACAAAACTACCATTTATTTACAGACACAGAGCTCGCCTAACCGACCGAAGCTGGCTGGGATATCCCCTAATAATCTAACTCAGTTGCCATAGGAACAAAAACTGTGACAACTAAATACACAATAGCTCTAGGCACAGAAACAGTCTCTGCCCTGACTCCACTGAAGCCACCAACAGCCTATGGAGCTCCCTGCTCGATCAAAGCCCCTGCAAGCTCTCAGCAGCAGCTCCTGGTATGGACGAAGCTCATCAGCAGCAATCTCACTCCTTTTCTCAAAATGGAGTCCACCCCTGCTCTCTCTGGATGAGGAAGTCTTTCCCTCTGTCCTCCAGGCATGATGGGAGTTGTAATTTCTAAGGCTAGATTTTATTTTATATATTATTTTGTTATTTATATATTATATAGATATATACTATTATTATTATTATTATTATTATATATATTATTATATATATATTGGCATTTCCCTCCGGTAGCGCAATGACTGGGGAAAAATGTTAATATGCAGCAGTGTTCACAGGCTTTTCCCCTGGAACACTCCCAATAAAGTTCAGAGGTCCCGCTGGTAAAGCTTAGAGTGACATCTACCTGGATTTCAGAAATCAGATTCCAAAGAGATTGAGACTGAAGAGTGAGAGGAGACGGTCTTGAGCTGAACCTTTCACTATGATTTAGTCATGGCCTCTAATGAAATGAAGAATCCCCATGACCAATCACACACAAAAAAGAACACTTAAACTAAAACAAAGAAGCAAGTTGCTAGAGGTTTTAGCAAACATTGTATGACAGGCTATGAGGGAAAGTTGAAGTGAACACATTTGAAAGTTCTTGTTGGTATATTTTCCACAGCCTCCTGTTTACCTACAGAATTATTGACATATATTTCAAGTAGTACCAATTAAAAGAAAAAAAGAAAACACATGGCATTCACCTTCATACCAGTGGCACACAGAGTGCCTGCTGATTTCTAGCAGGTGACTAAACTGTGTGTGAAATAGTTTTACATATGGTTTGCATGTCCTCAGTTGGATCTTTTTTCACCATCAGTGTTGTGAAAGCCTTCTGCATGATTGTGTAGGAAGTTTCAAGATCTCCCTGTTGCAGAAACAGAAAGGGGAATTTGCTACTTTAGAATCCAATAGTCTATTTCAGAGGTTCTCACACTTCATTGCACCCATGACCCCCTTCTGACAATAAAAAATACTACACAACCCCAGAAGGGGGGACTGAAGCCTGAGTCCATATGATTCCCTCTGTCCCCGGGGAGCCAAAGCCTGAACCCCACTGCCCTAGGCAGGGTTGGGGTGAAAGCCAAAGCCCAAGGGCTTCAGCCCCAGCCAGGGGGCCTGTAACCTGAGCCACACCGCCCAGGGTTGAAACCCTTGGGCTTTGGCTTCAGCCCGGATGGCGGGGCTCGGGCTTCAGCCCCAAGCCCAGCCCATTTTGGGGTCCCAACCCACAGTTTGAGAACTGCTGGTCTATTTGTTCTTTGAAAACAATCTCTACAAACAAAAGTTCTTTTCAAATATAAGAATTTAATAAAACTTTGCACACTAGGTAGAGGAGTTCCTAGGACAGCAACAAGAATTTATATTCCTTTCAGGGTGTACCAGTTACTAATTAATGATTTCATTTGCGATTTCTCTTCTCCTCCTATCATACTTGTTACTATTGGCTTTTTATCCCGGTATTTTCCCTATAACATGGTTATTAAGTGGCTTCTCAATCATAGAATCATAAGGTTAGAAGGGACCCCAGGGTCATCTAATCTAATCTCTCAATGAAACCGTTTTGGTGCATATTCCTTCTGTCCCTCAGTTTAGAATTAGTTCACAGAATAAAAGTAAATAAACAAACAAGCCACTTTCCTTTTGATAGGATTTCCATCTATCTTCAAGGGATGCATTGATTTGCTGCAGCTGTGAACAGCTCTTATAAATCCAAGGCATGAACAACTTAATTTTGGAAGCAAGTCAGAAAAGTGTTAAATGATTAGAGTCCAAGTAGATAATTTATAAACAAGTAGAACAAACTTAATAAATGTTGCATTACATGGGAGAGGGAAAAAAAGTAATGCCAGAGCAGAGTCCTTTTTTAAAAAATGGGAAGGGCCCGATACCCCCACTGCCTTGCACTTTGCATAGTACTTTACACTTATACAAAGTAAATGCAAAAGATACCAGATCAGAATGGCAACATTTTTGGTAGCAGACAGTGGAAATCAGGCCCAACGCATTTCCTCTGCTTATACTGGATTTATATTCTGCAGGATCTCTGACAATCAGACCATTTATTCTGGGGCCTACATAAGGATTATGTGTCTAATTTTAGGAACCAAAATTAGAAATTTCTGGCATATATCCTTTCAGTGTCTTATATCAGTCAAAAAAGGTGCAGAATGTGGTAAACAGAATTATCTTAATCCAGTTGTTAGTTCAGGAAACAGGATTTAAATTGCTTTCCAACATATTAGCAATTTTATGCTCTTTTAATCTTTTTTATATTCATTGTTGTTGGGCTTTATAAAAATACAGAACTACTAACAATGCAAGACAGAATGAACATTGTTACAAGCATCAACACTGACAAATTACAACAATCTGCAAGAAAACAATTGACTGAAGATAAACAGTCATCTCTGATAAGACTACTCTACAACAGACCTTATTTATAATTTGCAAAACATAAGCTCCATTTCCTAAAGAAAAGCTTTTTAGGACCAAATCCAAATTCCACCTAAGTCAACGTTTTTTGTTTTTTGTTTTTAATTTATTTTGGTGAGGTTGGATTAGGCCTCAAGATAAAATGTGTGATGGGGGATAGTACAACTGTGCACGCTCTCTCTCTCTCTCTCTTTTCAGTGGCAAAAAGGAGAAGAGAAAAGTTTGATATCAGCTCCATCCATCCGCAACACAAATCGGTCAGTCTGTACCTGCTGCCTTCATAGTTTTAATCAGTGGATCATTATGCAGATACTATACTTTAAACCAATCTGTGTAAAGTTGATTGCTGCCCATGTCTGACCAGTAGTATGCATACCACAGTTTGAGAATGGCTGTCCTCACCATTTCCTGGACACGCCTATAAACAGCCCTACTAAGGCAGGAGCTGCTCATAGAGACTGCCTCTTTCCTTACGTCAAGTCCAGCTGAACTATGAACCTCCAGATATAAATGTGGATGGTGGTAGGATATTTTGGGTGAGGGCCCCTCAACTCTGGAGTATCATCCCTTAGTTCAGCATATCCCAAAGTGTAGGCTGACACAGAAGGGATGCATAAAGGACAAGGACTATATAGGTTTTTGCTTTATGGGTTGGTTGGGAGGGGCTCCAGGTTCTGTTCCAGAGGTAGCATTCAGGTCACTTTGTGAGTATGTTAATTAATAATATTGTGATTTAATTAATTCATATTTTCCTAGATCTTTTGGTTGGTGCTTATAAATCCACATGACTATCCATTCACATTCCTACAAAACATGGCAAGATTTTGCAGTGGGAAACTTTCCTTAATAAATGTCATCCAGGAATTAATATACTGTACGCTCCCAGAACTCTCAGTGGGGCATAATTCAGCTAGGCTACCCCTCCTCTGAAGTGTCAGTGATCTTTTGAGATTTACCATTGACTTCAGTGGCAGGTGCATTGGACCCTCAAGTGCAGATTTGTAAAAGTACTTAGGTGTTGCTGCGCTCAACACTGCAATGCCTAACTGAATAAGGCTCCTCAATCCCATTTTCAAAAGGTATTTTAGGATTTAGACTCCTAAATCCCTCTGCAAAATGAGATTTAGTCTCCTCAGTCAGGTAGGCACTGCAATACTCAGGACAGTAATACCTAAATAACTTTAAAAATCTGGGCCTAAGTAATTTAAACATCGAAGAGTCCTGTGGCACCTTATAGACTAACAGAAGTTTCGGAACATGAGCTTTCGTGGGTGAAAAGCTCATGCTCCAAAACTTCTGTTAGTCTATATGGTGCCACAAGACTCTTTGCTGCTTTTACAGATCCAGACTAACACGGCTACCCCTCTTATATTTAAACATCCAAGTCCCCCTTTCAAAGAGGACTTAAAAGCCCAAGTCCTATGGACTTTCAATAAGACTTAGCCTTGTAAGGGCTAGATTTGCTAGGAGGTCATGGGTGGTGCAATGCTGAGCAGCGCCCTCCTGCCTAGTAAAATTCACAACCTCAAGTTAGGCGCCCAGGCTCCCTATAAAATTTATGGAGAGAGTTCAATGCCTAAAAACTGATTCTGAGAAGCCAGTACACTAAACTGGCAGCCTAAGCTACCCAATAGAAATGTCAAGCCGTAGACTTCAGAGAAAGTTAGGCACCTGTCTCCACCTGGGATTCACAGCTGTGAATTTTCTCCTGGAGTAAGATGCCTACACGAGGTCAGCCCTTTCTTAAGAAAAAATAAACATGAGGTGCTGGTGGTAGGCCCAACAGCTTCAGTGGGAGAGACGGAATACTCCATAGCCCAGTGGTTAAGGCACACTCTTGACATGGGAGATATTGTACAACCTGCTTCAAATCAGGTAGAATGGGGGTTTGAACCTCTCTCTTCCACAGCCCAGGTGAGGGCACCCTCACCATCTTTTGTGAAGGCTAAGTGGGCTTAGAATATGCCTAAGGGGAATGCTAATAGAGTAAGATAGGCAGGGGAACACTTCGTTTGTGAATTCCACTGGGGTTTAGGAATGAACTAGACACCAAGTAGACTGTCAATGTCAATGGCAGTTTTGCATGTGCCCACCAGCAAAAATGTAAGTATTTAGGGGACTTTACTATTGGAAACATAGGTGTCTATGGATTAGGTTGCAGCTGACTAGTGGTGTTGTGAATGCCAATGATACCTGATGGGGCAGATAGGTACTTAGGGCTAGATTCACAAGGGTGATTTGGAGGCCTAATTCAGTTTTGAAAGTTGTACCTGTCCCTTGCAACACTGAGCAAAGCAGCATCTGAATACCTTTAAAAACCTGGGTCTTAGTGTCTGATAGAGTGATCGACAGATTACTCCATGCAGCCTATATTATATTTCGCAGAACTTTTATACTGTGATCTCACACATGCACTCAGCCATGTCAATGGGAACAGGAATGGACCTGATAGCTCATCTTTCAGGCTGGGCTTATCAAAGGGAGCTAGGCTGTCAGCTCCCATTATCTTTCAATGATAGGGCCTCTTTTAAAATACCAGCCTTCTGCCATCTTAAGGAGCATAATTTCCTTAAGGGATGGGCAGTTTGTACTTACAGTGGCCCAGTATTTTAAGAAGGAAGCTATATCATGGGCTCTTCAGAACTCTTTATATCTGTTTTTTTGGGAAAAATCCTATTCATAATTCATACTTTTTACATAGTTCAGAATATTTATACAATATTTTCCAATAGCTAGTTCAATTATCCAAGAATATGATCCAGAAATAATAGCTTCCCACTCTCAGTTTTGTTAAAGATACAATATGTGCTTAAAATAGTCTGAGGTGACATTTTCTCCCCTACATTTTTATATAAATTTATATCAACATGTGCCCACATTAGCCATTTACAAAGGTATGATGAAACTGTTCATATGAATAACTACAGGTGATGTCACAAGGTTATGCAGTGCTTGGCTAACATCCATAGCCTCACTTGACTATACTTCTGCAGCTATTTAACAAGTGAAAAGATATTCTTTTTAAACCATGTTCCAGGTCTAGAGGAACTGCTATCCTTGTTAGAAACCATCCTGCCTCTTAAGGCCTGATTGCTGGGGCTTGTTCTGAACAGCAGGGTGTCTTTGATGCTCCTGGTTCAAACTCTGAATTGAACTCTTTGGAGATGAGCAAAGCTGAAACAGCAAAATTAGCTTTTAAGGAAATGGAGATCCTTCTCCATGGAATAAAGGAGTGGGTATGGCCAGGAATTAGAAATGGGAAGTCTACATTCCACATTCAGTACTCTCTGGGAGAGAGCCAGTTGCTTGCAGGACAATGGAGAAATTACTCAAGGATTTTTACTGGAGGAGGACAGCTAAGTAGCTACATGCAGGAGTAAGAGGACAACCTGACCTATGTGTGGTTAATGACTGTTCCCAGGCCCACAGATGAAGAACAAAAGGAGCAGTAGCTCAGTAAGCCAAGTCCAGAAACTCAGCCATGTTGCACAATATTAGGTTCAATAGGATGGTGGGTTTTTTTAGTTTCTAAAAAATTTTGAACCAGTGTATTTAAATTTTATTTTCCCTTTTGGGGGATGGGCAATTGGACTGTTAAACTGAGTAACATACAATTAAATTTTGCATCAAGGATTCATTACCTTTATAGTTTAATAGAAATTCTGCTATATTTTCACAGGAGGAATAGTGCATATTTCTGTCCTTGTCCCCCCACCCCCAACACACAGACACACACACACCCCTCTACCACCCCAACTCCTGGTCAAAACTGGGCTAATTCTTCCTGCCTTACTGAAATATTCTTTTTGTCATTATACTTCACATGGAGCAGTACTTTTATTTTTAGTTTTATAGTCTACAACAGAATGTATCCCAGAAAGGAAGAATAGTCCAATGATTGAGTGAATTGTCTATGACTTAGGAGACCAAGGTTCAGTTCCCTGCTCCACCACAGACTTCCTGTGGGCAACTCAGTTAGCAAATTATCAAAGTCTCATAATGGTCTGTATCTATAATCCTCTGTTATCAATCAGGCTAAATCTTAATGGGGTGTTGATTGATAGATTGTGACCTCTTGCTCTGACCCACAGACTCTTAGAAAATAGGTCTAAATGTCCAGGAAACCAAGGAAGGGAATACTTGTTTTTACAGGTGTCTTCTGTGATTGATGAGCTAATGAGATAATGACAGCTGTGTTTAGTTTATCTGTTATATAAATTGAGATGCTACGAAAGGAACTGCATGAGTCAATAGGTCATGAGAAAGGATTTTTATTTGTTTCTTTTTCATAACCAAGAATGGTATATATAAAGGGGTGAGTTTCTGAAGGATAGTTGGAATGGATTGGACTGTCAGACTGCTTTCCTAATGCTATTGTATTTCCCTTTCTGTATCATGCTGACCATTCTTTGATTAATAATATTTGATTAATAAGCTGACTGAGTCTAAATTTAACCCTAAGAGGCTAGATTCACAAAGGGACTTTGGCACCAAACTGCCAGTTTAGGCACCTAAATCCCAGAATAAGGCCAACTGCTAATCACAAAATCCCTCCTCAGTTACCACCAAACCCTGTAAGGCACTTGAACTCATTTAGCATCTAAGTTTTTGGAGTGAATGGGGGTCCAGATACCTAAACCCCAGAGTGATCACAAACCAGGGGAAAATAAGTGTTCTTCCACCTAACAAATTTGCAGGGCCTGATCAGAATCAGAGCTCACACAAAACAGCAGCAGGAGAGGGGAGAGAGGAGGAACTCCCTCAAAGCCTTTAGTCCAGTGGTTAGGGCACTCACATCAGATATGGGAACTCCCTCTCTTCCCCCGTTCAAGTCCCCCCTCTGCCTAAGGGTGCCCTAACCACAGGGCTATGCTAGGATATTCTTTGGAAAAATAATGAAAGTCATTAAAGCTGGAAGACTGGATGCTGCTTGTGCTCACTCCTTGCCCCAATGACACATTATTTATCCACAGTGCAACAGCTTCAACTGGAAAGATTGAGGGAGCCCCATATTAGAATGACCTATTGCTCTGGGGTTAGCGCACTCAGCTGAGAGATGTCAGATCACTTTTCCCCTGAGGAGCATGAGGGACTTCAACCACAGGTCTCTCACATCCCACTGGGCTAAAAGTTATGAAGGAATTTCCCCTTCTCCTCTCCCAGCTTCTTGCAAAAACATCATCCGCATCTAACTCCAGAAGAGGGTTTGTAGCTGGGAATCCCAAGCAAAAGGTGCTACTTCCCTCCAGCCTGGATTTAGGTGCTGAACTCCCTGAGAGGGGTGGGGCTTTGTACATACCTTTTCTGAACACCTCCCATTGGCGAGCTTAGGCAGGGAGCTTTGGTGAATCCATTTCTCAGGCACCTATCTCCCTCCATTCATTGTGCAGAAAGCTTGTAGTGAGTCCCTAATTCAGGCTTTGTGAATCCCAGACATTTTCAAGGCAGCTAAGTTCCTTTGTGACTGTAGCCCTTGGCCTCCCTGGGTATGTATATTGTGTAATTAAAAGCACAAAGCTGGCCTATGGCAGCTGACTCAGGCTCATGGGACACAGCCTATGGACTGATTTACTGGGATATAGACATTTGGGCTTGGTTTGGTGCTTCGGCTCTGGGACCTGTGAACCCAAATGTCTACATCCCAGTGAAACAGCTGCATGGCATGAGCCCAAGTCAGCTGACAACAGCCAGCAATCGGTGTTTTATTGCAGTGTAGATACACGCTCTGTGGCGCAGCTCCCCATCTGTAAAATGGGAATAATAGGACTTCCCTATCTGATAGAAGTGTTCTGAGGAAAAATACATTGTGACATGCTCAGATAGTACGGCAATGGGTGACATATAAGTACCTACAGCACAGCATGATTTATAAATCTCATGATAAAAGGTTTATTGGATATTTATAAGAATAATGAGAAAATTGCCCCGCGTCCGTCCCCCCCGCCCCCGGGCAGCCCTGAAGATACTTCCCCTATACTATACTTGCCTATTTCAGTTCTCTTGCACCACCCTCCGTAGTATCTGTTGCAAACTCCTCTCCTAGACAGAATATTGAATTCGATGAGAGCCACTGATCTGATGCAGTGTGGCAATCCTTGTGTTCCTGTTCCTCATGCATAGCTACCATTAACCCCAGACAACATGCACGATAGTAACTGTATCGTTTGTTCTGTAAGCTACTTCAATTGGCAGATTTGAGCTAAACCAATAAAATGTGGGTGAAATACTTCCACCCCATGTACATCTCTCACTAAATTGAGGGAGATATTTTTGGGTTAAGGGATGGACTTGAGCATTAAGTGCCAAACATCAGACATGCACTTTGTGGCGCGCCATGGAGGATAAATTGCTTACCAGATGATGTGGTAACTAGAGTGATTGTGCAGACATAACAGTGCTAAGACATGTTACTGGTGCGTTGGTATTAAATTGCCATTACATTCTGATGGAAAAACACCCAATGTAACAAAATAGAGTTGATAATGGTGTTTAGATTTCTGGCACTAGAAGATACTGATGATATGGGAGTATGAACTAGACCCAGACTGCAGAGGAGAAGCAGACAAAGAAGAGAAATTAAGGAAGATTAGTTACTGGAATTCTTATTTTGCAGAAAACTCAGAAAGACATTAAAACAGACAAGTACATTAACAAATTTAAAATAAGCTTTTTATTACTTAATATTTTTTCACTGAAATTCAAAGCTTGGCAGTCTAAGTTCCATTGAAAGTGGGAATCTCAGCAGCACTGCATTAATTTTTCAAGCTTTAATGTGCCAGTCAGGGAATAAGTTATTACATCTGTTGCCCTCTGGGAGGAAGAATGAAAAGCACAAAAATTATTCTCCACTGTTAGGATGGAATAACTGAATAATAGCTGATTCAAGCAGCGGAATCACAAAAGAAAAGCTTACAGCAGCTTTTGTGTCATCATTAGGAGTGAACGTTGCTCTGTACAACTAGTGTAGTGAGATTAGGAAACATGGCAGGGCTTATTTGTTCTTCTCAAGGGGCCCTTTACAATTATGGGAGAATTTCAAATGAATCTCTTATGCACAGCTGATGATAATCTATGTGAAAGATACTCTTTTTTCATGTTGAAATTACAGCCTGTATTCATTTCTTGTAAGATTCACAAGAGAAAATATAATTGTCCCTGCAAGCTCCTGAGAACAATATGGTAGTTCAAATTGTGGGGCTTCAGGGCAGCTTAGCACATTGTGCCTGTCACTGTGTAGGGAAAGTCTGGCTCTTGGATAGCTTCCTGGAGGAAAGGAAATCAGCCCATAAAGTTCTTGTCATTCCAAAAGGCAGAAACATCTGCTGAATTCTTGAGTGACTAGTTAGCTGAAATCAGAGCCAGGGGTGCCTTTTGTTAATGATCATCTTCTCCAGTAAATGAAGATATTGCTATAAGAAGCTTCACAATGTGGCAAGTGAAGAGAAAGCCAATCCTCACTGGAGTAAACAAAGGTGGGGGAAAGTGTAATCACATGGAGGGGGAAAGAAGATGCTCATTCTCTTCACTCAGGAGCTACCATAAATTCCCTTATTGCCACTTACGCAGCACAGCCACCAAATAGCACAAAAAGGTATGCATGGCCTGGCTACTGTGGAGAGAAGTTGGAAAATAGCCATATGATATTCCCTTCTCCAGTTACTGTTGCCCCAGATAGTAGTAACTCTCCCTCTGCTGGTTCCACAGACAGAGTGGGGGGGAGTGGTGGAAAGGGAGAAAGCCACCACAGTACAGCCAGAAAACAAACCCGACTCTGGAAGGAGGGAAAGGAGTGCAAATGTCCAAAGAACCATGAGAAATGGCCTTACTCTGTTAAACAGAGTCTTCAGAACCCAAAGCAGTGGTAACTTAACTGTTTCAGTCCAGGCAGCATCAGGAATAAATCAGAGGAAACACACCACTTCTGGGTGATGGTAGATTGATGCAAGTAAGTATGCTCTTATCTAAAACTAAAATTTATTAGATTTAAGCACATGCAGACAGAAGCAATAGGTTTAGAAATCTCAAATAATTACCTATAATCTGAGATAGTATTGAGTGATTAGCAGCAGGTCAGCGATGGCCAGTTGCTCCCCTGCTGGCAGGGACAGCTCCAGGCACCAGCGCAGCAAGCGTGTGCCTGGGGCGGCAAGCTGCAGGAGGCGGCCTGCTGATCGCTGTGAGGGTGGCAGTCAGGCAGCCTTCGGAGGTGTTTCTGTGGGAGGTCCGCTGGTGCTGCGGCTTAGGCGGTAATTCAGTGGTGGGTACACTGCCGAAGGCTGCCAGACTGCCGTGCTTGGGGTGGTAAAAGATATAGAGCCATCCCTGACTGCTGGGTAGTATGGTGTCAAAAAAGTCTCTCAGGATAGCTTCAGACAACTGCTCCAAAGTAGACTGTATTACCTAGTCTTTTTATGATTAACTTTTATAAAACACACAGCTCATAGTGACCCCTACTTGGTCATCACCTTCCTAATTTCAATAAACTACTTATCAACAAAACATTCCTAACAATCTTAATCATAATAAGAGTCTATGTCACAAGCGCCCAAATTCAAGGTCTCCATCCATGCATTTTCTTTTAGTCTCAATTTACTCTTTTCTACCCTACTTCAATTCTGATTAGCAAAAACTGCAAGCCTGTAGCTTGTATTTGACCTTGCCCCCAGAAACCCTGCCTTTTCAAATTAACCCTTAAGTAGGTGGTGTTCTATTTTATTAATTCATGATGGATGAATGCACACAGTATGGTTGCAATTAGCTTAATCACATTCTGAGGTAACACACCCCTCCATTCCAGGGCAACAGCTCCTCCTACAGATCCCTGGACTCAATGTTTTCAGGAGGCTCTATCCCCTGCCATGTGTGACATAGTAATGACATAGGCACCAACTATTATTATTGTCAGGTCAGTGAAGGGAGACGTCATAACTTCAGTAAAGAACTCACATTTGGGATCTTCAAATTCATGCTTTCCTTTTGTTTAAAAGAAAAAGGGAGAAGGCCTTCCATAGACAGTCTTAGTTCAGAGGTTATGTCTATAACATATTTGAATTTCTTATGGGTTGTCATTTTCCTGGGATCCAAGAAAACTAATTTTATCTTAATGGGATGATTGGACTGCATCAGATTTTTTACATACACCAATGTTATCTCACTGGAATGACCATGCCATATCAGGGATTCCATTTAGAGTCACTTCTGATGAAACACTAACAACATAAGTTCAACAGTACACAGATTTAAAAAAAAAAACCCAAAGAAACCAGGAAACATTAAAGCCAAATGTTATAGCCAATGTTAAAGTGATGTTATGGGGCTAATGTGCTCTAATAGAAGTATGCAAATTAAAATTAAAGCTAATATAACAATTTGATAAATGATGCCTTACAAACACACTAATCTAAATGTAGCACTCTACCGAGGCTCAGAAGGACCCATTAAAGATGAGATTTTAGCTTTTAATATCACTGTTGCTTTAAAATGTGCTATTCTTAGTAGATTTCTGAGACCTATTTTGATAATTTTCATACCAGCCCATCTGAGACAACAGTGTATGAAGACTTCACTAGATTCCTTTTTTCTCTTTACACCACTCCACCTAATTCAAGTGGATTGGAAAGACTCTATATCATAGAATCATAGAAGATTAGGGTTGGAAGAGACCTCAGGAGGTCATCTAATCCAAACCCCTGCTCAAAGCAGGACCAATCCCAACTAAATCTATATAATATATGCATCTCAGTGCATGCTTTAACACTTAGCTAACTAATTTAACAGTTCAGCACTAAGTCCCCATAGGTCAGATGCTCAGCTGGTGTAAATCAACATAGCTATTTCTAATATCAATGGTGCTATGTTGATATAAACCAGCTAAGGATGTGGCCTCATTATCTATTTGTGTATAAAAATTCTACACTAACTATTTATGGACCTAACAGCGTATAACAATAATACATAAAGTACATTTGTATTTGTACATAAGAATGGCGAGTCAAATGTCTGTCTATAGTCTTATGTATAACACTACACCAAGTACCCATATTCTTAAGTATAACTGTACCACACCCAAACACTAAATATTTCTTCTTAATTGTCTGTGTACTTACCTGTAAAAACTCCAATACATTGAAGAATCTCTGAAATATTGATATGTGAACTAATCACCCACTGCTGACATACAGACAACTCTGGGGTGACCTACAGCTGCTGGTTAACAATGTCCAGAAACATCACACAATAGTTCAGGAAAGCAAAATCTTTAAGTAGTGCTCATAGTAAACCAATTATAAGAAGCACAAGATTTTCTGTACTGAAAGTTTAATCTCTCTTGGAGGTGGATTAAGAGTGACATATCCCTTAAGAAGAGACACTCAGGACAGCCATTTGGATTTTATGTCTGGAAATCCTGCCAGCACCCACACTTCATGAACAAACATGGTCTCCTGGCTGCCTATGGTTACAGCCATCTGTTTGGATGGCAGTATTCCTGCTCATAAATTGACTGGAGTATTTCGCCAGGGTTTATAGGTGCCAAATAGTTAGAGCTTTAAAAGAGCAGATTGTATAACTTGACAAGTACCATATCTTCTATAGGAAGCATCCCCCCCTCCCACATTGTGTGTGACAGCATTGGCACCATAAACATCCTTGCATTTGATGACATCTGTTGATACTAAAATGTTAAAATAAAGGAGTAAAGATGAGTAAAACAGACATGTGGGGCACTCATAGCTGCCAAGTTACATTGCAATGGACACCTTAAAATAGCAGTAAAGTCCAAATGTCTGTAAAAAAAGCCCAGATCCCATAAGCATTCTGAATGAGAATCCCATGATAGAACCAGGTTCTATACCAGTGGTGGGCAATCTGTGGCCCATCAGGGTAATCCGCTGGTCGGTTGCTTGACGTTTGTTTACATTGATCAAGAGGCTGCGGTTCACCGTCCCACTGCTCCCATTGGCCTCTTCCCGTGGCCACTTCCTGTAGTTCCCATTGGCTGGAAATGATGAACCACAGCCACTGGGAGCTGCGGGGGCTATGCCTGTGGACAATCAACATAAACAAAATGTCTTGCGGCCCACCAGTGGATTACCCTGATGGGCCATGTGCCAAAGATTGCCAACCCCCGACCTATGCCAAAAGGAGATTTCCCATCAGTGCAGGAGAATCTTCCTAAGTGCTATAGCAGCGGAACGGCACTGGTGCAGCTGCACTGATGCAGCAATGTGAGTGTAGACAAGCTCTCAGAAGGTCTTAGCAAATACAGGGTGGAACAGATTGTTTAGCATAAGTAGTTACATATTTCAAGGGACCATTTAAGTTGGCCCATTAACACCTCTCTAGTCACAGGGACGAAAGAAAGGGTGGGGGAGAGGTTGTTAGTGGGTTATAGATCATTGTAATAAACTGTAAATCCAGTGTGTCTATTCAGTCCATGATTTTTAGTGTGTAGCAAAGTTGTGAATCCTGTAGACTACCCTGTAGGATGTATCCTGAAGATTACTCGGTGACCTTCAGTTTTGGCATTTCTAACTATTGCAAACTTGTTTCCCATCACAGCCACTCACATTTACATCCCTTACCATAGATTATTGTATACTTAGTGTACTAATGAGTGTCATTAAATTAGACAACAACTAGGCAGTGTGGTAGATTAAAAACAAATCCTCCAAGCTGCTTTTACAAGTGTAGATCTCTAAAGCACAATAAGTTGAAAATCTAACAAATGCTAATGCAATGTTCCATATGGTGAATTAGAAAGGTCAGCTATGCATTATTGGATCTCATGGCAATAAGCCACAATGAAAGTGCTCAACCATCAGTGTCCTTTTCAACATCAGTCCAATGCAGTATACTACACATTTCTCATGAAACAGCAGTTTATAGGGATTCTTAATATGCAGAGGGATAAGGTGCATGCTCTTAGTGGAGTCAGCAGAATGATGAATGGCAGCTTCTTTTAAAAGTGAAATCAAGATTGCACCTGAAGAGGTCCCTGTTTCATAAAATAGTTACCACTCAAGCTGATACTATCAAGGACAATTTTATTTCATTTTTCATACTCATTTTTCTACTAGTGCACAACATTTAGAGTAAATGAAAATACGAAGGCATTTGATATCTACTGGTCTTTAAAGATTAGGGACTGACTGCATGGATTGATGACATACTTAGTGCCTTAGTAGAGAAGACACATGCTTTTAATAGGCAATGAGTTTGGTACAGTGTAGCTCAAACAGACAAAAAAAAATTCTAATGTCACATACCAGTGTTTGACTTTTAAAAAAAGAACCTGTTTTTTAACTGAAGACAAAAGGAGTGCTCTATATTTTACACACTGTTCCTGTCACATACAGGCTAAAATCAGTAGATGTGATATATCTTGACTGTAGGAAGGCTTTTGACAGTCCCACATTACATTCTCATAAGCAAACTTGGGAAATGTGGTCAATAAAATTACTATAAGGTGGGCGTAAAATTGATTGAAAGACCTTACTCAAAGTGTAGTTATCAATGGTTTACTCTCAAACCAGGAGGACCAACGTAGGCGGGCTACCATAGGAGTCTGTCCAGGATCCAGTACTATTCAACATTTTCATTAATGACCTGAATAATGGAGTGGAAAGTATGGTCATAAAATCTGCAGATGACACCAAGATGAGAAGGCTTGCAAGCATTTTGGAGGACAGGACTAGAATACCAAATAATATTTGACAAATAGGAAAATTAATCTGAAATCAGTAGAATGAAATTCAATAATGGGAACTACTACACTTAGGAAAGAAAAAAAACAAATGCACAACTATAGAATGGGGAATAAGTGGTTAGGCAGCAGTACTGCTGAAAAGTATTTGGGAGTTATAGTGGAACACAACTGAATACAACTCAACAATGTGATGCATCTGGAAAAAAGGCTAATAGTCTAGTGTGTATTAATAGGAGTGTTGCATGTATGACATGGAAGGCTCTTGCCTTTCTGTACTCAGCACTAGTGATGCCTGAGGTGGAGTACTGTGTCCATATCTGGGCACCATATGAAGAAATAGGTGTACAAAATGGAGAGAGTCCAGAGGACAGCAACAAAAGTAAAAAAGGTTTTAGAAACCCTGACCTCTGAAGAAAGGCTAAAAAACCTGGGCATGTTCAGTCTAGAGAAGAGAAGACCGGTGGGGGTGGGGCCTGATAACAGTCTTCATCAGTTAAGGGTTGTTATAAAGAGAATTGTGATCAATTGTTCTCCATGTCCTTCCTTCAGTGGACAAGAAATAATTGGCTTAATCTGGAACAAGAAAGATTTAGATTAGATATTAAGAAAACCTTTTAAGTATACGGATAGTTAAGAATTTAAATGGGCTTCCAAGAGCGGTTTTGGAAAGCCATTTGTAGTTTTTAAGAACAGTTAGACAAACATCTGTGAGCATTGATCTAGGTTTACTAGGTCCTCAGTGAAGGGTTTGCACTAGCTGAACTACATTTCTCTGATTCTGTGATTGATACTTTTTCTCTATTTGTTTACATTTATTTAGAGAAAAAATCCTCCAGCAGGCAGATATTCTTCTCTGCTGCGCCACAGATATTCTGTAATGTTGGGTAAGTCACTTAGCTTATCTATGCCTAAATTACCCATCGGTAAAATGAGGATAATAGTACTTCATCCTGCCTCAGCACCAGGAATGGACAAGATGACCTTCCAGCCCTACATTTCTATGATACTTCCCTACCTCACAAAGGTAGGAGGATGAATACATTAAAGACTGTGAGGTGCTCTATTACTACAGTAATGGGAGTCATATGAGTACCTAAAACAGACAGCAAACATTTTAATTTTGGCTAAATTACAATATATAGTAATAGTCTCCATTACAGAGCTATTTAAAGCCAACTTCACAAAGTACTCTGCAATCCACATACCAACTGCAGCAGTGAAATGCATCTTCATTTGGTGTGGAGAGCAGCTACCTGTACATAGCACATTGTGCAATATTAATATAAGAAACATTTTGGCAAAGACCCTATTTTGAAAAAAAAAAAGCAACACTGTGTCTGTGCATAAACAGTACCATGGTACTGTATTAAGATCTCATCCAAAAGACTCACATGTACTGAACTCAATTTATGTATTTATTTATCGTCTAATGACTTGATCTCACAAGAGTCTGAGGCTTTGGTTCTTAGGAATCTAGATCTAATGTTTAAACTACTATGCTCAGCCATTGCCTCCATTTCACAGAGAAAATAACTGAGGAGACACGTATTGTACACATCTATATTCAGTGTAAGTAAGGTGAAACTACAGGGTGATTGTACTGAGTACCCACAATTCCCATTGCATCCATTCAGCATCTTGGCTTTGTGAGGGAGTAAAAGTTATGCACGTACGTAAGTGTTTTCAGCATGGGGGTCCATCTCTGTGGCTCTCTTTTCTTTTCATTTCAAACTTTTCTGAGGTTATTAATTGAAGAGAATCTTCTCTATTATACAGTTTCCAAGAACCATTTGCTCTTGACCAGACAAATGTATTGTTGCTAATCTTCCAGATTTTCACAATGTTTGATAAACACTTTGGAGCAGATTTCATCACGTTCAGGTTTACTCATTCTTAAACTAAGACAACATCTCTCTAAGTGTAACACTTTTCTCAGTCAATTCCACTGAAAACTATAACATTTTCTGTCTGCATATTTTGTGTGATTATAAGATTAAACCTGAAGCAAAAACTTGGTTTTGCAAATTGCTAAAATCTCTTGCAAAAGCTTGTCTTTGTCTCCTTTGGTGAAAAAGATGTTCACACTCCACTGACTTGATTTCAGTTAAGACAATCTACTGCAACCAATTAGTTCCTCATTAAAGGTCACCATCAATTTGAAGTTTAATTAGTTTTGATAAAAAAGTTAAATATGCTTTCAGGTACTATACTCGCTCCTGAGTCTCCTTGCAAGTTTTTGTCACTTTATAGCCACACTTTCCTATTTAATTTTTTTTCTCTTGTTTTGGGAAAGTCTCTCTCTCTCTCTCTCTCTCTCTCTCACACACACACACACACACACACACACACACACACACACACACACACACAAGGTAAAACCGATTACACACACATTTATGTCAAATGCACTAAGTAAATGATTTTGAAAACAAAGATTCCCCTACCCCTTTTAATCTCTTTCAACAGTATTTCTAGTTAACTTAGGTTTTATGTATAACTTTTCTAACAGAAGTATAAAGGGAGGAAGCCAGCTCATTTGGGGCTGGGTGCTGGAGGGGAAGGATCTGTGCTGGGAGCGCCTGCTGAGGACTGGCTACAGCCTCTGCCTGCAGAGACCAGAGGCGACCAATGGAGCCCCAGAAAGTGACCTGTGCGGCAGAGCCTGGAGACCCTGAAACCTCACGGACTGCCACACCTGAGACATTGGTAGGAAGTGACTCTGGGGGTGTGTGTGCCAGAGTGGTATCCCCCACCTGGGTAAGCTCAGTGTGTTTCAGTTGGATTCCCAACTGAGCCAGTGATGGACTGCTCTGCCATTGCTAGGACACTGAGTTGGGGCCTGAAGGAGTTGAGAGGGCCTTGGCCCCCCCATGCCTGGGCTGCCAGCACCCCCACCCCTTTTGGTGGCGGCCTCTTGGGTACCAGCTATTAGGCCATGCTGTCCTGCGCCAAAGGGTGGGTTTATTGGCTCGGGCTGCCAGGCCACGCTACCCTGCGCCAAAGGCACTACAAAAGCAATTTTTCCTCTCTTGGCATTGACACCTCCTCATCAATTATTGTGAGTGGACCACATCCACCTTGACTAAATTGGCCTTCAACATTGGTTCTCCACTTCTAAGGTAACCCCCTTCTCTTCATGCGCCAATATACGTTTATACCTGTATCTGTAATTTTCACTCCATACATTTTAAGTGGGTTTTTTACCAATGAAAGCTTATGCTCAAATAAATCTGTTAGTCTTTAAAGTGCCAACAGACTCCTTGTTGTTTCTGCACCAAAGGGCCTCTCTATTGGCTCTGGCCACTAGGCCATGCTGTCCTGGGCACCCAGGCTATTACATTTGCTCTGGTCCTTAGACGCTGGGGCAATGAGGTCAAAGACAGACAAGCAGACTTAACAGCACTGTCCACTTAACTCCTGCACCCCCCTCTTGGGATGGAGTGTGCACATACCACCACAAAGGTATAAATAGCAGTGTAGAACATGAGGCATGGCTTACATGAATAGAGTAAAGACAGATCTTAAGTACCTGAGTATATATCATGTATGGTCTACATGCCCAAGGTGTGCTCCCCATCTGCACCACATTTTATTAGCAGCATAGCATCCCACTGCTGAAGTATTTCCTGCTGCATCCCCTCTGCTAGAGACTTTCACTGACATGAAAAGCTCCCACTTGCTTTTCATTACAGCATGTAGCTACATATACACTACCCACTGCCATCAGTGGTGTGCAGTGTAGTCATAGCCTATTAGTAACTGCTGACATAAATGATCAAAAAATGACTACAGTGGTGCAGCTAAAAAAATCTCTAAGACCAACAGAACCAACAGTGACAAGATATGCTAGATTCCTCTGGGAATATTAAGACTTTATCTTGGGAGTTGAGTATTCTCAACATCTGTTATTTACTCAGCAACTTACAAGATGGGACCCTGTCATGGGGTGCACTCACTACTAGGGCACCCTCCTGGCCACTCTAGCTCTTTCCAGGTCCATAGGCCCCTTCTCCTGCTTGTTCACATGCCCTGCTGCTTTGTACTCTCTCTCTCTGAAACTGACGGTGCTCTCTTCTTGTGGCTTGGTCCTCTGGCCAGTCACTATAGCTCTCCCCTTCCAGAGTACCAAAGTCCCACTAGACAACTGTGCTATGCAGTATTCTTCTCCACTGTCCGGTCTGTGCCACTTCCCTGGTGGATGGCAGGGAAATCCATGCCCAGCCCGTACTCCAGGTTCCAGCTCAGAGAATCTCTAACAGCAGCCAATATGTGCATCATTTTAAACCTTGTTGCCATTTCCCTGAGCCTTTCCCTACACTATCTTCCCTATGCTTGTCTCCTTCCCTTGCTATTGTGCAGAGAATGGCTACTGGCTCCTTCACTGCAGCCCTCTTCTGAGAGCAGCTTCCTGGTTTTATATTAGCCCTGTCTGTTCCTTCTCAGCTGAGCTCTATCATCATTCACCAGCTACTTAGGCCACTTAATTGCCCTCTGCTGTGGCCTGATTAGTTAATTGGCCCCTTCTCAGCTTCATTAACCCCTTGTAGGCTAGTGTGGGATGAACACCATGTCACAGCCCCTTACAAAATGAACACTTACTTCCATATTTTATCCATGTTACTGTTGTCTGCTCACTTCAACACTGCACATAGACACTCAAATATTCAGTCATTCATTATTGTTCAGCTCCTGCATTCAAAAGCATGAGTTGGGGGCCCCAAATCATAAGATTGCCTTAAAAATCATGAGATGTCAAAAATAAATCTTTGGTATTTGTCCTTTGTCTTCCAAGCCTTTAGGGTGCACCTAATTTGCTTTTTCAGGCTTTTCTCCACCATTACAAGGGTGAGGAAATTAAAAAAACAAGAAGGCTGAGATTACCACATAATCACTTGCCTTGAAATCAACAAATATCATAAAATTTAAGATCAAATTGCAAGAGTTGGTAATGCTGTTTACTTAGGCAAAGATGGGCTCAAGGCTGGATTCATAGTGCGTGAGGGGGCTTTGGGTTGAAGCAACAAGTTGGGGTGTGGGGTCTGGACTGGAGTACAGGAGGGGGATCCAGGCTTGGGGGTGGGGCCAGGGGATTTGGAGTGTGGGAGGGGGCTGCGGATTGAGGCAGGTTAGGGTGCAGGAGGGGGTGAGGGCTCTGGGGTGGGGCCTGGGTTGAGGAGTTAAGGTCTGGGAGAGGGCTCTGGGCTGTGGCAGGGGGCTGAGGTGTGGAGGGGGGGTGAGGGCTCTGGGCTGGGGCCAGGGATGAGGGGTTTGGGGTGCAGGAGGGGGCTCCATCTTTGGTGTAGGGGGTTAGGATGCAGGCTTAACTCAGGGGGGCTCCTGGTCAGTGGCACAGTGGGGGGCCTAAGGCAGGCTGCCTGCCTGTCCTGGCACCGTGCTGTGCATGCCCAGGAAGCACCTAGAAAGTCCAGGTCCTATGCAGTGGGGCCAGAAGGCTTCACATGCCACTCTCACCTGCAGACACTGCCCCCCCCTCCAGCTTCCACTGGCTGGGAACCAGCCAGTGGGACTGCAGAGCCAGTGCACAGGGTAGGGGCAGCGCGTGGAACCACGTGTCCCCTGCCTAGGAGACAGACCTGCTGGCTGCTTCTAGAGTGCAGCGTGGTGCCAGCCAGGACAGGTAGTGACTAGCCTGCCTTAGCACCACAGCACCGCTGGCTGGACTTTTAACGGCCTGGGCGATGATGCTCACCGTATCAGCCAGGGTCCCCTTTTGACCAGGTGTTCCGGTCTGTGGTGGGGCAGCTGCCTCACCTCTATGAGAGATTGGGTTAGGGCAGGCCATAGTGGCTGCACTGAGAGGCAGCCAATCAGGGAAGGTCTGTGGGAGAGCCAATGAGGGCTGAGCAAGTGGCGACCAATCAGAGCCAGGCTCAGCCCTATATAAAGACTGCCTAGGAGAGGAACAGGCAGTCTCTTCCAGACTTCCAACAAGGAAGGTCTGTCTCCTGAGCTAGGAGACTAGCACCTGGGACAGTGCTGTGTTGGACAGGCTCAGGGACCTGAAGGGAACTCCAGCCTGCTACCTGTCAGGCTGTGGGCCCTGAGGGAAGGGCCAAAAGGGTACAAAGAGTCAGAGGGGAAGTGATCTAGGGAGAGCAGACAGCAAGTGAGGGGAGAGAAGGAGGGCAGGGAGGCTGCTGCTAGACGGTCCCTGGGTTGGGACCCAGAGTAGCGGGTCGGCCTGGGTCCCCCCCGTTATATCGCAACTGGCTGTGGGAAGTGGCCATACTGAACTGCACCACACCACTGAAGGAAGGGGTTAGACTTTGGGAACGGCTGGCCATTGTGGCAGGTGAAAGACTGCTATTAGTCCCTCCCACCCCCTGGAAGGGAGTGAGAATGGACTAGGGGGCAGTATCCTGAAGGGGATGCTGCAAGCAGAAGGGAGCAATGCGGGTCCAGGCACCAACGGAGAGTGAGATATGGACATGACACCACCAGGAGAGAGTGCTCCCCATGGACTGAGCTAATTCCTGGAGTGACCAGTGGGAGGCACCGCAGGGGTGAGGTCTGTCCTGTCATGTGGTCAAAAACCAGATACCTGGTCACCCTACTCATGTGACTAATTTACACAAGTGCTTAAAGGCTAGATTGTCGCAGCCCTCACTCAACAGAGGAAGAAGGGAAGTAAAACCTTCCTTACAATCCAGCTCTGTGCTGCTCAGATTACTAGTCCAAACATGCTAGCAAGTGGGCAGGAAGGAAGCAGAAAAATGCAGAGTATGGGAGGAGCCTTGGCTTTACCCTCCCACTTACTTGCCAAGTGCACGCAGGGAAATAACTGCTCCGCAAAAGGAGCTGAAAGAAATTACTCCACTCCTCAGAGCATGAGGGGAGGGGAGAAGGAATTCAGTCTAACTCAGTTAATACTTCGTTCCCAGGGCAATGCAAAGGCAAATTCACCCTTATTCATGGCCGATTGTAAGATTATAGTCTATCCCTAAGTGCTTTACTGGATTACGGCCTTAGAATTTTAATTCTTAACTGATTGCTCAGATTTTATTTGTAGGAAGATGAAACATGGACAGACAGAGGTAGGTCAGAATTAAAATGCCATTTCTGATTTAAAATATTTTCATAATGCAAAATAAAGACAATGAACTTCACGAAGGCAGGCTTTAGCACACTCAGAGTATTAATAGGTAGGATCCTGTGGGAAGTAAGTCTAAGGGAAACAAGAGTTCAAGAGAGCTGGCAATTTTTTAAAGAGAAGTTATTAAGGGCACAAGAGCAAACTATCCCAATGCATATTAAAGACAGTAAATACAGTATGAGACCACCTTGGCTTAACCTGGAGTTCTTCAGAGACCTGAAACTCAAAAGAGTCATACAAAAAGTGGAAAGTAGGTAAAATTATGAAGGATGAATATAAAAAAAACCAACACCACAAGTATATAGGGACAAAATTAGAAAGGCCAAGGCACAGAACAAGATTAAATTAGCTAGGGACATAAAGGGTAACAAGAAAATACTTTTAGAAATGCATTAGAAGCAACGGGAAGATCAAGGACAAGGTAGGCCCATTACTCAATGAGAGAGAAAGACAATAATAGAAAACAGCAATGGCTGAAATGTTAAATGTCTTTTTGTTTCAGTTTTCATCAAAAAGTTAAGTAGTGATTGGACAACTAACGTAATGAACATCAGTGTAAATGGGATAGGATCTGAGGCTAAAATAGGGAAAGAACAAGTTAAAAATTACTCAGACAAGTTAGATATGTTCAAGTCATCAGGGCCTAATGAAATACACCCTAGTATACTTGAGGAACTGGCTGAAGAGATTAGCAATTATCTCTGAGAACTTGTGGAGGACAGGAGAGATCCCAGAGGACTGGAAAAGGGCTAATATAGTAACTATCTCTAAAAATGGGAATAAGGACAACCCAGGGAATTATAGACAAGTCAGCTTAACTTCAGCACTCAAAAAGATAACGCAGCAAATAATCAATCAATCAATTTGCAAGTACCTAGAAGATAATAAGGATTAAATAACAGTCAACATGGATTTGTCAAGAACAAATCACGTCAAACCAATTTATTATCTTTCGACAGTATAATAGGCCCCATAGATAGAGAGAAGCAGATTATGTGATGTATCTCAACTTTAGTAAGGCTTTGATACTGTCTCACATTACCATCTCATTAGCAAACTAGAGAATTATAGCTCAGACAAAGCTACTATAAAGTGAGTGCATAACTGGTTGAAAAACCATATTCATAGTTGTTTATCAAGCTGGAAGGGCATATGAAGTGGGGTCCTGCAGGAATCTGTCCAGGGTTTAATTTTATTCAATATTTTCATAAATGATTTTGATAAAGGCATAGAGAGTACACCAATAAACTTTGTGCATGATAACAAACTGTGAGTGGGTACAAGCACTTTGGAAGATGGGATTAGAATGCAAAATGATTTTAACAAACTGGAGAAATAGGATGAAGTAAATGGGATGAAATACAGTAAAGACCAATAAAAAGCACCATACTTAGGAAAGAATAATCAATTGCACAAATATAAAATTGAAATGATTGCTGAGGAAGGAATACTGCAGGAAAGGATTTGGGGGTTATAAGGGATCACAAACTAAATGAGAGTCAACAGTGTGAAGAGAGGGGAAACATCATTCTGGGATGTATTAGCAGGAGTGTTATAAGCAAGACATGAGAAGTAATTCTTCCGCTCTAGTCAGCCTCAACTGGAGTTTTGTGTTCAATTTGGGGCACCACATTTCAGGAAAGATGTGGACGAATTGGAGAGATTCTAGAAGAGAACAACAAAAATGATTCAAGAAAACCTGACGTAGGAGGAAAGATTGGAAAAAATTGGGTTTGTTTAGTCTGAAGAAGAGAAAACTGAGGGCTTGTCTACACTTAAAATGCTGCAGTGGCGTAGTCGTAGCACTGTAACTTCAGTGAAGATGCTACCTGCACTGACGAGAGGGCTTCTCTCATTGGTCTAGCACTGTTTACAACAAGGGTTAGCTCAGTTAGGTGTATTGCTCAGAAGTGTGGATGTAGCTATACCAACCTGATTTCCTAGGGTAGACCAGGCCTTAGAGGGGACATGAGAACAGTCTTCAAGTATGCAAAAAGTTGTTATAAAGAGGCTGGTGACAAATTGTTCTCTTTATCCATTGACAGGACAAGAAGTAATGGTCTTAAACCGCAGCAAGGGAGATTTAGGTTCCACATTAGGAAAAGCTTCCTAGTGGTAAGAGTAGTTAAACACTGGAACAAATTACCTCAGAATATTGTGGAATCTCTGTCATTAGAGGTTTTTAAGAACAGTTAGACAAATACCTTTCAAGGATGGCCTAGATAATACTTTGTCCTGCTTCAGTGCAAGGGACCAGACTAGTTGACCTATCAAGGTCCGTTCCCTTTATGATTCTATGCCCTTCAATATATTTTCCACTAGTAATTGTTGTTTTACTTTATTGACTATAACTTTTAACAACTCTCTCATATATATATTTATAATTTACAAGTCACTAGATGTAGAAGCCTATCTTCTCAAAACGCCATTCTTCTTCCTCATAAAGTTTTTTGCTATGACTTTACTTCCTGTATCAGTCTACAGGGTTATTACAATTTCACACCAAGTTGTAGTGTACCATGCTACTGTGGTAGCTTTCCTTCTGATATTGCAATCTGAACTTCTTAGTTCATGTTTTATCTTGCTGCAGGGAACCTGAATTGGAAGGAGAGGCACAAATTGAAGGAGACAGAAAACATTAAGATGTTTATCTTTAGCCATCACGTGTATTCTTTTATGATTCTTTCCTTTCTGCCCAGTGCCACACGATTCCTATCAAAAACTAATGGTGAACTTTAAAGAAGAGCTACTTCAAGGAGAGAGCAATACATTCAGTGCACTCCTCCTAAAGGAAGGTGACGGTCTTTTTTAAAGGAGCCAATGATCCCAGCCATTCATCTTGTCCATGACTATGACCCTTTTCCACTCTGAATTTTGTCAGTGAATGTAGTGTTTTTGAGAGGCCAGACTGGCAGTTCTGCAGGCTAAGTCCCCTATTTTCCTACAAGACAGTGGGAGTCAGTGTTATCTAGTGGTAAGATCAGTGTACTGGGACTCAGGACCTTTGGGTTCTGTTACTAACTCTGAGACTCACTTGCCCAGCTCTGTCACTCATCTTCTGCATAAGCTTAAGCAAGTTACATGGCTGAAATTTTCAGGACTGATCTCTGATATTGGGTGCCTATGTTTTTGAGGTTCTCCTCTTTATACAATTTGGACCTCATATTTAGAAGTGCTCAGAGACCAGAAGTCCAGTTTATGTCAGTAGGAACTGCTGGTTCTCAGCATCTCTGAAAAAAAATCAGGCCAAAATATTTTGACTTGAAAACATAAAATCTGAAGCACTCAAATCAGTGGCCATATCTCAAATTTTAGGCCTAGATCTGTTTGTATCTTTGTTTCCCTACCAGCAAAATGGAGACAGTAATATAATATTGCGTATGTCAACTGATTAATGTTTATAAAATACTCTGAAATCTTCACAGAAGAATAGATAGTGTATAAGTGAACAGAATTACATAACAGACACAGCTTAGGGAATAGGCTAAGTTACCCACAATGCTTTACCAACATGCCTCAAAATGATGTGAAGGGAGCATGATAAATGAAACTTTACAAATTGTGTTTTTATATTTTTTTCTATAAAATACTAATTAGCAACTCATTTCATTCTTTGGTCAAGACAAATTGTCATACATAGCTCTTGAGTCTACCAACTGTTCACACATGGCATAGATTATTATGCTTTAGAAGTGAAGATCAAATACCTGCACATACTGTACAATACCTAGAGACGGAGCACATAGATGTATCATGCAGATTTCAGAGATGTCAGTAGTACCTACCACAACAGTGAGTAGACAAAACCTCAGAAGGAGGCCATCACTGGTGAACAGAGCCATTTAAAAACTCATCAAGTCATCATACAAATGCATAACATATTTGACAATGTAATATTTTGCCTTGGGTACTAGAAAGAGTTCACTCAAATAGTTGGATTGCATCTGTTTTACAATACAAAGGGAATTAAAGTAGTTCTTTTTGTAGCTAAACTACGACATATACTTGGCCAAGACACTTATCTATTTTAACCAATCATTTATTTTAGTTTTGCATTCACCGTGATATCTAAGTACCAAGTTAAATTACTTCCTTAGCTGGATAGAGCTCTTCTATACTATCCCTTTTCAATTTAAACTACCTGAGAATTTGGCCCATCATTTAATTTAATATACCCAGACACATTATTAAAGCTGGATGAATGTTGGAAATAATTATTTGGTGAAATTGAAACTGCTATTACTACTAATAAACTAGTTGGACAGTTCTACTGGACACTAGGACGTTTCCTCACCCCAGCTAAAATCTCCTGTTAAACTCAAGCATTTGACCTGAAAAAGGCTCCCACATTGCCAGGTTACAGCATCTTTAGGCAATAAATGTATATCAGCATTATCAAAATGAAGGTGTCCTTAGTTTTCCCGTTCCCTTCCCTTCTATTGCGTAGTGTTGCTCATTCATATTTTAATATTGGCCAGTTCTTATTTTCCTCTGGTGTCTCTTTTCATCACCTCTATCTTTAAGCAAAGGCGTATAAGCACACACAAAATAAATATACTCTTTTGGCTCAGGACTTGTCAACACTACCACTTAAGTTAATGCAACTTATCTTGCTCTGGGGTGTGAAAAAGCCACTCCTCTCAGTGACATAAATTACACTGACACGAAGCGATGAACGCAGTTTCCAGCTCGTTTAGGTGGAGTAATTATGCTGATGGGAGGACGCTCTCCCATTGGGATAGCAAGTCGTCACCAGACATGCTACAATGGTGCAGCTGTGCCAATGTAGTGTGCAGCATAGACTAGCCCTCAGTTTAGCCTCTGGATCCCTGAGAGTTTCATCAAATGCCAAAAGAGGGATATATTCATGTATAGCAACAAAAGAAAGGCACACATCACTATGTATTTTTTCCCCCTCCCGTCTGAAATGAACATTAAAGAAAACGTTAAAGAAAAGCCCTTACAAAAGCTGCTCTCATTTTCTATTAGACTATTGTACTTTCATCAGGATGCCACCTTCCCTTCTCAGTGTACAGCAGACCTTAGGAGATTCATTGGTGGCATTATTTTGTTCTTCTCTTTGGCCTTTAAAAGTGGTTTTCTGTGGTAGACAGAATTTGATGGCTTAGTTCTTTACTTACAAGCCTTTCCTCCTCTGCTCCTTGAAGCTGTTCTTCGTTCCTGCACTGTGAAAAGCCATTTGTCACTGCACTAAAATATAAAAGACAGGAAGGACTGAGGTCCACCAAAACTTTTAGACCCCTGCCATTGAAGGAAATTGATCTGCTGGATATGCCCACCTGATCCTCCTAATGCAACATCCCCTGTATCGAGAGGAAAGCATAGCTATAGTCAAGTAGGGACAGACAATGCTTGCTGTATCTGGCCAGCATCAGGCCATGATGAGTGATGAAACAGGCAAGGAATTTCTGTTTGGGAATGGCAGCAGGCCCTGGCAGTGAAGAATAGATCTAATGTAAGCACTAGCACTAGAGACAACAAACAGACTAGCTCTGGAGCATCAAGCAGTTACTTCATGATGAGGACTTTGAGGTTAGATATAGAGTGATCACTTTGTGCTCACAGATGTTGTGGTGTTTTTGTCTTATTTTTCTGTGAGTTGATTCCAGAGTGTAGTGATTGTCTCATTTCTCTCTCTCTCTCTCTAGCACACACACAGCACATCACTTTTAAACAGACATTCTAGGAATCCATTCTACAACATGTAACCTCAGTTATAGCTTGATCTCACATATGCCAGAGCCAATATGGCATGATTTTTAGAATAACTGAGCACCTGCAATTCTCACTGAAGTCAACCTATGCCAGCAGTGCATTTATCCCACAGGATGCAACAAAACCAACCACCAAACCAAAATAGAAACAACTTTTGTTTGATTACTTCAATCTGAGCCATAGGTTGTCATCATTATTACACAGCCTTAAAATTCAACATTTTACCCACGCCTTCTCACCTTTTTTTTTTAGTGCTCTCTATTTCCTGCTAGCTCAGGCAGTGGTCCCAGCAGTCTTACTGCTCAACTGACCAGCTGTGCCTATATTCTGCACTTACTCTTAATAAAATGTTTCCACCATCTGCAGCCAGAGAATGGTTTCACACATGATATTGCACATCCCATCAAGCCAGGTGTGAAAATAACAGATCACAAAAGGATCCTATGATGCTGTGCAAAGCTGAGACAGCAAAGATCTAATACACACTGACAGCAGAAGTGAGGAACCAAAAACTGTTTATTGGAGTGGGGAAAAAACTATATTAAATATGGAAGGGAAGGTGGGATTAGCTGACTGAATCTTAATCAAACCAGGAACCAAAAGAGTAAGGTTTATTCATCTTTACTCAGGAAGTGTACATTCTGGGCCCTGTGGCATAGAAATGATTAAAGCAATTCCATCATGCTGCTTAGCTAAGTATTAATATCTGTAAAGGTTTCCAACCTAATCTGTCTGGTTTCATCCATAAGGAAATGTTTTTTTCTGGGATGATCAGTATTTTCAGATGTTGGTAAAAACTTAAAAAATGGGCTGTCCTTTTAAATTACAGGAGTTAAATCAACAACACTGCTTTCAAATCTTATGAAGCATATATTTTAACTGCACCAAATAATAAACCTTTCTCCCTTCTCTTTTTAGGGCTCTAAGATTAAAGCCATCTAAGTGGGATATTTTCATCTCACAGACTGTTGAACGTTTCCTATTCACTGCAAAGGCAGTATTTTCTAGTGGCTAGAGCTAGGCAGCCAGAAGTTGGGAGACTCAGCTTTTGTGCCCATCTTTGTTACTGACTTGTGTAAATCACTTAAACTCATTGCGTGAAACCCTGACCTCACTGGGAGTTTCAGTAGAACAAGGATTTCACCTTCTGAATCTTAGTTTCCTTTCTGTAAAATGGGAATAAAGTAACTTTTGTACTGTGTTTAGAAATTCTGGGATGAAACATTATACTAATACAAAGCACTGTGATAATTATGATTATTATTATATTATAATTAGATTTCACTTCAGCTACGTAGCACCTTGGTGTATTACACTGTTTTTAACTGAAAGCATGAAATATGGAAGTTTTCTTCATCTTTGTTCCTCACAAATATTTCCCTGTGGGTTATACACCATGAAACTGTGCTGTATTTAATGAGCAGATGAGAAGCATTTATCTCCTGACAGAAAGGAAGCTACCATAGTTCTTAGGCAACTAGCATCACATTTTGCTATGTAAGCTTCACTTCAACTATAAATACGAATAACAGAGGCGTATTGCCCTGGAATTGGATCAAGGATCTTGGTATTGAAAATCCTAAAGTTCTGTGGTATTAAAGACTACCAAGTGTCATTAGCTCAGAAAAAATTATCTTTATTGTTGTACACAAGTAAGAAATAAATTTCACAGACAGAGAGAAGTTTCATTAACTTTGGTATTCCTCAAAAGTACTGAAACTTATTTCTCAGGAGCAAAAGATTGAAGACCAGCTAAAGGAAGATGGATATGTAAATATCAAGATTATTTTAATAAATGTTCATCTTTTAATCTTGCTGAATTTAGCTTTGATAGGTCAAGCCTGTTCCTGAGGGTGATTATCCAATTTCCTTATCTGAACTAATTGTTTTATTTTATTTAATAAAATAAATTACATGGAAATTCATTAGAATGTCAAAATACAATAGATAAGGTCAAAGTAGCAGAGGAACCAAAGACAAAATTGAAGATTGGATGAATTTTGATTGATTGAGCAAAAGTGAAAGATAAATAAAAATCATGATTTGCAGAATAAAAATAGGAATTCAAAGCTCATTTTGGGTTGGCAATATCAATGGTAGGTTTTTTAATTAATATAGTATTTTATATAGACAAATGAAGAGCAACAAAAAAGGGAATAATAAAAAAGGATTTTCAGGCTGTCTATAGTGAGTTGGGAAAGATTTACTTGAACTGTATTGTAATTTACATTGGTGTTTGTGCTATCAATACACGGTTTGACCCTCATTGAAACTGGTCAGTCAAATTATATTTAGTCTGAATTAGTTTTAAACTGGGCTTACCATTCCCCAGGGACCTCAAAGTACAAAATAATATGATTTAATAAGAAAAGAGTTTAAACCTTTCACATTTTTCCAAAATATCACATTTTAAGTTACCTGTAATGTATAATTCTTGTACAGTTTCTCAATCTATTTACCAGAAGGTGGAAAAGACACAAACACAGGCTTAGCTGAAAGAGAATCTATATCATTTTCAAAGTGAAGAAAAAGTAAGAGAGAAGATGAAAGCCAGACAGAATTACAGAGTATACCAAAAAAGAACAGTGGAACTGAAGTGTTAAATGAGTGATTCAGATCTTATTATATATTACTTTAAGTATGTGTACCCTTTTAACTTTTTGAAAAGTGGCTTAACTGGTCAGTTAATAGGAAGTCTTACTGTGGCTCCATAAAATTACTCACTCCCCCACCTCCCCGCTTTTCAAGATTTGACATTTACATAAGAATGCCACACAAAGCTCTGAGTGTCATAAGAATAATTAATCTTACATTCACAAAGTAGAATCCACACATATACATTAACTCCTTCAACCAGCAGCCTTCAATAAACAAGTAGGGGTAAAAACTTACATCAGACAGGAGACAAAAATGGAAAGACTCAAACCCTATCAAACAAATTGAAAATGTTAGGAAACAGAGAGACAGTGGGGGAAATCCACTTTTAATACATTCTAAGGCCTAGTATACACTAAAAAAATTGATCAACAAAGATTTTTGTCTACATACAAATTTGTCTCCAGCTGACATAAGCGCCCTGTTACAGTGATAGTTAAAGCACGTCCCTGAACAATATGGACCTATGGTCAACCTACAGAGATTGATGCACCTGGACTAGACAGGAGGCAATGAATTTCCTGGGCCTGTGTGGAGAAGAGGCTGTGCAGACACATCAACGGACCAATTGTAGAAACATGGACACGTACAAAAAGATTTACAGTGATGATCATGACAATGATCAGCAGCAGTGCTGTATGATCTGGTACCAAACCACAGACCTGCCACTTTTACAATGAACTGTATGTCATTTGTGGCAGAGACTCCACTGACACCATGAATACCTCCAAGGAGCCAAAGACAGACCCCTGCAATGAAAAATGAGAAGGAAGAGGAGGAGTGGGGACACAGCAGAGGGATCCAACAATGCATTAAGCCAGGATCATTTCAAGATCCCACCCTAGTCTAGCCAGTCTCTGTTTGCAGCTTTCTGAACATCTCTGTATTCTCAAAGATGTTAAAGTCAAGCACCTTCACTGACCATCCAATACTGATAATGGCAGGGCATCCCTGGTGATCCATCATGCTTGCATAACCATAATAAAATAGCTCTTTTCTGTTGATGTACTCTCTGACAACGTATGCTGGTGACATAATAGGTATTATTGTGCCCTATCACCCAGCTACAGTTTGCGAATGCTATTGCTGAAAATCTATCCATTATGTCCTGCACATTGCCAAGAGTCACGGCCTTGGTTAGCAGGAGATGATTAATGGCTCTGCACACTTGCAAGATAATGGCTCCCACTGTGGATTTCCCATCTGCAAGGTGATTTCCCGATGACCAGTTGTAATCTGCTGTTGCAAGATTCCAAAGTACAATTGTCCCTTGTTTCTCGACTGTCAGTGTTGCTCTCATTCTGGTGTCCAAGTGCTGGAAGGCTGAAGTGAGCTCGGTGCACAGATCCAGGAACGTGGCCTTTTGCATAAGAAAGTTCTAAAGCCACTGCTCAAAGTCCCTGCCTGCATTATGATGTGATCCCACCAGTCAGTACTTATTTCTCGGGCCCAGAATAAGCACTCCACACTCAGCACTGTTCATGGAGTAGCTGCAAGCAACCTTGTTTTTTGCAATGTCCTCGTAAAAGGCCACAGCCCACTTTCTTGATAGAGAAAGCGTTTATGATTGTCAAATCAAGAGGAAATTCCACTTCTGCCTCACTGGGGATAGCTGAGAAATTTCTATGCATTGTCAACCACATACCCATATTTTGATGAAACAAACATTTTGGAGCATCCGTGGAAGTTGCATATGTAGACGGAGTAGTATATATCCCTTAGTGACTGAAATAAACCTATTACAAATAAAGGCTACAATAGAAAGTACTATTCTTCACCATTTGTTAAACACTATCAGAACTACATAACAGAGAGAAAGACATGGTCTTTATCCTGAGGTGCTCAGTCTAAAAGTCAGATGTAAATGATCTATTAAGACATTTAGTGTAACTCATTACCCAGTGCAGTGTTGTTTTCTACATGATATTCCTAAAATAGTTTGAAATGACTGTAGAGATGAAACTATCACCTGCCCTATAGTCTAACTGACCATACTGTAAAGCACTTCTGTATATTCAGCCTACACTTCCCTTGCTTGGTTTTCTCTCATTAATCCCAGTTATAGTCCAATAGATCACCTTAAACAATATTTCACTCTCCTTGGTGTATGAGTCCTCCAAATATTTAGAGATTGTCATATTCTCCATTCACAGACATTCCGCTAAACTATACATATTTAGCTCTTTCATAAATTAATCCCTCCATCCCTTTATAACATTATATACAACTGAAAGTGAAGAAAAATGCATTGCAAGCACTCCAATTAGTAATCCAAGCAGAACACATTTTACCAAAGTACAGCAATCTAAATTTAAACAGAAGATTAATTTTCACTAAGAAAGATTACAGTATCCAGTTGAAACACACAAGTATCAAAGCAAAATAAAATTCCCTCAGTGTGCCCACCAGTTTGGCTATATTTCAGTTTTGTCAGAGCCCTGACTACTGACTTGAAACGGATTTGCACAGATGGGTAGCCATGTGGTGCCCAGGAGCATTTTAATCAAAAGATCCCCTAAAAGTTAAATTCATTCAGCTATAGATCAGAGGCCCAAACAATAACTGCATGAAGGTAAATACAAGAGGCAATAGAAAAGTGCCATACAATTCAACTGCACTTTGAGCACCACCTGTAAACCTGGCGGTACCTTACTTCTGCCTGAGGGCAGGCTAGGTATTTGCCTGTCTGTATGTATATGCCTTTGTATGCATGAGGTGGTGGGAAATTGCAGTAATAAACAGATTATTCTGACATTCCACATTTTTAAGAGTCTGGAAACATATTTAAAGCATTTAGAAAGTATTTAGAACCCTTTATTTTATTTCAATTTTTAGGTGGTTTGATACTTTATTTAATCCTTTATTGGGGGTAAAAGTAAATGTAACTTGAGGTATTTGAGCTTTGTAAGGTTTGTATTAGAAATCCTGTGAATATACAAATGTATTTGAAAATAGTTTGTCTATTTAAACTGATTTCTTGAAGAAAAAAAAACACTGTTGCTGAAGCCTATGAATATCAGCTTTACATTTTGAGACTATCCCCTCTTGTAGTATTTGAGCCTAAATGGATTCTCATTTCTATCAGGTTTTCTGCGATGTAAGTTAACGACAATGAAGCCTACTGCCTCTTCCTGGTAGACAAAAGCAAAGGCAAGATGTCATGGTTTGGTAATACCATCCCTAGTCTAAACTATGGGTCTATTTCACAACCCACTGAATTGAATAGCAAGGCTCTCACTGACTGCCCTGGGCTTTGGATTAAACCTTATCACCATGTGTTGCAGTAATTAAAATCTTCACAAAAAATGTCAAAAACCACACATACATTTCTTCTAAATAAAACAAAGTCAAGTTTTCTTTAATTATTCTGGAAAAAATTGCACAAACATGGTTATTTCCATATATGCACATCAGCAGCTATTTTCACAACATCTGTGGATTTTTTGTGTACACAAGTTTTGTAAGTGTATTAGAAGGTGGTTCCTTTAAAACATGACCTATGGTGTCTCCTGCTTCATTGCTATTATTGGTGAAGAATACTGGAATTGCTGAAAAATTATTGATGAAAAAATATCACTTGAAAATGTACATTTGAAAGCTCACTTTAGAATACCTAAATGCTCATATCTGGAGAGGAAAAAGATTATGTTAAAGGTCTTAGTTATGTACAATGGATCAATGATAAACATTCTGTGATTTTAGAATTCGATGGCTCAAAGGGAGTGTAATATGTATTTCTATCCAGGCTTGTTTTTCTAGAAAACTTCTTATAAATGAGCATACTTTGCAATATCAGAATGGAATGAACCATCTTCTCTCTCTTAGTATGTGAATGATTAAAAAAAAAGCATTAATCTTTTCTAAGTCAGTGAAAGAAACAGGGGACATATTAACCCAAAATGGCAGAGAGAGGTGAACATTCCACCTCCCTCCATCAAAAATGGGATTCATCCTAACTCCAGGCAACTGGCAATACCCTCTCCTCTCTTCTCCTCCCAGAAGATTTCTGCTGCGTGAGGGCAGTTTGAATTCCCACTGAAGTCCTACCCATGGAACCTGTTGAACACTAATCACATACCCCCAATCAACACAGCCACAATCCTCCCAGCACCATTTACTTTTTGGGTGAACTTTTCACTTTGCAGGTACTTCACATGGCTTTCCACTGGAGGAAAACAGCAGAAATTCATTCTGAATCTGGCTCAATATGTGTTAGTATCTGGTTAAAAGAATCTGGAACAGGAGATGCTTTTGAGAAATGCTTGCTATTCTGTAAGCTATGCTTCATCCCAGACTGTGGTCCATAAGGAAAACAAAAATAGCCTGGGAAAGTTTCAGAAAAAAAAAGAAAGTGTGAGTAGCAAACAGCTGGCTTGATAGATTTCCTGAGTAGCGGTTTCCTTTCCCCCTATGAAATGAAAAACTGAAAAAAAGCCTTTCTGAAATAGTTTTTAAAGAGATAACATTTTGAAAAAATACACAATATTCCCTTTTATTGAGCTGAAAAAGTGCTGGAGATCCATTACCATGGTAACCAGGCAGCAAGACTGTGAGAGGGAATAGTTTCATGATCCAAGTTTCTCCTTATTAGAAGGTATCACACCTGATCCAGAAGCAGCATGATTACAGCATGTTTAGAACTACAGAGACAAGACATGTCTTCTTTCTTCAGTCTGAATCACAGTACTCAGATTGCAAAACTTTCAGTCAGGAATCCTGGGTGACCTTGCTAGATGCAGGTAAAGTTTGCCATATGCAGCATTACCTTCCCCTATTAGAGTCAGAAGCTCTGAATTATGGACAAACAAGGAATAAGGGCAGAGAACTTATTTGCTTAATAAGGTCTGACTTTCCCATTCTCCTCAATTATAATATAAAAAGCTAAGGCTTGCAAAGGTAAATATGGTAGAGGTTTTTGTTGTTGTACGGGAACATCTCATAATAGACTTGGAGGGTCAATCGATCTTTTTAAGGGTTAGGCTGTACCTTTAAGCCCAGCCCTGGACAAGCTGGAATACCATCAGGAAGCATTTTGATCCCTTTGAGGTACACTTTCTTCCTTGTTTCCCCCTTACTCTAAGGAGGTAGCAGCAAATTATTACACCCTCCCTCTCCTGCTCCCCACCTTGCTGGTTCAGGTGGCCAGCTCGGGTGAGGATGGGGGATTCAAGGCTGTTCTGAGCCTGGGAGCATGCAGCACCTGCATACTACTGCATGCTCAGACTCAGACAGCCTGTGTAAGGGAGAGTCCAAGTCATAGTCGAGCCCTAATGATTTTAAAATACATTTTGACTGGACCAAAAAGCCAAAAAAGGCATTTGTTTCTGAAACTGCTCTCAGCTGAGGTACGGCAGTTAAACATCTCACAATCAGGATGAGGTGTGATATTTTCCTTTAGCTACTTTACACTTTCTATCAATGAATCAGAGTGGAGAGGGGGGCAGATGACTATGTGGCTCACACTCTCTTGTTTGCAGGAAGCACAAAGGCTGTGCTGCTTTTGTTAGATGGGCTGTCAGAAAGCATATGGAAACAGGTATTCCTTGTTGCATGATGACATATGCCTGCTGACAGAATCCAAGAAAAATCTCCAGACTGCTACAATCTGTCGCACTAGCTGTGTTTGGCATTTAATGACATGGTTGTAGCAATTTTGCTTTGCTATGTAGAATGGAGGAGGATGCTTGATTTCAGGAAGTTTGGAGTGAATGCCTATTTATTTTTAACTCTCCCCCTCAGAGACATATCATGAACCCTTTGCTCCCATTTGGTAAGCATTTACTTGAACTAGTAATTTCATTGAATTCAGTGTGACTATCTGGGGGCATGATGCACCATTGCGAGCAAGGGGTACATAGAACAAAGCCTACACAGATAAAAGCCCAGTTCCCTCAGTGCGACTGAAATGCACTCAGTGCAAGACTGGAGTGGGCAGAGGCACCATTGCCAACTCCAAGCATTCAAAAATCATGAGTCTGGCCCCCTAAAAAATCATGAGATTGCCTTAAAAATCGTAACTTTTAAAAAAACAAAACATTTGGGGTTCTTTTCATTTGCCTTCTGGATATTGAGCCTTTGCGGTACACTCTGATCACTTTTCTCTGCAATCATGAAGTCCAGTAGCTGTATTTGTTTGTTTGGTAAGAAAAGCTGAGATTCTCATGTAATCCATTGCCTTCAGGAACTGGAGATTTAAGGAAAAAATACCAAAGATTGCTAGATTCACAATAACATTGTGAGAGCTAATACTGTGAAAAGACGAAGGCAGCTTTAAGTTATCTTTATGTTCCCCGGCTCTACAGGCCAGGGCAGTCCTCTGATGTAAATTAAACACACCAGATCTTGCACACTAAGGGGATATATTTAAATGAATCGAGTGTTAGAGTGCTACTCCATGTGAAATCAGCACAGCTAGAGTGTTCCACTAATCTACTCTTCATTCATAAGAACACTCTATGATTTTGAGGGCATGAAAACATTCTAAATGTTGGAAGGAAAACATGTTAGAAGCAAAAAACCCAGACACAAAAGACTAAACTTCTCAGGTCAGGGAATGCTTTCTATTGTGTTTGCACAGTGAGTATCACTGTTCCAGACCCAGCTTGGACCTTTTGAGTGCTGCTGCACTACAAATTCTAACTAATAATTAGTTAATTAGATCTGACTGAAAGTTTTCTATAACCTTTTTTGAAGAGGGAGAAGAGGCAGAAAATTGGTTTTTTTGACTGAAAGAACGTCTTCACTGAAAGTGTCTGCTTTCCTCAAAAAGTTTCGATTTTTTGTTGGAAAACTGAAAATCCAAACTTCGAAGAGGTTTTGGAGGTTTCTGATGACAAAAAAAAAATCTACATTTTCCATTAAAAAATAGACAAAAACAATCCCCCAACTGGCTGTAATAATAATTAAACATATTAAAAACGCTAACAATGAATAGCGGTTGAAAAGAGAGATTCCCTTATCTGCAATGGCATTACACCAGTGGTGAATTTAGCCCATATAAGTATTAGGAAACTTCTTTTGGCACTGTGTTCAATAAGTGAAAACAATGAGCATCATGTAGGAACTAGCACCTTCCCTAGCATAATTGTATATAAAATTCAATCCGATTTCAGGTGAAGCATGACTCCTGCCTTTTATCAGGGTCTGGGATAGAGACTGTAAGAGGTTCCTTTTAATCCTAGCAAGTATGATTTCAAGGGAAATGTATAGAGCTTTCTATTTGACTCAGTTTTAGGCTGGAATCAGACATTTCTTAAGGCAAGGTCTTTCCACTCACCTGACAGGCTCGTGAAGAGAGCTGGGAAGAAAATTGCTCCTGTGAAAGACAGTACTGACACAACTACATGTTTATGCTTGTATTTTCTCCCCCTCCTTAACATCTATATTATTCATGTACCTATTGTCTTGTCTGAGTTGTCCTCACCCCGCAGGGGCATCATAGATAAATGACACAGTTTTACGTTAGACGTGATTGCAATGTTAGGAGTGTTTTTGCTCTTCTTGAAGAGCCTACAACCCACTACTCATTACCTGAAGTGTGTGATAAACTCAAACATAACACATTCCAGCTGTGAGTGATTGTGGGACAAAGCCTGATCTCTGTCTCTGTATACATGTACACACATAGTATGAGTGGTTGCACATTGTGGTTACACCATACAGAGACAGTTTTTTCTGTGTGTTTTTTTAATTCATTACACTGTCTTAAATCTGTACTAACTCCATTTACTGTGAAGGAACTATTCTCCCATTAGATCAGTATAAAAAATCAGGACCTGACACTGTCTGGGTATTTAGAATTAGTTCATGTTATCTGGTCTAAACACTTATTTGTATTTGTTTCTTATAACTGTACAGGGAAGGGTAGACAGTTGGCAAGCAAGACATGTTTAAATTTAGTGATAATCACCAACAGAATGGAGAAAGTGTACAGCTGGGGATGGGTTACTGTGAAAAACACACCCATGAGGGGAAGTAATGTTGGTAATTCAGTAGGTGACATTCTATTCTCCAAGCCAGAACTAATCCAATGCTCCAACTTCACATTTTGGTGAAATGTCTCCATCCATAATTTTTCCTGCTTTTTGTTACATTTTACGTTTTGGTGAAAACTTTCCAACTAGTCAGAAAATAGAATTAACATTCTTCTGATATTTTCAAACCAGCACTAGTGGTGGTAAATCAATCCCCATATTAATCAATAACTTACCCTATCAAGGCTGTGTGGCTGAAGATGAATTAATATTTGTTAGGTTTCAGAGTAGCAGTTGTGTTAGTCTGTATCAGCAAAAGGAACAGGAGCACTTGTGGCACCTTACAGACTAACAAATTTATTTGAGCATAAGCTTTCGTGGGCTACGGCCCACTTCATCGGATGCATGGAACAGAACATACAGTAAGAAGATATTTATACATACAGAGAACATGAAAAAGTGGAAGTACCCATACCAACTGTAAGAGGCTAATTAATTAAGAGAAGCTATTATCAGCAGGGGAGAAAAACCGTACAGTCTCTACACAAAAGAATAAATGGACACAAATCTGACATCAGGAATCATAACATTCAAAAACCAGTAGGAGAACACTTCAACCTCTCTAATCACTCAGTGACAGACATTAGGGTGGCAATTTTGCAACAGAAAAGCTTCAAAAACAGACTCCAAGGAGAAGCTGCTGAACTTGAATTAATCTGCAAACTAGATACCATTAACTTAGGTTTGAACAGAGACTGGGAATGGCTCTGTCATTACACTAATTGAATCTATTTCCCCATGTTAAAGTATCCTCACACCTTCCTGTCAACTGTCCGAAATGGGCCGTCTTGATTATCACTTCAAAAATTTTTCTCCCCTGCTGATAATAGCTTCTCTTAATTAATTAACCTTTTACAGTTGGTATGGGTACTTCCACCTTTTCATGTTCTCTGTATGTATATATAACTTCTTACTGTGTGTTCCATTTGATGCATCTGATGAAGTGGGCTGTAGCCCACGAAAGCTTATGCTCAAATAAATTTGTTAGTTTGTAAGGTGCCACAAGTACTCCTGTTCTTTTTGCTAATATTTGTTAATAACATTTAGTCTCTAATATAGTGTTTTTCACCCATAGACCCCAAAATACCTTTACAAAGTAGACGCGTATCCTTATCCCCATATTATAGATGGGGAAACTGAAGTACCAGTAGGGAAAATGACTTGCACCAAAGGTCTCACAGCAGGCTAATAACAAAGCCAGGACTAGAATGCAGTTCTCCTGAGTCTCAGGCCACTACGCTGCTCTCTGGGCCACGCCAATAAAATCACTTGTAAAGCTTCAGATACCAAATGCTACAGCAGTGCAAATTGTGAACCTACTCCTGCAAGCCCAAACTCACAAGAATGAATCACCTAGAAGAATATCACAATGTTAATAAAAATGAGCCCACTGTTTGCACAATTATATCCATCTTATGATGTTCCCTAATGTTTGATTACTTTCAGAGTCCTGTACGTTTCTATATAGTGGAAACTTTATACCATCTGAAGAAACAAAGAAAAGAGACCAGAGGGAGCGGCTAATATGATACATCAAGTGCCCCTATAATATGACAGCTACTAACACAAAATGAAAGTCACTAATATAATATAAAAACCTCAGGTATAATATGCTGCCTGTATTGTACTGGCAAACATTCATCTTATCTGTCCTTGACTTTCAAGAGCATCCTGGAATTAAGCTCAAAATCTCCCCTTCTCTCCCCCGCCCCATCTTTCCTGGTTGTTTCTCACTGAACACTGACATTTTCCAACTTCTCACGTCCACCACATAGTTGACATTCTGAAAGTGCTAAGAATTTAGTGATAAAAATCTTGCCTATTACTCGTTCGATGTTGTATCTAAAATGTTTGCCACGGTGCAAATAATAAACTATACTTAACTTGTGTGGGATTTATGGTGTGATGATGACAATAAGAGCTTCGGAGGGAATAATGATTTCACATCAGGAAGCTCAAGGATCTCAAATTGCTCAGCCCCTGGACTTTATAATAGAGATTCTTGTGAGTTAATACTTGGAACACAATAGTATCATCATCATCAACAACAACAAAAAGGGATTGATAGAAACCATTTTATACTCATGTAGCATGTTAATATTGTGAATGCAACTAAGGAAGACCTCAGCCAATGTTATAAGAAATAAAAATGACAACATTATAACTGGTGCATTTTTATTTGCATGACCATGATTGCTTGGAAGAATGAGATAACAAGCTTAGCATTTTAGCTTGTACTAATTTTTCCTGTTTTACTGCTATTTTGTATTCTCAAAGTAAAGGGGAAAAAACAGCCTCCTGTGATTAAATGCCATTCTCTTTGTTATGAAATGGACAGGCACATGCATGTTTGTATTCACAGTGCCACATAATACAGTATATAAGTATTTAGCATCTTTTCCCTGTTGAAATTGAGAGTGCCAAGTCTCATTAGACAATAGGATTTAAACAGAATAATTCAATTGGCTATCTGCAGAACTGTAATATGTGTGCTTTGTTACCTCTGGGAATTGCTATTTATTGTGAAGGAGGAATAATTCTTTAAATGGCTCATGTAATGGATGATTCATACAGTATATCAGCACCTGCTGGGAAGGTTGAAATTAAGGCTCTCTTTCTTTCTCTCAGTATTTCCCCCATGAACTTCCTTAACCCTGTTATAATGCTTTTATACTACACATATTTTAAACTTTGCATAGTAGATCACAATTTCAAGGTATTTTTCTTACATGTTTTCCTTTTTAAAGAGTATATGGAGTTTATTTTTTAAAATAGCTAGTAAACCACACTTGAAATAAAGCCATGATTCTGAAGGTGGGGGTGGTGAGTCCAATACCATCACTTTGTTTTTGTCAGATGACCAAAGAAATATAGACTATTTCCCAGGACACCATTATCACCATTTCAGGATTTGTAGACATAGCTTCCATCAGGACTTTAGTTTCAGAGGATGTATCTCAGTCTTGGGGAGGGGGATCAGCTTTGGCAATAATTTACTGCTATTGCTCTCAGAGCCAGTCAGTACTTGTCATTATATTTTTATGCCTATGTATAAATATTTTGCCCTCATCCTGCAAACATTTATGCAGCTGAGTAAGGCTTAGGGGAGTATTTATGCCATGTGAAATGGGAAGCTGTGTGTGAAAGACTTTCTTTAGAGCCCTTGCCTCACAGTGTGCATATGAGGCCTAGAACAGAGTATAAAATGTTAAGAAAGCAAAGTGAAGCATTCAAAAGGATGGCAACTCCAACATTAATGTTGCCTTGTTTATATGTATTATGCATACAACTTTGCAGTCAGATTATCCAGTGCAGTAGAGCTCTGTTTAGCCCAGTACCACTGTGGTCAAAAGTAGCTTACAGTTATTTTTGTGTCCCTCATCCCCTGTCTGGCTCAGTCTTAGTTTATCTCCATTGGCTTGAGTGGGATTGCACACATTTACACCTGGGCTAGTTTAGTTTCAGATACAGAATATCACCAGATGTCATAAGCCCTTGTTCAGCTGCACAGCAACAATGAACAAAGATTTAACAGGACCACCACGAAGAAAATTCAGTATAAATGGAATGTAATTATTCAAAATGGAATCTGGGTTGCAGCTTGAGGAGAAACCTTTATCTTCTCAATTGCAAAAACACATAAGTTGTCAGGAGTTTGGTTTTATATCTTACCTAAAGATGCCATCCTCCAAAATACAGTTAATTAATAAGTATTTATATGCAGGAGCAATAACGAGCTGCAGTCAAGGACCAAGGCACTGTTGTGCCAGTGTGAACAAACACATAATAAAAAAGACAGCCCTGGCCCCAATGATCTTACAAGCTAAGTCAAGAAACAATAGGTGAATGCAATCAACAGATGGTAGGAGCACAAGGTAACAGTGAGACAAATCAGAAGGTATAATGTCCCATGGTGCCTTCATTCCTTTATTGTATTGCTCTGCACAGAACATTTATACTAAAATGAAGAGGATTGCATTAAAAGGGAATCTTTGAAATGTAATCTTTTGAAACCTCACTGTTGTTTGATTAAATCTAATTAATATGATTCACCTCAGGATGACTGCTAGGAAAAAAGAAAAAAAATCTTGCCCCAAAGTAACAAGAACTTGTACTTGAAACTTCTTAATGAACTTACTAAGTCAATGCCACTATAAGTCATTCGGTGTAACTTAAGTTATATGCTTAGTTAATAACATAAAATAGTGCATATTTGCTACATAAATAGTGGTACCATAAGCTCAAGGAAGGAACATTATATTTAGCATAGTCTCTTCCCCTGTCCAAATAAAATTTTAAAGAATTGCCATTTGATAACCTCACTGCATGTGGGAGACAGTTGAAATAACTTGAAATAGGAACAATATCTCAATATTTGTTTTAATCAGCCCACCCTTCCTTAGGGAGAGAAAGATATCTGTGATTAAATATAGTGTTCTGCACCAAGTTTTTTTAAATAACTGAGGGCTGTCAAATATTAGTGACATCTATGATCATTTTGACTCCTTGACAGCAGAGACAAATGGGTGGCCCTTTAGCTGGAGTCCAGCATTGTATAAATGTTTATGGGGTATTTTTGTAGTCTTGAATCTGAATTTGTAAATGGCCTCCATTTTTACAGTTGGCTGTACTAACATCTCAGATAAGAACAGCCCCAAACAGGTTTCAGGCTGTGTTTAGGAAGTTTGTAGAAGCGCTAGAACCAAAAGTAAAAGTGAAATAATGCCCACATTTACGCCTTATTATTTATAGTTAGCACCTAGAAGCTACAATCAGGGATCAGATCTCTAATGTTCTAGACACTGTACTAACCATTGATTTTCCCCAAATATACTAATTTATCCAGTGACATCCGTTGTTTAGACTCTGACAGAACATACCTTTTAATGTCACTACTTGATCTGATAGGAATTCCCAACAGTTTGAATGAGAACACTCACTCTCTTTATCCTAGAAATGTCCACTTTGAAATTGACAGCACTGTAATCCGGAGAAAATACAGCAGAGGTGTGGCTGGCATTCCTGAATAACCTTCAAATGAACTTGCTATAAAGAGAAATGGGAGGTAACTGGCTAGTTTGTGACACAGAATATGAAATTTCACCAGGTGAATCTTTAGTTAAAACATAAGAATGAGGAGTTGGCTCCCTGCCATACCAATCATCGGAGTCCCCAACTGCCCCCCGTTCATTCCTTTAATGAACACTTCTTTTTAAGTTCTTTTCCAAGCCATTTATCCAGTCACTGTATACCTTTCCTATGGAGTACCTGCACTGGACATCCACCCCACACTTAAATAATGAGCTGTGACATATAGCCTACCACCCTTCATGCCATGCATGAACAGAGCTCTTTCTGAACTCGCTCTGGGGAAAGGGAAAAAAACAAAACAAAACAAAAAAAAAACCTCACCTACACCCAAGCCAATATGGCGGTAAGGGAAAAATTCCTTTCCAAACCCCCTAAAAAAGGGGAGGCTAGCGTAATGCCTACAGCAGGTCTTGACCAAACATGGTATTTTACCACATAGAGGTGAGAGAGAGTGGGTTCTGCTTCAGACTGCTCCATGTAAAATGAAGATTCAGGTGCAGAGCTGTCCCTTTTAACCGTTCCATTCCTAGGGGGATGAATCAGCGACCACACTGTCCCCTTTTGCAATGGTTTTTGTCTTTCCTGTTCCCCCCAGCCCCCAGTCATAAAGCACTGTTCCCTTTACTCAGCCAGCTAGCCAAACATACTCTCTCACCGCTTAAAGCTGCAGGACCGTCATTTGAGGATATCTCAATAAGGTGTTCTAAAGAAGCCTTTGGGAAGGATTCAAAGTAACTAAATAGCTTGGAAAAGTGAGGGGAAAACAAAAACAAACACAAAAACAACTACTTCTAATAGAAAAACCCAATATACTAAAAGTTAAAACAAAGAACTCACATGGAATATTTTTCCCCCCACCACTTACGGAATTGCAGGGAAGCACCTCTCAAACTCTTCTTATAAATCTAATCATAGCACACACATAAATTACCTGTCAGTAGGGAAATTATAACACTGTCATTCTATATTAAATTGGACTATTTAGGGCTAAGTTTTAGTATCAGATAGTATAGGGATAATGGCACAAGTTGCACCACCCAGGAGGCACTGTGATTCAGACACTGTGACCCAAAAGCACCCTAATGCCAGATGGCAAAGGTCTCCCTGGTTATGTAATAGTGAAACTCAGCTGGCCTGACCAGCTCAATACATCGCACACACCTTTGTCATGAAATTTACTTAAAAGGTGTCTTGCAATATATCATTTGAAAACTCATAAAACACCAGACATTAGTATCATGGTGAAATGTACGTAAAAATGCCATATGTGAAATTACGGATATTCTCTGATATTATGGTTTGGAAGCTAAACAGACAAAGGAGGCAAAGCAGGATTTTTCCAAACAAATGGGAAGGCAAACACTTCTTCTGCTTAGTGGCAAACTAAGCCAGGCGTGTCGTAGCTTTCCTACTCCGATTTGAACCTTAGCGTTCATAACCTGAGAAGCTAGCATGAACCCCTCTAAGCTTAATATCAGCTTAAATCTGATCTCCCTGCCACCAGCCAAGAATTTCCAGGGTCTTGGCTCCCTCTGGTCTCCCCAAAACCTTCCCTGGGGAACCCCAAGACTCAGATGCTTTGAGTCTCCAACAAAGGGAAATAAACCATTCCCCCCACCTCTCTCCCACCCAGAATTTCCTCTCTGGGCTAACCTGAGAGTTACTGATGCAATCTCTTTACATCACAATTACCAAAGAAGCAATGTCTTCCTCTCTTCCACAAAGAGACAAATCCAAAGACAAGGAAACAGAAAGGATCTATCTCCTCCCCGTTAGCTTCTTTCCCACCCTGCCTGGAACACTTAGGAGAAAGTTAAACACAGAGAGCAGCTTTCCCTCCCCCCTGTCTTCTTTCTCCCACCAATTTCCTGGCTGTGGTCAACTAGAAAAAGAAATACAACGCTTAAAAAGCAAAACTTGTAATAACAAAAAGAAAGAAAGAATAAATAAAGACCGTTACTCGGTTAATCTAGATGTTAAGATACAGCGCGCTTTCAACATACAGAAAATAATAAACAGTAGAAAAGGGATTAACCACATTACCCAAAAAACAATACAATTTAAAGTACTTATAGCCAAATACACATAAAGACTCCACCAGCCAGATACACAGATGCAAATACAGCAAAACGATTTAAAAGACTATACTTTTGCTACCTTGTACTTACAACTGAGAAACAGAAAATTAGAAGGACTGGAAATAGATCCTCTCATAGCTGAGAGAGCACAGAACAGCCAAAGACCCAAGACCAAGAAACCCCCACAAATTCCCTCCCTTAAGCTTTGAAAAAATTCGGTTTCCTGATTGGTCCTCTTGTCAGGTGTTTGGTTCCCTTTGTTAACCCTTTACAGGCAAAAGAAACATTAACCCTTAGCTATCTGTTTATGACAAGGCGTGACTAGGGACAAGCTATTCATTTGCATTGGAGATTGTAGGAAGATCATTGCTTTTGACAGAGGGCACTTTAATCTAGCAGACAAAGACATAACAAGATCCAGGGCTTGGGAAGTTGAAGCTAGACAAATTGAGACTAGAAATGAGGTGATTTTTTTTTTTAAACAGAGTAATTTGCCATTGGAACAGTTTACCTAGGGACATGGTGGATTCTCCATCTCTTTAAATCAGATACCTTTCTAAAATATCTGCTCTAGCTCAACAAGAAGTTGTGACTTGATGCAGGAGCCACTTGGTGAAATTCTAATAGCCTAATATTATGCAAGAAGTCAGCCTAGCCCATCTTGCTTTAAAACCTATGAATTTATGACTAAGTGTAGAGGTGACATGCTCCTAACTTAATCCTTTGCATGGGTCGGTATCTAAATCCCTACCTGGCACTGCGAATTTTTTAAGTTGATAGGAAATGGAAATAGTTATTAGCAGATTACAGGCAGCCAGGCAAAAAAGTGCCTCTGCGTTGCTGTGCAAAAACATCCTGTACTTGAACATTTAAAAAAAAGAAAATGACTGGCACATTCTATTTTACCACTCTCTTCTCTCAGCCAAAGGATTCGGAACTGTAAAAGTAGCTCCAAGAGATAGAGACAAATTTGATTTTTCCTTCAGCAAAAGATAAACATCTGTTCCAAATATATTAAGATATCTACATTTTACTTCTAACTGGCGTGTTTTTCAAGGCAGGGCAATATCTGGTGCCAAAAGGAGAAGGGATTTAGTATAAGTGGATTACATACTTGTATGAAAGCAACTTACTCGGCAAGATCATTTCAACAAAGACAAATTTGTTTTGACTCAGTTGAAAGATGCAGGTGCAAACTGTGAAAGGACAACAGCACAGGAAGATTATAAATTACGTAGGGTGGATTTAGACCAAAGTGGAACCAAGTTAAAGCTCTGCATGCTATTCAAAGAAAACTGTCTTCTAATTATTCTTGTTAGATCATTGAGGACTACTGTGTACAATCCATTTACTAAACTTCTAATTAATTAAAAAAACTTGGCTGGGTGAATCTGTCTATGGGGTTGCCAGTATGGTGGCAGGCTCACAGACGGACTTCAAGCATCTTTGCAGCTGCTGTCAGGAAAAGAGTGTCTCAGTATTACCTTATAGCAACACCTCTCCCACCATAAATAATGAGCATCTGATGAAGTGGGTTATAGCCAACAAAAGCTTATGCCCAAATAAATTTGCTAGTCTCTAAGGTGCCACAAGGACTCCTTGTTGTTTTTGTTGATACAGACTAACATGGCTACCCCTCTGAAACCTCTTCCAGAGGGAACTAGGCACAATGCAGGATAGCCAAGCATTGAATGTAAAATCATCCCTTCCTTTGGGCAAGCATCTTTCTTCCAATGCATATATTTAAAGTTTCAAAAGGATCTGGGGGATGGGCGGAAAATAGCCCACTATGTTGTGCTTAAGGAAGATTTCCTAAGTGACCAAAGATATTTACATATTTAATTAGGGAGAGAGAAATTGGCACTGGCAATGGCCCAAATGTGCTGTGTCATTCTGCACAGCAGAAAAGAGCAGAAGTCTGCAGTTTTTGATCTAAATAGGATCTCTTTCCCTCCCCATCTGAGTACCAAGAGGGCTAAGTGTTTTAAACACTCGTCTTGTCAGAGGCAGAAACAAAGCAGAGGAGGGACAAATAACCATTTACATCAAGCAAGCTGGTTATAGGTGAAAAAGGGAAAGGAAGGGTCTGTTAGGAAGGAATATGTCTGTGCAGACTCAAAAGCAAAAGGGGGTTAATTGGAGAAAGGAACAGAATTCACTGAGTTGCCCACAGTTCCTGAAGGACAATGTGAATGGGTCTTGGGCTACTGTAAGTGAGGGTAGGGGAGCCATAGTATCCAATCCCGCCGAAGAGCAAAAGTTCTGTGTTCAGAAGAAGCAGTAGTCCAGGCTGGCTAATACAGAAGCTCAAGTGTTAATAATGCTTTGATCACTGCAAATAGATCTTCCAATCCAGGAATTTACAAGCAAGAAACTTCCACAACAGCCTTGTTTCAGTTCATGGCACTGAGAGATAAACAATGGCAGTTTTGCTACTGACTTCACTGAGGCCAGAATTTCACTCTAAAAATACTGGCAGTTTGTTTACATTGACTGTCCACAGGCATGGCTGCTCGCAGCTCCCAGTGGCTTGGTTCACTGTTCCTGGCCAATGGGAGCTGCAAGAAGCGGCAGCCAGCATATCCCTGTGGCCCATGCCACTTCCTGCAGCTCCCATTGGCTGGGAACAGTGAACCGTGGCCACTGGGAGCTGCAGGCAGCTGTGCCTGTGGATGGTCAATGTAAGCAAACTGTCTCGCAGCCTGCCAGTGGATTACCCTGACGGGCCGCAGGTTGCCCAGCACTGCTCTAGAGTGAAGGATGTCATTCTGTCCTTATATATCCATCTTCCCCCTCCCAGTCTCTGGCCTCATCAATTCTTCCTTTTGTCCCTGAGTCTTCCTCCCAAATCACTCTTTCTGTTTCCCTCTGTGACTCTATTTGTGCTTCCCCAGGACTAAGGGACCCCAATCTTTACTGGGTCTTCTGTACCTTATATTTATGTTTGTATAAGGCAGTAGAGAAACAAGTTTTGATTCTTGACTTGAAACTAGAAAATCTTCTTCAATAAGAAAGATTTCAGATGGCAACTGTCCTCTGCAATTTATTTATGAGTGATTTAACGATCCACAACAGAACTCCTGCCTCCTTTGTTGACATACTCTCAGAGATGGTTCAGTTCTTGTGCAGGACATCCAGGCACTCCATATGGGAAAACTCCAGAGGATATTTGTGTTTACTACATTTTCCTGGGTGCAGATATAAATGAACAGTCTTTATTCAATGGTCCCCTTTGTTTTCAGTCAGTTGTATAGATACAGTGCCTAAAAAAGTTTTTAAATAATAATAGGCCTACTTCAACCATTTTAATTTGAAAATATGGCAGGCAAAGGGTGAACTGGTATAAATCAGCATAGCTCAATAGCTCTGACAGAGCTATACAAATTTTATACCTGCTGAGCATTCAAATGGGGACAGCTGTACACCAATGGGAAATCATCCCAGAGGACAGTCAGGTGTAAAGTACTATATTCCCCCCAAGGTTCTGCAGATGGACACCAGCTTCAAAGTATAGCTGTTGCTGCTCTGTAGCAGCTGCAACTTCCATAGACAGGGATAGCTTGGGGGAATGTACTGAATCAGTCCATCTCAGGTGCTCTGGCTATGCCTGTTTCTTACCCACTGCTGACCAAAAAAATAACACTTAAAACAAACTTTCCTCTCTTTTCCCAGATCAGGACATTTCAGAAATGAGTCCCTGCTCCTCCCTCCACCCCCAAGAATTACCTCAAGTCCAACCTATCAATTCCAGACCCTTCTATCATAGTATTTATGGGTTAGCTCACTAAAACACAACCTGTTCACATTTGTCCCATCATGCTCATTCTGGTGGATGAAGTTCCTGGCCTCCTCCACACTAGATTTAGTATGCCTGCCCTCTGTTGTCCATCTCCCATTATAAACCGCTGGGAGATTACCTCAGTTGGTGATGCCTGATGATAAGTCTTAGCAAATCCCAGAGGCTTATACACTCTGTATGGAACCTCAAAGAAGTCCTTCTATCCTGTGGTAAAGTGCTATGATATTCCAATAAGGAAGCAAAAAGGTGAAAATATCTAGTGTTACTTAGTCTACTGTCATCTGCTTATTTGGTCTCTGCACACTAGACTCATATCACCACAAGAAACATCCTGTATAAATGACCATTAACAAACTCATGATTAACAGCAATCCTCCCTAATTACAGAGCTGGGTGAGCTAGGCAATGAACAATTTATTTAGCAAATGTAGCTGTTTTCCCTGGCCTTGAATTATCCACAATCCAATCACGATTTCCCTGAATTACTTTTTGTTATTCATAACTGTTTGTCAAACCATTTGTCTGAAGAAATTACAGGCTGTGGATTTTTTCCACAAATTGAGTTCTGTGAGTATTTGCTGATTCATCAAATGTTGTTTCCCATCCCTGACTGGATGGTTGAATCTTTTTAAACAAGAGACTAATGAATGATGTATAGCAAAGAACAAATAGTGAATACTTTTGTCTATGCATGAATACCTTTGTTTTCATGTAAATACAGGTATTTGTATGAGTTACAGCACTTCCACAAACATTTGCATAAACAAAAAGGAGTCATCCAAACACCGGAGGGGAAAAAATAACCTAGAGGGTGCACAGATACAGAGGAATCAAATTACTAACATGTTCACTAACATGTTTCCCCACTGTTCGGCAAGTGCTAACTAGAAGTAGCACCAAACCTTCAGTACCATGAAGATAGCAAAAATCAGAGAGCCAACAGCTTTCTTCACATTTTGAATTTAATTTGAATGAACTTGGGCCCAGTTTCTTTATGGGATTTAGGCACCTAAAAGCATTTGAGGAGATGGGCCTTGATTCTAATAAAGGTTAAGGAATAAGAGCAGGCTTTCCCAATGGCCAGACTCTAAAAGCCTCAGGCCACGTCTATACGATGCGCCATATCGGCGCGTTACAATCGATTGCTCGGGGATCGATATATCGCGTCTCATCTAGACGCGATATATCGATCCCTGAGCGCGCTTACATCGATTCCGGAACTCCACCAAAACCAACGGAGTTCCGGAATTGACATGGCGAGCCGCGCACATCGATCCCGCGCGGTGAAGACGGGTGAGTACATCGATTTTAGATAATCGATTTCAGCTACGCTATTCTCGTAGCTGAAATTGCGTATCTAAAATCGATTTTCGCGCGTCGTGTAGACCTGGCCTCATTCATGTTGGGCAAAACCTTACTGTAAAATTAGTCCACTGCACTTCGGTTGGAGTATGCAAACAGTGAGATACTATCAGCCAGGCTGACCATGGGTATCAAGTCTAGCTCACGGTAATTAACGCCAACATTGTGAGTTACTGGCTTACTTTCATGACCAGGTATAACATTGACATGGCTCCATCCATGTCAATGTCATGTGAGTAACTATTCATTGATGTAGATAAGATGTTCACAATCTAGCCCTAATTAAGAAATGTGTAAAGTTACACCACTGAAAATGTCTAAGATTCATTTATTTTTGTGACTCAATGCCAGATCATCAACCGGTGTAAATCAGCACAGCTCCCTTGACTTCTGTGGATCTCTGCTGATTTACACCAGCTAAAGCTCTGGCCCATTTTTATTCAACATTTTGGGTCAAATTCTGATCCCTTTATGTATGTTGAATAGCACCTTCCCTCTACTAAAAGTTCATTTGAAATCTATGAGACTACTACCCAACAAGAATCAGCATCTTGGCCCTTCATGGTTGCCTGTTTTAGTCTTCCATTTCACCAACCCCCTTATGTTGCCATTGCACTCCCATTCTTTACATAACATTCACAGAAAAGACTGTTCTCTCTTCACTCAATATATACTTTTCTTTCTTTCTTTCTTTCAATATAACAGTGTTTAATTCAAAAGTTACTCTTAAGATCTCTGCTGTTGCTCTTCAGTTGAACAATCTGGGAAACTGATTGGTTGTCACATTGTGCAATCAATATACAGTAGGTAGAAGTAGACCACCGCAAAGAAACAATGTTTGCATGACAGCATCTTATAGGACCATCTGATGCATGGCAAGACTTCGATTTTAAGAAGATTAACAGTGTCAACTTAGCATTTAGCTTTCAGCACAATAACAATCGAACTCCTTCAATTACTATCCAATATTATGCCTTTGGACTAATAGTTCTGAAAAATCATCAAGGTAACACATTTCTGTGATTTGTTTTCCCTTAAAGGCACAATATTCACTTCCCTTTATTGCAGGATATTTTTTCTTGAATATCCAAATTAGACTTGCATATAGCTACTATAAGAGCTATATTCATGAATTGTTTACACTTTTGGTAAAATTGATTTGTGTAAGTTATATGAGAATATCATGCAACCTGTCTCTCTTCCTTAGCCTGAACAAACAGGTAGTCACCTACAGAGTTTATTTCATGCTGTGGTACTTGTCCTATCCACAAATGCAATGATACCCAAGGTGAAATGGAGGTGCAAAATAAAGAAAGATTTAGTGAGTTGGCACAAATTAGCAAAAAGAGTACTATGTGTCATGATCAAAAACACAATGAGAATAGTCTAAAACCATATCTGGCCCAAAATTCAGAGGGTAGCGAGTAGAGCTGGTCAAAAAAATTCAATTTTTTTCCATAACAACAAAAAGAACAATTTTTCCACAAAGATTTTCACAAAAAACTTTCCAGTTTTTCAAGCATTTCTAGCAGCAAGAAAGTACCAAATCACTGTCTTTGTTCTTTACTTGGCACAATTCTCCTGCGGCACAGAATGAGTGCCAGTATGTACTGATCTTCTGTGCTACGTAAATAGCTCTAGATTTTTATTTTATTTGGGGGTGGGAATGGGGAATTTTGATTGTTCTTCATGTTAACATATGTCATAAATGGATAGGTAGGTAAGGGTTAAGTTTCTTTTACCTGAAAAGGGTAACCGAACACCTGACCAGAGGACCAATCAGAGAACTGGATTGTTTAAAGTCAGGGGCGGGAATTTGTATACTCGGGGTCTTTGTTGTTTTCTTAGCTATGAGGAAACAAGTCTTCTTCTAATTCTCTCCTAATACTTCTTCTAAACATCTGTAAGTACCCAGGAACCGCAAAGTAATTCAGCTATGATGGTCTTTGGGGTGTATTTACCTGTATGTTAATTTGTTGTGCTGGTTTAATTGGGCTATCTTTTAAATCAGACTGTTTCTTTATATTTTCTTATAAGCAAGAGCCTGTATTGAGTTTCTTAATGCAAGATGATTGTTTTATATTTTCTTTCTTTTTTTCTATAAAGTTTTCTCGTTAAACCTTGTGAAAGTTCTTTTCCTAGGGAGGCAAAGGGAAAAGCCAGGCTGTGGGCTATTTTCCTATTTGGGTCCAGGGAAAGAGCAGACTACAGGGAAAGAGACGAAGAATTCTCTCTGTTCTCTGGTGGTTACAGTTTTTCCCTCATTCCTGGAGCAAGGGGGGTGGCAGAGCCCAGCTGTGGGTATTTTGCATCTCCATTGTCCTGAGGGAAGCAGAAAAGCTGGTTTCTTGGGTCACACAGGTTAGCCGCGAGGCAAGCCTGATAAGGAGGGGGAAGGGGTTATTTTCCCTGCTTTTAGCATCCAAGGGATTGGGAATCTGGGTGTCCCACCAAGGGAGGGTTGGGGACACCAGAGGGAGGAAAGGGGGGATCAGGCCCCATAGATTAATTCCTGATCTGGTGGCAGCGAGAATATCCAAGCTGGTAGTGAGCTTGGGGGAGTTTCAGGTAAGCCCCCAAACTTTGGACGCAAAAGTCCAGGTTTGGGACAGGACCAGACTGGTGGACACTAAAGTCCAGGTCTGGGACTGGACGGCTAGATTACCACAACATACAGTACAAAAATCCAAATTATCTTTTGATCTACTCTGAGAGACTGAACTCTACAAGGTATGGAGGCTACAGTCTTTAGGGTTTCAGCAGACTGCCAGCAACATTTAGAACTAGCAGCAACATTAATACTGGCAGCAACAGATCCAGACTGTGTAGAGCCCTCCCACACTATTGATATGCTAAGAAACCAATCTGTTTCCCTCCACTATGCACTGATGGAGATTGTTTCTGTGTTGATAAATAAAGTGAAAGGTTTAGAGTGTGCATTAAGTCATGCCTGGTCAAAATTAGCGAATTCCCTAAGGCAATATTTGAAATCTGTGCTTCTGTAGATGGTCAGCCAAATTCTGCCCACATGCTAGTGTATTTCCATATTTCAAATGGATAAATGCTATATTCCCAACACCCTTTTCTGCCTGAGCAGAGATTAAGATACACTGGTGTAATTAAAACAGTAATGGTTTGAATTGTGACACATGGGCTGTAAGGAAGATTGGACAGTTTGTAATAGTTCCCATTTTCATTACAGTTTTTGTCATCCTGAGAACGGATACATGTTGTGTCATTTTCTCTTATTACAAACTTTCACATAAAGATGATGTATCAGTATTTTAATGCCTGTTTTTAATCACAGCACTGTGGTATATTACCTTGACCTTTCAATTTTTTTTTATTTATTCTTTCCATTTTTTCTTACAGGTTATTCTATTCTATTCTATTCTATTTTTTCTTACAGGTTAATTGTGTTGTTATAAACAATAGGGCAGTGAAATATCATACCATTCAAAGGGGAGAACATTGGAAAGATTAACATTACTGCCTGACATTAATTCACTGAAAACAAACATAAATCAAATGGAAAAACATGAATCCATTTTTGTGATTGAGCACTGTAAAGAAAGACCATCCCAGTGGCTAATTCATAGCGCCCTGGAAAACCAGGTTCAGAAACCATCTTCAATTTCTCATCCTCACGCTGTCAATGGATGGTAATGCTGCAGAGAATTCCTTACATAGCTAAACAGCATCCTTTTTGGCTAAATTAAGGAATTATATTGATCAATTCCACTTTTTACCATAGTCTTTTCAATCTGAAAGATGCTGGCCATTAAAATAGAGGAAAATGAGTGCTTCCTCAGGTCTCTTAGATATGGAAAGAAGAGTGGAGCAAGGTTGAAATATTAGGAAAATTATAATTCAATAAAAATTACGAAAATTATAGTTCAATAAAAAAGGCAGAGTTGAAAGTGATTTAAGTTTCTAAACAATGCATCACTGTACTACAAAAGTTTCTGTGATCCCAGAGCCAAGAAGTGAAGTCCCACTTAAGAATATACTCCATGCTCTTACACACTAGCTCCCAAGATTACAGAATGCAATCATTTGCACTGCCAAATACATGTACTCTTCAAGATTTTCACTGATTAGGACTTATGTATACCAGGACCACCTAAGACATCTGCACTTATCTTAGATGATTTAGCTACCAGTCCTCAAGGCAAAACTCAAGAATTGAAGAGACCCAGAGAATAGAATAGGAGACATCTACTACAGATAACTGTATGGAGATACAACAACAATGGATGATCTAGAAATAGAAATAAAATGTGGGCTTATCTATTTCTAATAGAACTTCAAGTCCCTTCTGATTCTGGATGGGTTCTGGGTTCCAATACAAGCTGTTGCAATACTGCTGCTACTGCAAGCACAGTACTGTTTTGAGAAAATTTTAGTTCTGGGAATTATGAGGATGACACAGACAGTCAGCATCTTCTAGTGCTGGAAAGTCACTCCCTGATGTGCTTTATGGGCAGATGTTTAACTCTGGGAATGATGGCCTTACAACATCTGATACAACAGAAACCGACGGGTTTTAGAGGTAGAGTACTGCAAAATGACTATCAACTTATCTAACAACGGGCTCACTGACAAATTTGTGCTTGTAGAAATCTGCAGTTTGTGGCACCTATTTAGCACATCTAGTGAGGACTATTTGATGTTTAAGGACCCTTTGCAGAATTCCAAAATGGAGCAACTGATAAAAATAGTGGCACCTGCAGTTTGTTTCTTTTAATAAAATTAATGATTGCAACATGTAACTCCTTTCTACAGTCCATGCAATCACACTGGGGAAAATCTATATTGCTGGCTTGTATATTATTAAAAATAAGACTAATGGACAAGAACATCTGCCCTTTGAACTATATTCACTGCCAAGACGTATAAATTTACTAAAACATTTCTATTTCATACTGTACAAATTGATGAATCAAACAGAAACCACATAACTTTGCTTAGCAATAGAGTAAGCTGACAATTGAAAACCTAATCTCCATACATTCTTCATGAATCAGACTAATGGACAACTTATTTAACCCGTGTGTACAGAGCCAAAGGGAATGAGTCCACCAAGGTGTGAGGGTTTCTATTTGATGCCATTCAAATTGATGGATTAAAAAGAAATTGCATACAGTAGCTCTGCTTATTGCACTGACAACAGAAAGCAATACAAATGATTATAGTTTCTGAAGCCCACAGTACACTATGTGGTTGAAAAAAACCCAAACTCTTGATCTACTATGAGGACTGAAGTGGCTTTTAAGCATCTTAGCAAAGTTAAATTCTAAGTAGATTTCCTTTAACACTAGCTATTCCAAAGAGGAGAATATATTTATTTCAGTTAGGTTCCATAGGAAGTGTGCTGAATCAATGCTTCTCCTAACCAGCCTAGTCATCCCCTACTTCCATCCATCTCCATCTACATCCAGGCCCTCAGTGGAACAGGAATTACAGATGCTTCATTTTGCTGTTTGGCAAGAAGAAGATGCACCCAGGTGGGTAGCTGAAACTTCCCTGGATTCTTTCTGGACAGGAAAGAGTGATCTGATTCTGAACATGGAAAGCTTGATTGGGTCAAAGTGATCAGAAACCAAGACTGTGAGACTCTTTGGGTAGCCTTGTTTGATCATTCAGGCACATTTTGTGCAATTGGAACTGAACTGTGGATAAAAATCAAAGTTAGGGGTAAAACTACCCACATTCATACCAACATTTTTTCACTGAAAGAGCAAATATTGTTCTATGGAAGTACTGACTCTCTGCAACCACAGCCCCTTCTGGTGGGGTGAGGTGTAGCTGCTCTTTCCTCGATAGCACCCTCTGCCAACTGTTGTTTAGACATGTGGTAGTCTCTTTTCTCACTACTTAGCTCTCAGGCCGGATCTTGTTTTCTTTCCACCTCTTTCAGGATCACAGAAAGTCCAACACAAACAAAAGTCCAACTTCCACAGATCAGGTTTTCAGCCCCTGACTCTGGGCCCCATAGTCCTTGCACACTTACGTCACAAAGGCTTCAACAGTCCTTATCCCTCTTTTATCATGGAGGGGAGAAGGAGGGTATTCACACCATCTTCCCCAGTGGCTGGAAAAGGAACCCAGGCCCTCCCTCTCCTCTGGGTTCCACCTCATGGACTGTGTAGCGAGCAGACAAGGTTTGTCTATTCAGACCCGCCCCTTTCTTCTGCCTCAACCTGTCAGCAGGGCTTTTCCCACTCCACCAGGGCCAGCTCTGGCTTTTTTGCCACCCCAAGCAAAAAATAAATAAAAAAAAGCAGGTGGGGGGAGCGGTAAAGCAGCGGAAAAAAAAATCACGGCACAGCCAGTGCAACAAAGCAGGGGGAGAACAAAACAAAAAAACAGCACAGCTGGAGCGGCAAAGTGTGTGGGGGGAACAAAACAAAAAACGGTGCAGCTGGAGTGGCAAAGCGGGGGAGGGGGAGAAACAACGGTGCGGCTGGCAAAGCGGGGGAAAAAACAAAACAAGAAAACCCTACAGGGCAGCCGGAGCCAGGGTGCAGGGAGACTCCCTGTGTTGTGGAGTGTGCACCTGGTCTAGTGTGGGGGAGGGGAAGTGGGAGAGAACATGGGGGGAGAGCAAAGGGGAGCGGCCAGGGATTCAGCGGGGAGCTCGCCCTGCGGCCCCGACCGCCGCGCCGCCTGTGGGAGGGCTCCGCGCCACTCCAGTCAGCTGGGAGGGAAGGATGCAGGCTGCTCTGCTGAGTTTGCTGCAGGGCGCTCCCTCCTCCGCCCCCTACAAGTCGGCCAGAGCAGCGAACAACAACAACAACAAAAGAGTCTGTGCCACCTTAGGTTTGGGCGGAATGCCGTCCCATAGAATCTGCTGCCCCAATCACGAGCTTGCTTAGTTGGTGCCTGGAGCCGGCCCTGCACTTCATACCTATATTCTGCTCAGGACGTCCAAGGTTTCAGACTTCACCCCCTTCCCTTCAGGGCTGTAACTCACAGGATTCTTCCCCGGTGTTATGCAACAAATCCCAAAGCTAAAATACAAACTTTAGCCACTTCTGCCCTTTCCAGACATAAACTTTAGTCCTTCTGGGATCTTCTCAGATACCCTGCTCTTTACTTCTGTTGGGCAGTTCTCAGAGAGCAGGAATTTCTTCTCTCCTGGGTCTCTCCCTAACTGAGTGGTCTCAGATCTTTTAAGGAAACCTGAATCCTTTCCATATGGTCCTGGCACTCAACCTACTTAACACAACTTCCGGGTGCCAATAGATAAGTTAATTGAGTTTTGAAGGTCTGGAAAACCCTCTTAATACCAGTGCCCTCACAGAACTGAAAATATATAGAGTATGCCTTGTATGGATTCTCTTTGAAGCACATTTTTTTCACATAAAGATGTGGTACACACTAAGAGATAATAAAGGTAATATAAAAATAAATACTAATCTTTTAGTAGTACAATTGAATTACTTAGTGTAATTTGTGGTTTACTATAATTGAAATAGCAACTACTTAGGTGAAGAATTTTCTCTAAGAAAGCAGAGGCAAATGGTACCAACAAGTAATTCTCAACAAATTAATGTTGGAATACTTTGAATATAGAGCTATTCTGTCATTTTCTGCAAGGTCTGTACTATAATTGAAATAGCAAATACTTAGGGGAAGAATTTTCTCTAAGAAAGCAGAGGCAGATGGTACCAACACGTAATTCTCAACAAATTAATGTTGGAATACTTTGAATATAGAGCTATTCTGTCATTTTCTGCAAGTTCTGATTAGATAATAGAGACTCATTATTTGCACACAATATAGACTCTAAATACTGATATAATCTGATATACACAAATTATAGTAAACATTTTTGCCATGTTTGTGGATATACATTGGACACAATAATAAAATGTGTATTTCTGCAAACTTGTATGACATTTTAAACTTTCTCTATGGTATGAAGAACACAAGAATTGTCGTGCAAAAACAGTCCAATGATCCACATAGGCCAAAATCCTGCTTCAGATGTACCCTACTGCACACATTGTTTGGGACTGACTCCTTGTTCTGCATGACAGAAGGGAGGATGTGATGCTGGGATAGGGGCTGCTGGCTGGCTGGCTGGCTGCAATGTGGAATATCCTGTACAATGTGGGGCAAGCTCTAATAAAGCAGATTAGAGGCACGGCATTAAGGGATGCCCCAGACACAATAGGGACATCGCCAAAAAGGGAGTGAAAGAAGTTACGGAAGGAGGAAGAAGAAGAAAGAAGGGAGTCAGAAAAAACAGATAAAAGAACTTAAAAGACAAAAATGTTTGATACATTGCAGAATTTTGCTGTCTTATCCAGGCTGGATCTCTACAAACATCTGATGTTTGTCCGTTGTTAATAAATCCATCCAGCTACCGTACTCTAAGACCACACAACGGCCTGCATGTGCTACAGTACGGGAGTGGGGAGAATTGCTATCAGTAGTTCTAACCCTTGCTAATTAGTGTATTAAGTTCACAATGAATAAACAAACTGTATAATTTCCAACTATTTATCTCAGGTATTTCCAATGCAGGCTTATCTTTGCATTGGAAATACCTGAGATAAATAGTTGGAAATTATACAGTTTGTTTATTCTATCTCTTATCTCTAGGATGATCTAATTGGGACTGGAACCAGTTGCATAGTTTTATAATATTGTTATAAAAGCAGACAAAGTGATATCAAATAGATATATGTACAGTGCACACTATACATCATATTTCAGACTTCTTTGTTTGTTTCACTTATTCCAGATACATTTATAATTAACTGTTATTTCTCTGTGTAATTGCAAGGGCTTCATAGAACTAACAATTTAAAATTCAGAAAGATCTCTTTTTATCTTATTCCTGTCAATTAACGACATTAAGCAAGACAAAAACTGTGAAATATCACACAGTATGGAACGAAAATGAAGGAAGTTTTTACTTACACACGAATTGCCAGACATTGCTGTCTGCTTCCCTTCCTTTCGCTTTAATGCAGCATTGCTTTGTTCAAACAAAACTGTTGATAAATCGTAATCCATATTTAATAGTGCTATGAAATATTCATACAGCCTTATGTGGCTGCTATCATTGATGAAATGCCAAAATAATCTTATTTCTATTTCTTTAACACTTCTGCAGACTCACATAGAAGTGACACTTTTTAAAAAATCCATTAAAAATGGAATGATAAAAAGTGCAGCAACATATTTCCAAACAAAGCAAAACCAAAGAAGAAAATTTTGAATCAAATGCAACAGAATGTTACAAGAAACGCTGAAATAATTAAATGACATAATTTACTATTGCTATGTTGCCTCATAGCTGTGCATGGCACTTTACAGCCAGGGCCGGCTGTAGGCCTATTCCAACAATTCCCCCGAATAGGGCCCCGCGCCCAAGAGGGCCCTGCGTCCAGTGAGAATCCTTTCCCCGGCTAGAGGCGCCTTTTTAATTTTTACTCACATGGTGGCAGTCAGGGTCTTCGGCAGCACTGTGGCAGAGGGTCCTTTGCTTGCTCTGGGTCTTCGGAGGCACTTTGGCGGTGGGTCCTTTAGTGCCACCGAAGACCTGGAGCGAGTGAAGGACCCATAGCCAAAGACTCAAAGTACCGCCCGGTGAGTACAAGCCCCAAGAGTATTTTTATGGGTTTTTTTTTTTTTTTTTAGTCATCCCTGCATCGAATCTGTTCATATTGGGCCTCGCACTTCCTAAAGGTAGCCCTGTTCACAGCCCTGTAGCATCATTCTACTCCCGCTGACTTCACTGAACCAGTATCAATCACAGCATTTACACAAGAGTAGTCTCACTGAACTCTTCCTGGACCCTTCCTGTTCAAGAGACATGTGTCCCCTTGCCTTAGCTGGTCAAGCCGTGAGAGACTATCTGCCTGCTTCAAAATTCCATTCATTTTAATGGGTTTGGAATTGGGACCTATGGGCCCAACCACACCTATGATTACTCACAAGACTTCAGTGAGACTACTTGCATAATTAAGGGTTAACAGGATTGGGCTTATTACACAGTGAGTCTCTATATCACAGGGGCAAATGACGTATTAATGAAATCACACTTTTGGACATATTATATACACACCTCAGGGCAGGCTCTGTACTGGAAAAAATGTGGAAGATATGCATGTATGCAAAGGTAAGATACACGTCTGAACTAGTGGCAGCCTTGTGCCTCGTGCACACTGGTACTGTTGCAAGTGTGCAAGAATACCTTAATATTCACTGACATGACCACTGCTGACATGAGAATTTTATCCAAATTTGGGCATAAGAAGTTCTACCTAGGCAGCAAAGTAAGCAATTAGATGAAAACAAAACAAACTTCCCTCTCCTCTCACCCATACATAAGAGAGATGCGGTGCTTGAGGCATTACCAAAGAGCTTAAATGGTAAAGGAACTTAATATTACATATACAAGTGTTGAAACTTTGGGCCTGATCCAATTCCCACAGAAGCCAGTAGAGAACTCCCAGTGATTTTTTATGGAAAAGTTGGATCAGGTACTCTGAGAAGACTGATAAAGGGGGACAGTTTTAACAAAAGAGTATCCCTTCAGAAACCATATCTGATACCGAAGCACAAAACAATTAGATTAGAATTTACTCAAGACCTTTTCAAGCAGGGTAAAAAAAATTTGAACCAAGTTTTATAAAACAAATTAACATGTTGTATTATACAGAGGAGGAAAAAAGAAGCCTAACAGCTTGATGGAAGTAATGTCATGGAGTGGACTATAACTCTTCTAAAGGTGTAATCAAGCTGAATTTCACTGATGACACGACAGAGAATGCAAGTGCAATAAATGAAGGGATGTCAACATCAAAACCAATCCCAGTGGGAAGGGAAGTTGGAAGGGAATTGATTTTTCAATATTGCAATGACTCAAAACACACATCAAAACATGGACAAAACATATTGAAGAAATGAAAGCTCCAGTGCTCAGTGTCATCAGAAGCACCTGAATTGAATCAAATTGAAGGAATCTGAAGCGATTTGAAGAAAATCTAGCTGAGAAATCCTAGAGTAACAAAGAACAATGAAAGTATTGCATTGTATGGACATTAGTAAAAAGCTACCTCCAGCAGAGGAACACCAGAGTTACAAACACCAGAGTTACAAACTGAGTAGTCAACTACATATCTCATTTGGTATTGGAAGTACCCAATCAGGCAGCAGCATAGCTAAAACAGAAAAAAAAAATATAGCACAGTACTGTGTTAAGTGTAAACTATTTTAAAAAGGGGGATTTTTTTTTTTAAAGTTTTGACAAGGTAAGAAAACTGTTTTATGTGCTTGTTTCTTTTAAATTAAGGAGGTTAAAAGTAGGATTTTTCTTCTCCATGGCTAACTACAGTTTCAAAGTTCTATTAAGTCAATGTTCAGTTGTAAATTTTGAAAAGAACAACCATAATGTTTTGTTCAGAGTTATGAATATTCCAGAGTTACAAACAACTTCCATTTCCCAGGTATTCGTAACTCTGAGGCTCTACTGTATTAATAAGAAATATATAGACTAGTGGTTTTCAATCATTGTTTCATTTGCGGACCCCTAAAAAATTTCAAATAGAGGTGCGTACCCCTTTGGAAATCTTAGACATAGTCTGCAGACCTCAGTAGTCTGTGGGCCACACACTGAAATCCATTGATATAGACAGTGTCGCAAAGAGATTTCAGTGTGATAGAAATAAATGGTGGACAGCACACCAAATATTGAATAAAATGTCTGGAGAAAGAACACATGCACACATTGTAAAGGTGTGTATGAGTCCATGCACAACATATAAGTATACACTTTTGCAATAGGTATCTATTGAGTGGTTAAATCTATGGATTCTTTGAAACTTTATATAATATCTTCATTTAAAGATAACTTATTGCAAAAGCGGGTACCTGTATGTTGTACATGCATACACGCATCTTTACAATAGGTATCTTTAAATGGTAGACTTGGATGATATATAGTTTCTTTGATACTTTATTTTAAATAAAAAATGTTGGTGTCCAGGTATATTGAAAAGAGAAAACAATTCCTGGCAACAGTAAAGTGTAGCAGTAATGTATCATTTGCAGATCATTTTCTATAAACTTTTGCATTACTCATAACACACAATAGAGGATTTTTATTAATTATATTTCTCAGCCTAGTTAGGTGAATTGTGAAGATGGAATCTGAAAAGATCAAGAATAGTATAGAAGCTGGATGTTGTAAAGAAAAGCAATAAAAACAAATTGGTTACCCCAGGTGTAGTCTCTTTTTATTATGTTACTGATTATGATTATTAAACCTGGTGGTTTTGTTTGGTTCTCTTTCATCTGGGAATACAGCCAACCTATGGCTAACTTCCTATGGGCAGGAAAACACCAAAACTTTACACGTTAATAAAGGATGAAGGAAAATACCCTAAGTACATTTTTTTTTTCCAAAAATAGAGCATACTCCATTACTACTCACACACAGAACATTAAGGTACATGAGGAAGCATATGGAGTAGGCTAAAGGCCAGAAGTGGGGCTAGCCAGAAAAAAAGAATTCCATTTCACACAAAAAAACCTCAGGTTTTGGCATCTGGACATCTTTCAACAATTTTCATGAAAAATGAGGGAATGAGCCAGCCTCAAATCCGCCCCAGAATAGCCAATAGCCCAGCAGTCAGGTGACTCACCTGGGACGTGGGAGACCCAATGTCAAAAAACTGTTTCAATGAACTAGCATTTTTTGACGCACACACACAGAAGGTTTTGTCAACAAATTCCTGACTATCTCTAGGCAGAATTTACAGCTTAATGAACCCAAATTCCATGATTTTCACCTTTGGTGTGTGCGAGGGGAGGGAGAGAGAGATTGAGTGTGGAGTGCTGTAGTCAAAATGAGATCATGAACAGAATCCACACTCCAATGAATTTATGTTTGGCACAGTTTAAGAGGAGAAAGTGGCTCTAGGCCACCTTTCTTCTCCCATGATTCTGGGGCCACTATGGGACAAAACTACTGTCACCATAACTGAGAACACCCTAGAGTTATGCCTAAAGTATGCAAGCTGGAGTGATTCCATAGGAATGGCTCTCCTAGGGATATCTCCTTCCTGGTCCAACATACCACGCCCAGTGTGATGGGAAGAAGAGAAGAAGCGAATGAACCAAATGCAGGCAATAACGGACTTTCGTTCCAAGAAAATAAGTTACAAAATTGAAAACCTAAATCAAGCATAAGATAAAATTGAAAAGAAATATGAGTATGAGTCTATGTTGTACCAAGTAACTGCATGATGTTGTTATTGTCATCCTGTCCTTCCGCTCTCCATTTTTGTCTTTTTGTGGTGCTCGCATGCTACAAGTCTTTCAAGCAGGGTTCAGTTTTTACCGCATTCTGTGAAACACCCAGGAAATTTTTGGATATTCAAAAATAAATACTAATAATGATGAGGTATAAAGCAGCTTTCAGTCACTTAGACACCTCTAACTTTAATCCAATATGTCTAAACGGCCTACTGCCAGAGCAGAGAGGCAAATAAATAGTGAATGTCTTCGGCCATTAATCCAAGCTAGGTCAGCTCAAAATGTACCATGAAAACCTGCCTCCAAAATTTTCACAGACATCAAGATGATGCCAAAATAAATAAATAAATACAAATAAAGGTCATGTCCCACTTTGATAAAGCTGTGTGGATGCTAAAGGATTTCTAATGAAACACTGCGTGTTAATGGAGGCTGCATGAAACATAAATGAGGAATAACATAAAAGTTGATTTCAAGCACTTTTCACTCTGAAGTCAGATTTCACACAGCTCTGACTGTAAACACCAAGGACTAGCTTCTGGCATCCTTACTCCCATGGAGTATAGCTTTATTTCATAAGCTATTTAACTGACTTCCCTGGGACTACTGCTGGAGTAATTGTATCAGAATCTGCATCTAGTAGTGTGCATAGTAATGGACCTATTATATAGACCATGTCACTTTTACATTAAATAGTAATTTCCCCTGCAAACAGCCTCACTGAAATCAAGAGGCCATGTATGGAATAAGGTACAAAGTATAAGACTTTTCTCCTTGGAAATGGACCTGAGCCACAGAGCTTAGATTTGGATCCTACCTTTGCCAAAGATTGGGGGATGTTCAGCTCTGGGGTCTTACTTGGGACTTATCTGTCTATCCATCCAACCCATGGTTTTCTATATTGCTCAGCAGTAACCCGAGCTAGATAAAGCTTTCTATATACCCCCATTCAGGCTCAGTAATATCTTACTTAGGGACTGTGTCATGGGATTCACTCACTGCTATGGCACCTCCTCCTGGCTGCTCTGGGGATTAGCTCCTTTCAGATCCATTGCCCTCCTTCCATAATGCATTCACTTTTACCGCAGTCCCTCTCACTCTCTCTGGGACTCAGCCGACTCCCTCTTTGTGATTTGGCCTTCTGGCTAGGTCACTATACAGGTTTCCCCTTCCAAGATATTAAAGTCTCTTTGGACCAACTGTACAGCCGCCTTTCCAGACCATCCTCTAATCTAAGACTATGCCACTTTTGCAGTGCTGAGTTAGGAGTCCCAGGCCGCCCCACTACTCCAGCTTCCAGCACAGGGACCCTCTAAATTCAGCAATCTCATTCTGCTCATTCCCAGACCCCACTGCTGCTGCCTTGTGCTCCTTCCCACTTCCCTTCTTCCTCAATTCTGGCTCACCTGTGGGGTCCAGCTCAAACTTCCTACTCCCAGGGAATGACTGCAGCCTCCTTCCCCTGCTGCCTCTTCTCTTCTCAGCTTCCTAGCTTTGTACCAGTCCAGCCTACACTTACTCAGCTGAGCTTTCTTTTCCATTAGGGCTTGTCTAATCGACCTAGTTCTGCCCCATGTGAGGCCTACTAGGTTAATTAGCCCCTTCCAAACTACTTTGAACACTACAGGGAGGTGATATGAACACACCATCGCAGGCTGGTCAAAAAATGGGAATGATTTTCCACTGAAAATTTAGAACAAAATGAAAACACTTATTTATGTCAAATATTTTACAGAGCTTTTCTGAGGGAAAAAATTGAAGCAAAATATTTGCATTTTGAGTATAATGGAAATGAAATATCTTGGTTTTCCGGCATTGTTCTCCCTTCCCTGACTTCTCTTCTCTCTTTTCTCTCCTTTTCTGTCCTTTTTCCCCCATTGGAAAGGGGGAATGACAGGTGCCTCTGTACAGTCTAGGATACATTGGGTTTGCCCTCCCTCAAAATCTGGGAAGCACAGATTCCTGGTGTGCAGACAGTTGGACCCTTTCCTACTTAGGTTTCTGGCATCTTTCTACCATTCTGTAACAGAGCTTCTTCAGTTTCCATAACATTCAAAACAAGAAGGGACCATTAGATCAGTGTTGCCTAAACACAGACACACCAGTGAGCTGCAGACAGTCCTAGATTGGTCACCACATCCAGAGCTGGATTCACCCATCACTGGGCCCTAGCCTAAGCAAACATACACTTCTTCCCACCCAGTATGAAGGGGAAGCCCTGAGGAGAAGGGGGATTGGAGAGCAAATCCATTCACATTGACCCCAAATCCCAGGGGTCTGGGCCTGGCTCCTTAGTCTGGGCATTACGACCTGGTCGTGGGGTCACAAAACCACTCAAGTTTGGCCCAACTTCATCCCACTCCTTGAGGCTTCCCCTCCACACAAGGATGGAACTAGGGTTGCAGTGCCAGGGTGCAGAGTGCATATATGTTATAGTGCGTCACCAAAAAAAAAACAACAACAAAAACCAAAATGCAGTTGGTGGGTCACCTTAGTAAAAAGTTTGGGAACCACTACATTTGATTATCTAATCTGACCTGCATATCACAGGTCATTCAATTTCACCCATCCCAACAACCTGGGTTAGTCTAAAGTTTTTCTGTCCCTAGGAGGCTTAACAGTTGTGTGCCACAGCCTGAGAAAAGACGGTTACTCACCTTTGTAACTGTTGCTCTTTGAGATGTGTTGCTGATATCCATTCCAATTAGGTGTGCGCACACCGCGTCCACGCTCGTCGGAAGATTTTTACCCTAGCAACACTTGGTGGGTCGGCTGAGCGCCCCCTGGAGTGGTGCCGCTATGGCGCTGGATATATACCCCTGCCGACCCAACGGCCCTTCAGTTCCTTCTTGCCAGCTACTCCAACAGAGGGGAAGGAGTGTGGGTTTGGAATGGATATGAGCAGCACACCTCGAAGAACAACAGTTACAAAGGTGAGTAACCATCTTTTCTTCTTCGAGTGCTTGCTCATATCGATTCCAATTTCGTGATTCCCAAGCCTTACCTAGGCGGTGGGGTTGCAGTGAGATGTGACAGAATGCAAAACTGCTGAGCCAAAGGCTGCATCATCTCTGGACTGTTGAACCAGAGTGTAATGAGAAGCAAAGGTGTGGACTGAGGACCAGGTAGCTGCACGACATATCTCCTGGATGGGCACATGAGCCAGGAAGTTGGCAGATGAAGCCTGAGCTCTGGTAGAATGAGCGGTGAGGTGGCTCGAGGGAACATGAGCCAAGTCATAACAAGTACGGATGCACGCCGTCACCCAAGATGAGATCCTCTGGGAGGAGACTGGTAGGCCCTTCATTCGGTCTGCCACCGCAACAAAGAGTTGGGGCGTTTTACGAAAGGGTTTTGTCTGCTCGATATAAAATGCAAGCGCTCTACGGATGTCCAGGGAGTGCAATTGTTGCTCCCGTCGTGATGAGTGTGGCTTCGGGAAGAAGACCGGAAGATATCCTGGTTGACATGAAAGGCCGAAACCACTTGAAGCAGGAACGCCAGGTGTGGTCGCAACTGCACCTTGTCCTTTTAAAACACAGTATACGGTGGGTCCACCGTGAGAGCCCGGAGCTCGGAGACTTGTCTGGACGATGTAATGGCTACGAGGAAAGCTGTCTTCCAGGACAGGTATAGTAGCGAGCAGGTTGCTAACACCTCAAATGGGGCAGACATGACTCTGGTTAGAACCAGGTTGAGGTCCCAGGTTGGGGCGGGGCGTCGTACTTGGGGGTATAGGCGCTCCAAGCCCTTGAGGAACCTAGAAACCATAGGGTGCGAGAACACGGAACAGCCACTCTCCCCTGGATGGAAGATAGAGATGACCGCCAAGTGCACCCTCAGTGACGATACCGCTAGGCCCTGCTGTTTGAGAGACCAGAGGTAGTCCAAGATGGTGGGAATTGAGACCTCGGTGGGAGTAACATTATGCGTTTCTCACCAGCAGGAGAAACGCTTCCACTTAGCCAGGTACGTTGACCGGGTGGAAGGCTTCCTGCTACCCAGGAGAACTTGTCGCACTGATTCGGAGCAACGTAACTCTGACTGGTTTAGCCACGCAGCAGCCATGCTATGAGGAGAAGAGCCTGCAGGTCCGGGTGGTGAAGCCTGCCGTGGTCCTGAGTTATGAGGTCTGGGTGAAGAGGCAGGGTAATTGGGTTGGCTATCGACAGGTCGAGCAGCATGGTGTACCAGTGCTGCCTGGGCCACGCTGGAGGGATCATGATCAAGCGAGCTCTGTCCCTGCAGAGCTTTATCAGGATCCTGTGAACCAGCGGGAATGGTGGAAAGGCATAAAGCAGTTGGCTCATCCACGGCATCAGGAAAGCGTCCGAGATCGAGCCCAGGGAGAGGCCTTGGAAGGAGCAGAACATCTGGCATTTCCTGTTCTCGCGGGAAGCGAAGCGGTCTATATGGGGAAAGCCCCACTTCCAGAAAACAGAATGGATAACGTCCGGACGAATCGACCACTCGTGAAACAGGAAGGATCTGCTGAGTTGATCCGCCAGAGTGTTCTGAACCCCTGGGAGAAAAGATGCTACCAGGTCTATCGAGTGGGCTATACAGAAGTCCCAAAGCTGGATGGATTCCTGACAAAGGGGGGAGGACCGTGCCCCTCCCTGCTTGTTTATGTAATACATGGCCATTGTGTTGTCTGTGAACACCGAGACACAATGGCCTTGTAAGTGCTGTTGAAATGCCTGGCATGCAAGGCGGACTGCTTTCAGCTCTCCAACATTGATGTGCAAGGCCAGCTCCTGAGATGACCAAAGGCCTTGAGTGCGAAGATGTCCGAGGTGAGCACCCCAGCGGAGAGATGACGCATCCGTCTTCAGGGTCATATAAGGGTGGGGTGGACGGAACAGCATCTCTGCACACACCAGGGAAGGCTCCCAGTCGAGGGAGCATAGGATGCTCGGGGGAATGGTGACTATCATGTCTATGGCGTCTCTGCCCGGGTGGTATACCAAGTTGAGCCAAGATTGGAGGGGACGGAGGGGTGGCCTGGCGTGTTTGGTCACAAATGTGCAGGCGACCATGTGACCCAAGAGACCGAGACAAGTGCAAGCCGAAGTCATTGGGAAGTTCTGTAGGCTTTGGATAATTGTTAACATCGCCTGAAACCGAGTCGGTGGTAAGCAGGCTCTGGTGAGACTGGAGTCCAGGATGGCCCCAGTGAAGTCTATCCTCTGTGTGGGAACCAGAGTGGATTTCTCTGTATTGATCTTCAGGCCTAGACATATGAATAGGTCCTTGACAATGCCTACATGATGGGTGACTTGTGTCTCGGAGATCCCTTGGATGAGCCAATCATCCAGATACAGAAAGATGTGTATCTGGCGGTGGCAGAGGGAGGCAGCAACTACAGACACGCACTTTGTGAGTACTCTCAATGCTGTAGAGAGGCCGAACGGTGGGACTGTAAACTGGAAATGCTGACGGTTGACTACAAACCGGAGGTACCACCTGTGTGGAGGATAAATGTGGATGTGACAATACGCGTCCTTCATGTCGAGGGCGGCAAACCAGTCTCCGGGATCCAAGGATGGGATGATGGTCCCCAGAGATATCATGCAGAACTTCAACTTTATCATGAATTTGTTGAGTTCTCGCAGGTCTAGGATAGGTCTGAGACCTCCCTTCACCTTGGGTATTAGGAAATAGCGAGAGTAGAACCCCTTCCCCCTTTCATCTTCTGGTACTTCCTCTATGGCTCCCATGGTAAGGAGCATGCGCACCTCTTGTAAGAGGAATTGCTCATGAGAGGGGTCCCTGAAGAGGGATGAGGGTGGGGGGTTGAAGGGGGGGCGAAATAAACTGGAGGTGGTACCCAAATTCCACCATGCATAGGACCCAATGATCTGAAGTTAGCTGGGACCACGCAGGGAGGAAAAAGGAGAGGCAGTTGGAAAAAGGAGGGAAAGGATCCTGGAAAGGAACTGGTATGCCATCCTCAGGCGCACCTTCAAAAGTTTGGCTTTGGCCCTGTAGGCAGTTTGGAGGGACCCTGATTCTGGCCCCCTTGAGGTCCAGACCACCATCTACGATTGCCTTGGCCGCGCCCTCTGCCGAAGTCCTGTCTTGGTCTAGGCGGGGATAAGGGCGGTGAGGCTGGGGATGGAAGGACCTGTGCTGAGTCACCGGGGTGTGCATCCTGAGGGAGCGCATGATGACCTTGTTGTCCTTAGGACTCTGCAGCCTGGAGTCAGTCTTTTCAGAGAATAGGCCTTGACCATCAAAGGACAGGTCCTGTATGGTGGTTTGTAACTCAGGTGGAAGGCCTGACACCTGAAGCCATGATATCCGCCTCATGGCGACACCTGAAGCCAGGGTCCTGCTGCGTCTAGGGAGGCCTGGAGAGAAGTTCTCGCCACCTTCTTCCCTTCCTCCAAAAGGGCAGCAAACTCTGGGCGGGAGTCTTGGGGACTGAACTCCTTGAATTTCTCAACTGCCATCCAGGTGTTATAACTGTACCGGCTGAGCAGGGCTTGCAGGTTTGCCACTCTGAGTTAGAGTATACCTTGAGGCCCAATAAGTCCATGCGCCTAGCCTCCTTTGATTTTGGAGCAGGAGCTTGCTGGCCATGGCGTTCCCTTTCATTGACTGATTGCACGACAAGGGAGCAGGGAGGAGGGTGCACATACAGGTTCTCATACCCCTTAGAGGGTGCCATGTACTTCCGCTCAACTCCCCTGGCCGTGGGCATAATAGATGCTGGAGATTGCCAGATGGTATCGGCGTTTGCTTGCATCGTACGGATAAACGGCAAGGCCACTTTTGTGGGGGTGTCAGTTGACAGGATATCCTCCACCAGGTCCGCTATCTCCGGGACCTCTCCACCTGAAGATTCATATTCAGTGCCACCTGCCTCGGGAGGTCCTGATGTGCCCGCAGGTCAATTGGAGGAGGGCCCGAGGATGTCCCCACCACCGCTTCATCTGGAGAGGAGGAAGAGGAAAGGCCAGGGACAAGAGGGTCCTGCGTGGGCTCCTGTTCTTGAGTAACGTCAGTCTCAGGTGGAACTTGAGACACTGCCGGCTGAATGAGAGCCTCCTCTGTACCTGTGGGGGGGAGGCGGCTGACCATTGCCTCCGGCACCTGGTGTTCCAATGGTGCGGAGAAGGATGGAATTGGAGGTGCACCTTGGGCTTGATGGTATGCCCAAGATGTCCAGAATGACCACTGATGGGGTCCCTGTTCCTGGGTCTGGGTCTCCTGGAAGACATGGCAGGGCACATCTGAGTCATGGTCCTGTGCATAGGAAGCACTGTCCACGTGAGATGACACAGATGTGTGACGAAATGGCCAAGGAGGTGCTGAAAAACCCTGGGAAGGGTCTCCATCTCTAAATGACCTCTCCCTGTGTGGCACTGGAGAGCGGTACTGGTTGCCATACTGGTACCGGGAACAAGAATGGGACCTCAGACCGGAGCGGTGCTGGGAGGTCGACCAGCATCTGGTGGCTCAACGTCTAGAGCGGCTGCGAGAGGTGCGGTGCCAGGAACAGTACCGGGAGCTGGATCGGCGCCAAGAGTATCGGGCCGGCGAATGGGATGCTGAGCGGTGCCGCTAGTGCGACTGGTACCGAGATGGAAAGCGGTGCTGGGACTGTGAGCAACATCGGGACCGGGATCGGTGACAGGACCGAGAGCGCCAGTGGGACCGTGATTGTGATCAGTGCTTCTCGACGGTGCTGAGAGAGGGTGGCCTCAGCAGGGCAGGCTTGCCCATTGATTGAATGACCCTCACCGGCGGTGCCAGGGGTTGAGGCAGCGCAGACTCCGTCAGTGCGATCAGCTCCCTCGCCATAGAAAAGGTCTCCGGCATGGAGGGAATTGTGAGCTTAACCACGGCATGCGCCAGGGAGCTTTCAGGCACTGGACTCGATGGCCCTTGCGGGACTGGAATCGATGGTGCTGAAGCTGTCGGTGCTGCGGCAGGTGTCGGTGCGGGGCAGTCCGACTTAGGCAGGTGCTCCAACTGCGGTGCGGGTGGCATGGAAGCCGCAGGAGGCTTATGCTTCTTAACCCGTGGAAAGAGGGAACGGTGTCAAGCAGACGACAGTGCTGGTGCTGGTTGGTGCCGAGAGGCTTTAGCGGTACCGGCTCGATCTGGTGCCGAAGAGATGCTTCTGCTTGATGTGGACTGTCCAGCGCTCGGTGCTGAGGGCGGAGGAGTAAGATCTGCCTCCATCAGGAGCTGTTTCAGATGAAAGTCCTGCTCCTTCTTCGTCCTGGGCTTAAAGGCCTTACAGATCCAGCACTTATCCGAAAGGTGGGATTCCCCGAGGCACTTAAGTCAAGAATCGTGGGGATCTCCTGTTGGCATCGGCCTGTGGCGGGTTGAGCACAGTTTGAAGCCCGGTACCAGGTGCAGGGAAGGAGCTAATCTCTGAACCCCTCTCAACTATATACACTAGCTATAACAAAGAATGAATAAAACTAACTATAACTATAGAATTTATAACTATATACATGAGAATTAATAAAAGAACTATGAGTAGCTAGGGAGGTGGAGATCAGCTAAGCCGCGCTCCACTGTTCCAACGACCGACACGGGCAGTAAGAAGGAACTGAAGGGCCGTTGAGTCGGCGGGGGTGTATATCCAGCACCATAGTGGCGCCACTCCAGGGGGCGCCCAGCCGACCCACCGAGTGTTGCTAGGGTAAAAATCTTTAGACGAGCGAGCATGCGGCGTGTGCACACCTAATTGGAATCGATATGAGCAAGCACTCGAAGAAGAACAGGAGAGACTGAAGAGCCACCAATGCCTTAGGCCCTTATGATGGCAGGGTATTGATTAGGTGGAATATGCTAGTGGGCAATGCACATTTGGCCAGTTGTGTACTGAGGAGAAAAATCCTCTGGAGGTCAGACTAACCAAAGCCACTGGGCCTTGCGGGTAGACAGACAGGATCCTGTCCACAGTACAGCCACATTAAGTTATAGCATGTATTTCCCCTACATCAACTTTAAAAAAACTGAAATATTTCTAAAGGGATACTAGGTCTCCCAACACAAAGGAAAATGAGCCTTATATTTTCCCAAACTCTAGGTCACTAAATACAAAAGTAGTCAGAGGCATGCGGTATCTGCTACTGCACTCTAATGGAGTTATTGGCAGCCTTTTAAACATGCAACCAGATCCCATTTACTAGAAAGATAAAGGGATTTAAAGTGTGATGCAAAATCCTTATTCATAGACAACTAAACTTGACTGTTTTGTAGAGCCGGCTTTGCTCCTTCCATATAACATGAAAACTCAATCTGGTTATGGGTAAATAATGCTTCAATTTAATGTTACAAAAATGTAACCTATATAATTATTGTTTTACACATATTATAAATCCTTAACCATGGAGGAACAAAGTCTCAAGGCAGTGCCCAGTCCTGTTAGCTGAGTTGGGAATGGGCAAATTTGTGAGCAGGAAGAAGACTCCTTCCCGAAAAAGCTGAAGTAACCATTTGTGTCTCTTCACTATGTGGAGAAGACAAAAGAATCTATACTGTGGACAGATCCTCAGGCTCCACCCCCATATGCCACCGATTTCTCTGCCCTTTGCAAGGTGTGAGGCAGGAGTCCCCTGCACTGCCCTTTCATGTAGCTAATCCACCTCCAGTTCCATTACCCGGGAACCTTCCACTGCTGAGGAGCAGCCACAGGTTGTACAAGATCGATGTGTGGTATATTTTGAAGTCCTACCAATCACTGATGAGAATTATAGCTTCACATTCTGCTATGCACACTTGCATTATTTACTACTTATGTTTCAGATAACTTTGTAAATGTTTTAAAGTTATTTTTCTTCAATGTTAACAATAAGAAATGGCCACTGAATATATTTTGTGCAGTTGAGCTATTTATAATCCTTTTGCTACCTGGGCAAAACCTTTGTATGAGATGCTAAATCAGTAATTGTCCTTTAACAGAGAAAGAAAGCTTAAATATGTTTCTCAAATATAGTGTAAATATAACTACAGTAATTAATTATAATTCTCTTTGCCAGTTGTCTCTGCCTGTGAATAAATTGATTCACAACTTCCAGTTCACATATGCATTTACACTTGTTACATCTCAATGCAAAAGTTTGCTAAACCTATGAAAGAAGCTTTGTTCTTAATCTTCACAGAAATGATGAGGGTTAACAAATAGAGCTGGCTGGAGAATGACAATTCCATTTTACAACAACTTGAAAGATTTCAAAATTTTGTTTCCATTGCACACGGAACAAACACAAAACCTTCTGAACATTTTTTGCAAAATGGAACTGCATTGAGACATCCATTTTGAATCAAAAAGGTCAGGCTTTTGATCTGAGGGTCTCTCTCTGGAAGCAACCAGATTATGTCTGCCCTGAACCTCAGAAACCACCCCACCGAAAACTTCAGTGAAATATTCTGGCTTCAACAGAAAAGCATATTAAAAAGGTAAAAAATGTTCAGACCATTTCTAATAATAACCCTTTTTAAGAAATACTTTTAGGAAAAAAATATGTGTCAGAAACCATGATGGGGATGGCCATGCCTAGTGGTTGGAACTCTGGCAGCCAGGCCTAGTGGTTGGAGCCAGCAGTCAGGGCCAGAAGCAGGAATCCAGAGAGGGGTTGGAGCAAAAGGTGGAACAGGACTAGGAACAGAGCGAGAGCTAGAGCAAGATCAAGGCTGGAACAGGCAAAGTCTTGGGGAGATCCATAGTCAGGAGAGAGTTTCAAGGCCTGGAGTGATGTTGAGCAGACTGAGCTGCTGTTCCTCCCGTGGAGCATATATACCTGCACTGAGAGTCACCAGACCAGTTCCTGGCTTGTAGAGCTTAGCACAGGAATGACTCATTGCTTCACAATATATCTATGTATATGTGTATTTAAATTGTGCATGGAGTGCACAGAATGAAACCCTCTCTGTGAAGCGATTAAATTAGGTTGGTAAATGCGTATATATGGAAAGATTATTTGTCTGTCCATAGTTAACTGCCATTATAAAGTGTCTCTATCCCGATATCTTTGGCTTGGAAAATGGTTTGGCTTACATATTTTCAAATTTTCTCCAATGGCAAAGATTAAGGATAATTAATAAAATCATTCATGCATTCCAGGTCATTAAAAATATACCCAGATTTCATATTTTGATTTTTCTCTAGAGTTTATCACCCTCTAGCTTTAAAATACAAACATAAAACAAAACAAAACCCAACCTCACAAGCACCAGACCTTTTACTGTTCCTTCAAACTTTCAAAACAGCAAAATATCCTAGCAAATTTACATTCTCATTGTATTTTCAGGAAATGGGCTGCTATTCATTATAGTTATTTATCACATTTGCCAGAGTCAGGCCAGTCCTGCTTCAATTAATATTAACGGGAATTTTTTTTTTGCCATTGACTTTAGTGGAAGCAGAACAAGATACTACAGGACAGATTTTGCTCTAAGTACACCCATGTTAATCTCCAGTATCTCTACTGACATCTATGTTAATAGTCCAGGCTGGCATGGATATGAATTTGGCCCTAAAGGCAAGCATTTATGAACATGTTGTCCTCTGTTGGATAATTATCGCTTAGAAAGAATGTAATTATTCTTGTTTAACTGATATTTAGCATTAGTCTTCTTTTAGCTCAGTTGGTAGAGACCTGTATTTTTGGACCAGATTATTTTTCATTTTTGCAAGTGTATGAGATTTATTATGACAAGTTGATTGGTTGGTGATAGATAAAACAGATAAGAGAGATTCATGCAACAGGAAATTTCTAGGACAAAACCAGTAAAATGATTTTAAAAGTTACCTGTATTTGAAAGCTAAATATAATTCTGTCTCGTGGAAGCTAATTTAGAAACTGTGAAGACAATGAAGAATGTATTCAAATTCTTTAAACATAACCACAACAGATACCACCGTCATGTTCTTCTTGTAGAGAGATTCTTTCCCCAATAATTTCAAAGTTATCACAGGAGAATGGATGTTGGTTTCAAGCCATTTTTAGTGTGGCCAGTACTGTTTACCCTTTAAATTAATCTGATGATCCCATTTATTTAAAAAAAGTTTAAAATGGTGTCTTCATTCACCTACACTGATGGGAAAAGATAGTGTTACAAAACCCTGAGAAATTCCAGAACCCAAGCACATTTACTCCTCTGCTCAAGGAGCCATTCTAGAAGCTTGAGATCAATCAGCCAGACACAGTGGCTTCAAGGTAGCTCAAACTTTTCCATTCCAGATCTCATACATAGTGGAAGATGAGGGGGAGACAGCTAGAGGAATGAACAGCTCTTCACCACCAGAGGATTTCCTCCATTGTGCAGATCTGATTGGTGAGTGGCCACTTGGAACTACTAGTGACACAAAGTGGGCCGCAGCAGACCTGTGAATCTGGCCCATATTTCCTTGCTTTTAAATAACTAGGATTTGAAATATATGCATCAGATAAGAAAACTTAGCAACAATAACTGTTTTTTAAATAAAGATTTTTTTTTTAAAGAAATCTGTCTATGCACATATGACTCAACAAATCAAGCACTGCCAGTGAAGTTTTCCCTCCCTTGATTTAATCACTTCACTTGCAGGGTTTGATTTAATAAAATCCACTACAGTTTACATTCACAATTTTAATTATTTTACTGAGTGTGTATCAGAGCTGAGATGAACTAATTTCTATGAATATTTAGTATCACACTTGATACTAGCATAAGTTAATAGCTTATAACTCCGGAAGAGATAAATGGACACAAGGGATGGAGATAATTTTGGTTTGCTCTCTGCCAAAAAGTATTGTCAACATTTTGTTGGCATCTTCTTTAGGTCACAGTGTGGGCAATGTATCAATTGTTTGCATCCCTTATTACAAGATGAAGATGAAGACAAAAAAATCATCTTCTTCTTTTAAATCTATCATTATTGAGAGAAGAATCTGAAAGTCTTTTTTGACCTTGGGGAAAGGAAGGAACCCCCACACTTTGAAAGCACCATTCTCACTTTATATCCATGACACAATATTAAAAAGCGTTCCCACATTGATATTTCCAGCATCCTGTTCAATGTTCATACTATATGCTGCAGATGTTTTGCTAGTTTGGGTGATGTAATCACAGACCAAAAATCAATATCTGTGGAAGATTTGTGAAAACATACAAACCATCTGGCTGCAGATATAGTTGAGGGCCTGAAAAACTTAAAATCTTTTCCAGTTATAGAGAATGGATTTTATAAAATAGTAAATTCTCCTAATTATGTTAAGCTTTGTTAAGCAAAAATTGTGTTTCCGATCAAAATACAAGCATTCTTTTAAAGGGATTTTGCACCCAGAAGTGGACTTTTTATAGATCTGGGATGAGGATGCTATGAGAATGTGTTAAATTGAGTTGGCTATTGTCTGGGTATACTGCAAGGAGGACAGGAGACTTGTAATGGGTTTTAATCAGGCCACAACTTTATTATATAGATGTCTGGGACTACCTGGCAGATAAAGTGGACAGTGCAGGCAAATCCATGCTTATTCAAATCAATTCTCTGAGGCTTTCACCAGCCTCACTTTGTTTCCATCCAGCTCCCGCAGTTGACCCATGGCTTGGACCTTACCATCCATCAGCCTTGCAAGAGGCTTAAGGAGTGCTATGAGAACAGGGGGGATTGGCTCTCTGCATACTGGTCATGGGAGTCCCTGAACCCCCTCTCCCGTTCTTTTTCTTTATCCAGTACCTCCTTTTAAGTCCTTTACCAGGTCATTTATCTGGTCACCGGCTGCCCTGCGTATGGAGTACCTGCACTGAACATCCGCCCTATATTACAAAATAAGTTGTGACATGTGGCCTATCACCTTTTCTATTCACCAGAAAAGGTCCGTCCTCACACCCGCTGTAAGGAAGGCAAAAAAAACACACTTCACCACAGCTAATTCTCATGGCGTGGGAAAAATTCCTTCCCAGACCCCCTTTAAAAGGGGCGACTAGCACAATGCCCACAGAAGGTCCAAATTCAGCCTGCCATTCGCATCCACTTGCTGGCTACTAGAGGAGGGAGGGTGGGTGCTGGTTTCCTCGCTGCTTTGACATAAAGGTTTCATACCTTTATGCACATTCCTGGGGGGTGGGGTGCTGCAAAGCTGAGCACTGAGCAGAGCTGTCCTTCTTTCGGTAAGCCCATACAAATTCTGCTCCACCTTTAGTTGTGGTGCAGTCATTTTCCAGCAAGAAGAAAACTTATTTTGAGGGAGCACATCTAGTAATACAAGTGAAAACATTCAGAGGAGGCATTCCAATTTGGAGGACACTTTTCTCCAATGCTGTAATGTAAATGACCAGAGTGCTATACAGGGCCCCTGTGATATAAAATTAGTGAAAATCTTCTAATGACCAGTAATCTCAGAAGAAACATGGCCATGGGAATGTTATGAGCCTTATAATTAGAGGAAAATTGTGAAAACTTCTTGTACAAGGTTCTGATACTTTTACCTACGATGAACAGTGACTTATACCATAAGTAATGCCATTGAGGCTAGTTCATGAAGTCATGTGCTATTCAGGGAGAGTAAGGATGGCAGAATCTGGCCCCTTGTTTGTACTTGGCATAACTATTCACAGTAAAAATGGTTCATGATACTAATGTTTTGGCTTCATCTAGATATGACATTTTCTCAAAGTTTGCTGTTTGGTAGAATAAACTCCAAAAGGTTGAGTGAATCCCACTCCATCCAGTACACATACGCTTTTATACCACTCTCAAACCAGAGTATCTCAGCACCTCCAAACCTAATAATGGTTCACTCCTCCTATAAACTGAAGAGTGACCTCAACTGACAATTTGCTTAATGAGTACAATCGAGGCCCTCGGATCCACGAATATGTTCATTTTTTTTCAATTCAGGTCTCTCTTGCAACCCTTTTATGACATCATGAGCTTAGCGGTAGCTGACTCAATTGTCACAGGCTACCTACAACCATCCATAGCTATGCTACCACAGCAACTATTATGTCATGTGTTTGCAGTTCTGCTGCATTAAGATCTTACTATCAGTTAAGTTACATGATTTTTTTTCTTCGCCATTTTATGATACTTTATTTCTGAAATATGTTGCCTACTCCTACCTATTTTATAGATGGGCAAATCATCTGTGTTCTACTTCATTGAGTAGATTTATCCTGGCATCAGCCCAAACAGCTGATGGGGTATCAGAAAAATCAATAAGCTCAATATTTCTGCAGTCTGTTCCACTCAGCTAAACAGTTATCACCCAATGTCTTTAAGACCAACTCAGATTGCTTTTGGGAAAACACCAAGCCATCTTCGGAAGAAGCCACAATTGACAGGAATGGTGGCATTAGCATCAGAAACAGAATATTTGTGCAGACATCCTATATGATACATAATATAAGTGTCCTCTGCAATACAGATTTTTTTGGTGATTTATTTAAATGATATCACAGTTTATCCTCTGGTTAATTTCTTTTGGTAACAATACCTAAAACAAAACAAAAACAAACAAAACCCACATAGCTTCCCCTTTCTGCTTTTCTTCATATTCAGTCAGCAAAATGATGTACTGCGCAACTTTGCTAGGTTTGACATGAATGAACTCTGACAGGGGACAGACTCTGTGAAAGACTGAAGTTAGTCGTATAAGAAATTTATACGTGACTCTTTGCAACATGAAAAAGGAAAAAGCCGTTATTATAGCTACATAGTGAACCACTGAAGAATCCCTCTAAGTTGTTTAAAATATATTTTCCCCACTGACCCCTATGGGTGGTATGTTTCTTCCTCAACCTCGGGTCCTCTACCAGAGGCCTGGGAGTTTGAGGGTTCTGTGCAGTATCTTAGCTTTTCCTAGCACTGCACTCTTCTGGACAGCGAGCTCTGATGTTGTTCCTGGGATCTGTTGGAGCTACTCACCCAGCTTAGGAGTCACAGCCCCGAGTGCTCCTACCACCACTGGGACCACTTTGGCCTTCACTTTCCACATCATCTCTAGTTCCTCTTTCAGGCCCTGGTACTTCTCCAGCTTCTCATATTCCTTCTTCCTATGTTTGCTCACTTGCACATGCCTATTATCTATCACCACCGGCTCTCTGCTCCTACTTGCTTTACACGAGTTGTTGATTCCAGTACCTGCCTGTCCATCTGGATCTGGGTAAGTCCACAAACCTTAGCCCTGCTATTCTCCACAACCTTCTGTGGAATCTTGCATCTGCGTCTTGGAGGCTAAGCCCAACGTGTGCAGAGTTCCCGTACAAATGCCAGCCACTGCGTTGTTGCCTTCAGGCTCTTCCTGCTGCATCTTACATCCGCCACATGTTTGGACTTCTCTGAGGCCTCTCGGCACAGCTCCACCTGGTCCTCTCTGTGTGGTAGACCCCTGCTTCAATGATCTGTCAGGCCTTGTTTTGTGCTGCATTCAGTTGCCCCGCTGTCTTTTAGTCCAGCCCTTTCCAACCCACTGGTAGATTTCCCAATGTCAGCACTCAGCGTCTTGTCATGGTAATCCATGCAGTCTTTCTCCATCGCACTTCTCTGCTTGCTTCTCCATTTCTGCTGCCTCCCTCAACATCTCCCAGCCTCATCTTTGGGCATCTTACTGATACCCTGGATCTTCCGGGTTTCATCCCGACAGTCTTTACGCTCCCCAAGCCCCGCCCGCCTTCTTTCTGGCTGGTATACAATCTCGTGGGGGACTTGGTAAAAACCTTCCGTGCTTGGAGGAGCTTCCGGGTTTCACATCGCAGCCTCATTCCTCCTTTAGCCACTCACAATACCGGCAGGTATCTGATGACCGGCTCAGGGCGTAGCTTTTTGATGCAATGATCTGTTCTCCCACTACTGGCTTTCAGGACCGTCTATCCTTGTGAACTGGATGTTGCTGGCTTCCTTGCCTCTTCTCGTGTTTCCATTACTGTGGACACCACAAGACTGGTACTCTCTGTATGGTCTCTATGTGCCAGTCCCTGGTAGTTCCACCCCATCAGTCTTACTACTTCCCTCTCTCATACATCCGCACACTTCTCCAGTCCGAATTACATCCCCAAACCTCAACTGAGATCCCATAGTGATAGCGAGCGATTCTGTCATCTTAGATACGCTATGTATCTGTAAGCGTCGGCTATGGTAGTTCCCACTCCGAACCTGTACCATATCCATCCTTTGGAATTATCTGCTGAAGTGCTTAGCTATGCAGAACAGCACGGGACAGTGCACACCTTGTATATTGCCGCACTTGATGGCCACTTGTGCAAGCGCCTTGAGTTGACTCTAGTTTGTCTTCATAGCCCTTGAGTTCTTAGAAGTCTATAGTTCTGTGACTTTGTATCTAGCACCAGACATTCACAATCCACTGTGCAGCATTTGAGCGATAGCTCCTGTAGTCTCCAGAGCTTTCTCAGGCAATTCGTCGTCTAACTTGAGTTTGGGCGACTGCTTATATCATGAGCAACTGGTGTTTTGAGCCTTCTGGGTTGTCCCCAATGCCCTTCTGAGCTGTGCTCATGTACTGGCCCATATGTTCCTGTAGCTGCAGCTATGATGCCTGATCGACTTCCATGTTGTGGGAACAGGTATTGCCGTAGTTGGACGTTCTGTTCCCTTCAGCTGGTCTTCATGATCAGTTACTTCTTCCTTTGTAGCCAGTGTGGACTGCTGCTACAGCTGGTCATCTGTGCTGCTAGGTGTTCATGCACTGCTGTTAGTTTTTTACAGCCTCGGATTCATGTCTGTCCACGTGCTTCCAGCTTCTTCATTTCTGACCCGCTCTGAATGTCTTCTACTGTGATGTGACTGGTTCTGTTCGGAGATTGCTTGCTCTTTCTTCAGGCCTGCAGCCACTTTGCACTGGTGTTAGAGTCTTTCTCTTTTCTCCAATGTTTTTCCATTACTGTTCAGTTGCTGCTGGTGGCTCTGCTGTTTGTTGTGCACTCACAGTGGAGTACACTTGGATGTTCTTTGGAACAGGCATTTACTTTTTGGCCTCTGCTTTCTCTAGTGTTCTCCTCTTAGCTTAAGCCAGTGCTGTGAGCCTTTGTTAGCACTAGGGCTTCAGATGGATCATGGCCCTTGTATTTTTCAGTAGCCGATCTTATCCTTAATCTCAACACCCTTCGTAGTTCCACCAGCTGGAACTAACTTCTCCCGAGTCCGCCTTGATCTTATCCTCCAACCGCATTTCCAGGTGGTACTTACTGTTGTCTCTTGATCGTTAGCCAAGCCATCTGCCAGGATTACAGAGCAGCGTATTAACAGTTCATTGTTGATTATGGTAGAGATTTCATGAGCTCTATTGCATCTTCTAACATTACTATTGATGTACTTCCCACTGACCTTGTAATCTGGTCTCAAGGATGACGAGCTAGTTTCTTCCATCTTATGCTCATATCTGGCTGCTCGCAATGGAGGGGTGCCAGTGAATTTCAGCTTCCAGTGTGGCTCACATCACTTGTTCTTCCAGTCTTCTTGATGCTGGGATGTAATGTGGAGTGTCTATCTCAAGCTTGAGAGCAGTTCCTCTTACTATGTTAAGCATTTGGTAACTACTGTTTCTCTAAGTGTTGCTGTAGGTTCTTTTGCCCATCCATAGTCCCCTCATTGTACGCTTTCTATATCCCCTCTCATTAGTCTACTGTTTTAGTAGCATTCCATCAATTCCAGTCTCTTGTCTGTCCATGAACGTTGTTCCAGTAGCCACTTCATCAGATTGCCTGTTCCCAAACATCTGTTGCGACCTTGTTAATCCGGGCGACGTCCGAGCCGGCATGACTCTCCTAGTTCATGTCACTCTCATATTTGAGGTAGGCAGGTGAAGCGTTAGGGGGTCTTTTGCCCAAGGACCCCTACTGGAAAGTTGGGTACCAATCGGAATTTGAACCCCAGTCTCTCGTATCAAAGGGCGGTCTCTTGAATATATATATTTCAAAATGGAGCGTTTAGGAGCTATATATTGTAGCCTAAGTCACCCAATCATTGTCTATAAATAAAGCCAAGGCACTGACCCATGATTATTGTTATTTGTGTGTACTTAATATCATATGAATTGGAGGGGGGGGGAGCAAGCTTTAAGATATTCTCCGTATTTGTGCAGTTTATTTCAGTGTATCAGTGATGGAACTGTGTCATGAATGATAGAGAGAAACCAGTCCATCAAGTACACTGCACCATTGACCTGGAGGAATCCAGATAACCTGCTTTATCTGGAACTAAGATATCTCTACCATTATTGACCACTGAAGAAAATTTTCAATAACTACTTCATTGAACTGAGGGATATCACATTGTTTAATTTAATTTGTCAGAAATTGTTTCAGGCTGAGCTGAACTTTAGTCAATTAAAAAGCATATATCCAGCAGAAGAATGAATGGTTTACATTTCAGATATGTACAGTTACAGAATTAATAGTGTGCAGTCCAGAGATGTAACCAGTAGTAAAATTAAGGGTAATTTCATTTTCCTAATGAGATTCCTTCTAAAAGAAACAGGCAGAATCACTGATGATAGATCTGGGGCCCAGCCCTGTTTCCACTAATATAAATGGGAGTTCTGCCATGGATTTAAAAAGTAGCAGGATCAAGCCCCTGGTTACAGAGTTATAACATGCATGCAGAATGTCATCAATTCATGCTGCCGTAGGCACTTTGTATAGAAGTGAAAAGAAATAATGGCTTCTGTTTAACAAGCATCTGACAGTTGTGTGATTTAGCACAACCTTGTCAATTATCCATTATTGGTAGTATCTAGTTGATGGAAATTCCTCCTGCTTGGGTAAAATGCATTAAATATCCTTTGAGTAAAGAGAGCAAAAGGAGGTCAAGTATATGCTTAACTGTGAAGGAAAAGACACTGCTGAACGTCTGGTCCTGGAGAAAGAATGGCAGCAGGAAATTTATCTGCTGCATCACAACACAGCTCTCCCAATTCCTTCACAGAACTCTGTATGAACACACAGAAAGGGAGAAAAGAGGATGCAAACACCATCACACAAATTTATGATTTTTTTTCAAATGGGTGTTCACACATACATTTTATAGCATTTACCTATCTTGAATCATAACTTTCCTTGCTAATAGCATGTTGCTGTCATAGATCAGTATTATGGTTTTCAGTAACTGGCCCTGGATTAGTAAAGGAATGGAACTGCACCACTTCAGCTGAAGCTCTGAAACAGACTGTGACCAAGTGAGCCTATAACTAACATATGGGGTGTGGTCTTGGGTGGATTAAGTTTACATGGGTTAGATCCAATCGTATCAAACTGCTCATGGCATCCCTACTTCCAGCTCCTTAGCCTCCATGGAAGACTGCAACTTTCATTGGTGGTGGGCTCCACCATTGATCCTTGGATGCAAATTTTGTGGGTACACAGGTCTCCACTTAGTCCAGGGCCCAGATCTGTTTATCTGCAGATCCTTAATCCATCCTTTTTACAAGGATTTTTTAAAAAAAATTCTTGTCTGTTTACAGTATATATCTTTAACAACAGTATTGATTTACATACAAATAACATAATACATCAAAAATTGCCAACAGCCTAATATATTTATATATTGTAACATGAATTCCTCCTATCTTTGATGTTGGGACAGGATTTTTTAAATAAAATTTTCCTCTGTGTGCTTCAATTAAAAATTTCTATCAGATCACTTTTGCTGGTTTTTTTCCCCTACCCAACTGCCATTTCACCTTTGAGTTTGCAGTTTCAACATAAAGGATCCATAGAAAACTGGAAGAGAGCATTTGAGTGTATCTGAATTAGAGGAGGGATGATGGATACGAAACCTACAGTTTGGGATGGGGAAGGTCTCATATTATTTATTTTTTTGTTTCAGTTTGCTGCATAATGACTATAGTACAACATCTGACGGGGTGAATTGTTCAAGCAATGTATAGCACAAACTTGCCATTTATCTGTTATTATTTCTATTTGTGAAACTGGGAAAGGGGACACTTGAAATGGTATGAAAAACACCAGGTTTCATGTTTCACTGCAAACTCAAATTTTAGACAAGCTTTGGAAAAAAGAATCCCTGTAGAACAGCTAACTTTTTAAGTGCACTTGGGCACAGTTGAGCGAACTGGGACCCAGTTTTGAACAGACCTGTGTCCCACAGAGCTAATGTGATTCTGCAATACATGAAGAGGGGAATCTTGAGTAGGAGTAGAGAGGTTATTTTACCTGTATATTTGGGACTGGTGCAACTATTGCTGAAATATTGTGTCCAGTTCTGGTGCCAACAATTCAAGAAAAGTGTTGATAAAAGGTTCAGAGAAGAGTCATGAGAATGATGAAAGGATTAGAAAACATGTCCTATAGTGATAGACTCAAAGAGCTCCATCTATGTAGCTTATCTAAGGGATGGTTAAGGGGTGACAACTGTGGTCTGTAAGTATCTACAAGCAAAACAAGTATTTAATATTCAATCTAGTAGAGAAAGTATAACAAGATGCAATGTCTGGAAGTTAAAGCGAAACAATGTAAGACTGGAAATAACATCTGTATTTTTAACAGTGAGGGTAATTAACCATTAGAACAATATATTGGGGGCTGTGGTGGATTCTCCATTGCTAACAATTTTCAAATCAAGATTGCATTTTTTTTGTATATATGTGCTTCAGTAATTCTTTTGAGGAAGTTCTATGGCCTGTGGTGCAGAGGAGGTCAGACAGGATGACGAGAGTGGTCCCTTCTGGCCTCAGAAGCTATGAATTATAATTTAAAATAAAACCCAGGCATTTTTGTTTCATGGTAAAACCATACTAAATTCAACGGGTTGACAAGGTTTTAAAAAATGAAGCCAAGTGAAACCCAAAACATTTGGCTGAGCTTCACTTGGAGTACCTGGATCCAAAAATCCAAGGGCGTGAGCCTATGTGAATCAAAACAAAACAAATGCGTTTTTTTTCAAAACCCTGCAAAGCCAGTTTTGCACAGCTGTACGTGTAGGGAATTATCCATGCCAATCCCAGTAAATATATAGCTGGGAGAAAATCTTTTCATTGGCATAAGTGAAAGGAGAATTTTGCCTTCTATCATTAACAAAATATTAAATTTACTTAATCCATTTTGACAGCTGATAAAAGCACTCAGAAATACTGATGAGGTTTATATTAATCCTGACATTTTGCAGTGTTTGTGCAGCCCTACTTTTATCCTGAAAAATTCAGAGAAGGTTCTCAGAGATGTTCAAAGCAGATTTTCTATAAGTAAATAGCAAGTGCTTGAATAGCTTTATCATTTTTTTTTCATGCAACTAATGACGTTTATTGATTGCATTGATTTTTGGTGGGTATTTTGTTGTGTATGGGTTTTTTGGTATTATATTATACAATATTACTGCTCAACTCCTGCTCCTTTATGCTTTTTAGTATTCTCTCCATCAAGTGACATTTAAAATATGTTTTTCTCATGTCTACCCATTCTGCCTGGCAATTACTTTAGAATTGCACTTCCACTTGCATTTATTTTTCCTAACGAGAGGACATTTGGACAATGATTCTTAAAATATCAGTATTGTGACTCTTTACTTTCTGGACCCTTATCCTCTATGATCCTCTTCAACACAAAACATGAGACAAGCAGTAGATCTCAGCCATATTTTTTTTTAATTTTATAGCATTTTTATAATTTATTTAAATGTTGTCTAGTTTTCCTAAAAATGTTCAGTACAATTTAATAGTGTTTTTAAATTTGTTTTTACTACTCTCATCTTAATTTAGTTTAATTAACACATACGGCTAAATTCTGCAGTATTTACTCATACAAAAATTCCTTTGAAATCAATGGGGGAATACATAATAATGCTGAAAGAATCATGTTAAATTGTACATCACTAAATAGGATAACAACATTTTGTACAATACATGTGTGGCAAAGACAATTCCAAAATACTAGGTGTGAAATCATGGTCCTATTAAAATCATTGGCAAAACTCACATCAACATTGATAAGACCAGGATTGTCACCCCATGTTTCAAATCACCGTGGGCCAGATTCTACCCCCTGTATTCACATTGAGAAGTATGTCTTACTTTTTGATTCTCTCCATTGAAATCATTGCAGAATCACTGAGGAGCTGGGCACAACTTGGCCCATAGTGATCTGTCATTTTGTATAGGATTGCCCAGCATAAGGTATAAATTCATGTAAGCCTTAAGCCGTGAAGTCATAAATATGATAAACTAGTAGGGAAAATAAGATTTACGATTTGTGGGACTCACCTAAGGTATAAATATGCATAAATAACTGCACAATGTACAATACATATGCATGAAATTCCCACCGAATGAGTGGTCTGATTTATGGTTTGGTATCAAAACCATGTGAAAATGTACAGCTTTGCATGGGACTTTAATTGAAGCTTGGTTAAACTCAGCATCTCCCTACCCTGTTTTTTAATAAATAAGTTTGTTATGAGCTTTTGTTCAAACTGAAAACTTAAAAAGTAGAATGGAACTCCCAGGAATTGTAACCAAAGAAAAGGTTTGCATGGATGCTAAAGATCTGTTCTCTGATATTAGTGCATTGAAATTTTGCATGCACATATCTAATGGGAAAACTGTATCAAGGTAGAATTTGGCTAAGCTTTTAACGGGGTACATGTACTATATCAGATCAGAAAATAAAAGCTTAGCTTTCTAAAGGCTGGATTGCACCTTTAACTACACTTCCGCTCCAGGAATTAAGGGGATGTAAGAACTCCTCCATGTGCTTTCACAGGCCACCTGGCCCTTGAATCTTGCTGTGCAGGAGTAAGCAAAGCTACTTCTCTGCCTCTTCATCTCCAGAACAGGGTAGGCAAGAAGGATTAGTGAATGGATGATGCCTTGGATCCATTTCCACTACTTGCAGGCCAGCACAGCTGAGCCAGTGGGGATATTGGTAGTGGTGGTAATAGACAAGCAGTAAATTCCTAGGTACAAAGGAGCAAAGGGTAACAAGAAGGGAATTGTGCATCCCTGAGCACAATTCCTTCACTGGGATATTCCTGCGGCAGTACCTCAGTGTGGGGCTCTTACTATGGGCTCTGCCCCTGTTACAAAATCTACCCATAATTGACAGAATTGTTATTTTGTTTTTTATACATCTTATACCCACACCAATACTTTACAATTAGAGATTGTACTTTTTCTTATTGAATTCACTTAACTCTTTCTCTGCACAGAGCATGAATTCCACACCTCAGCCTACAAGCAGTCTCTCCACACCTCCTACGTGGAGGTTTTGAGCCACCTGAGGTTCAGTAATCTCAACCAACACCCAGTGGCCTCCATCACACCTCTTCGCTACACCCTCTTGCTTAACAATACAAACTAGAAACGGGATATTCAAATTTTATTTCTTTTCTTTTCCGATTTCTTATTTCACTTAACCAGTAAGTTAGATACCTGTCTGTTTCAACTACCTTCTGAAAATGTGTGAGGTTATTACCTAATTATCAGCGTGGTATCACACTGGAAGCTACTATAAGAAGCAGTAATACTAATAATTAGAATTGTTGTAAATTCATCTGTATGCAAAAAAATTGTAACTACTTCTGAACAAATGTCAGCAATGTAGCAATCATGGCATCAGAAGGATCATGAAACTAGCAGTTATGGGGGGAAGGGAAGAAAGTAATTTTTCATTCAGGATATTTAAAAAATATATAACCCCCCCTAACTAGAGTTTCACCACATTTCACCACATTGTTATATTTATAGTACATCCCCATGATGCTGGTTCTTAACACTAGTATCACTGGAACTTTCTGCTAGATGACTCTTGTGCAGGGGTACTACGCAGGCCTAGGAACAAGAGGCTGTCTGAGCATGTCTTATCCATCCCTAAGAGAGTGTTGCTTAATGTCGCTATCATGGAATTGTTCCTACGCAGGACAGACAACAAGCTTAGTGGTGCTTTGTCAGAGAAAGATGAGAAGACCAAAGTGCACGTTAGAGAAGCTTAGGGTTTTTAAAAAATTCTTCATTTGCACCCTGATTCTACAATGAGCTCTGCATGGAATCAGAGTCCCACCCACATAGAACTCCTTCGCACAAAGTAATTAATGCTCAGAATAACTACAGTGGCTGCAAGTAGTGCAGGCATCCTGCCCCCTGAAAGGGTTATTCATATTTTCCAAGTGAAAAACAACGATGTGATAAATATTAGGGAGGGAGAAGAATTATTTAAGCTTAGAACCAATGTGGACAAAAGAACAAATGGACATAAACTGGACACTAAGAAGTTTAGACTTGAAATTAGACAAAGGTTTCTAACCATTAGAGGAGTGAAGTTCTGGAACAGCCTTCCAAGGGGAGTAGTGGGGGCAAAAGACATATCTGGCTTCAAGATTAAGTTTGATACGTTTATGGAGGGGATAGTATGATGGGATAGCCTAATTTTGGCAATTAATTTGGCAATTGATCTTTGATTATCAACAGGTAAGTATGCCCAGTGATCTGTGATGGGATGTTAGATGGGGTGGGATCTGAGTTACTGCAGAGAATTGTTTCCCGGGTGTTGGCTGGTGAGTCTTGCCCACATGCTCAGGGTTTAACTTATCACCATATTTGGAGTCGGGAAGGAATTTTCCTCCAAGACAGATTGGCAGAGTCCCTGGAGGTTTTTTGCCTTCCTCTGCAGCATGGAGCACGGGTCACTTGCTGGAGGATTCTCTGCAGCTTGAGGTCTTCAAAACACAATTTGAGGACTTCAACAACTCAGACATAGGTTAGAGGTTTGTTACAGGAGTGGATGGGTGAGATTCTGTGGCCTGCATTGTGCAGGAGGTCAGACTAGATGATCATAATGGTCTCTTCTGACCTTATGAGTCTATGAGAATGAGAATTGGGGGATAAAGAAAGTTGGTGGGAAAATGCCAATCTATCCCCCTAAGATCTAACTTTTAGTTATTTGAACCTTCTGTCTCTTTCCTGCACACCACTAGTTCATCCATACCATCAACTTACTCCATCCCTCCTGCACACAGCCCTGAAAAACCCTACATGTCCATTAGCTCCAACCCAATCCTCCCCTGTTCAGGAACACCCACCCACGTCCCCACCCTCTTCTTCCTTGATGTCCTCACAGCTCAGAACCACCCATTCAGCTCTGAATCCTCTCCCATTTGATTTGCTACAGGACAGCCCTACAAAAGAGAGATGTTTGTATCCACATACACAATTGGCTGACAGATATGGTCCCAGTAGATGAAACTCAAGAACATGTAGCATAATTATTGGGTTTTGTAGAACCAATAAAACGTATCATTGCGCATTGCAAAAATGGCTTCTTTTGTGGAACTGTTTATGTGCAGATCTTAATATGACCTAACCATAGGAAATAAGGAAAAATATGTGATAATTTCCTTCTATGTTTAATTCACCGCATTATTCCTGAGTGTTGGAGCTGTAAAGTGTGTAAAATAACTTGACTGAACCTGAGAAATCTTTACTGTAGGAGTCAGAACTCTATAAAATGTAATATTGTACATAGGATGTAAGGTATGGGATAGATTTGAGTGAATTTAGTGGCTTATTTCAGTTTTTTCCTCCACATACAGACCCTTTGTTATTTTCCTGCAAATTCATTTAGTAAAAATTCAAGTTACTATTCCATATGTTGAGTCTTTATAAATATTCCTTTACTCCCCAGTGATATAGCAGAACTGCAGTTTAATTAGGGAAGGTAGTATTCAGTTATATTCGGGTAATAATCATAACAAATACTTGAAAAGTATTCATTAAATCTTCAGACTAAAAAGGTGTTGCCTTTGCCTGTTTAAATGAGCCAGTAAAGTAGAAAACTAAATATTTTGGCTTTACAACACACTATCTAGTCATTAGAGCAATACTTCTCTGAGTATTAAGGGAAGGCAAGGTGGAGGATTAATGAAAACTAGAGGTTCTCAAATAGTTTCATATATGGATTATAGAAACTGGTGAAGGCAGAGTCAACACATGGGACTCCAGCAGCAGGGAAGGTGAAACAGCCCCATATGGTAGAGGAGGAGCCTAGCAGTCAGCGCTTAGCACAATGGGGTCCTGGTCCATGACTGAGGCTCCCACGTACTATAACACAGCCAGCTGCTCTGTTGCATCCTCCCTCCCCAGACTGCATGGACACACAGAGCGCCACTGCCATGGGGCTGCCTCCTCACTGCTGGGTGTCCACGCCAGAGGTGTCACAAGAAATCAAGGGGTGAGGGACAGAACCTTTCATTTGTGCCCCCCAACTAGCCACAGCTACATGTTGCCTCTGAACTGGAGTCACCATCGCATGGTAATGTGAAACATGTAGCCAGGTCAGAACAGAATGTTTAAAGCCAGGCTGTCTGTTTCTTTCAGAATAAAGCAGCGTTCTTTTTCTGCCTCACTTATTATTTTACACTCACACTTAAATATTCTTCCACCATACCAGAAGACAGCTAACTCTCAGGATGTAAAATACACACCCTGAAAAATAAAATCTCATACAGAGCATAACAATTAATAAACTCATTTTAAGTTTCATTTATGTCCAAGGTTTGATGCTCTTTTGTATTTGTTCATTGTCCTGTTTGTATCAGGAGAACATTGTGAAAAGGTAGCTAATTTTTTGGTATGTACAAATGATTGTCCGTGACTTCCCTTTGGGAGGGAACAGGGGAAGATTCTGAGTATTAGTTATAGACCATAAACACTTAGAGGTTAGCAGCTCAAATCCAGAAAGATAGTGATCAACTGTCATCACCATCAGATGCTGTTTAGTGGCTTATCTGAGTATGATGGCAAAATGCTTCAATAACCCCCTAGTGGTCGTTTCAAAAGAAGGATCAAGGAGTGAGCATGTAGAAAATAGAGCTGGTTGAAAACGGAAACACTTTTCAGTGAACATTAATATGGAAAATTCTTTTTTTGGGCGGGGGTGGAGGGTGAGGGGGGTTTGAAATGTCAGACTTGTGGGACCAACTCTAGTATGAGGTTCCTTAGGTGCGGGGTTGTACCACACTAGCAGAGCAGTAAGGGCATAGTTGCAAAGTGTTATCTATTCTATGGCTAAACAGATGATTAAGGTAAAATCCTGGCCTCGCTTCTCTCATAGCTCCTTTATACCTTAATCTACTTACTTCATAAACACATTCTTCTAACTTCACGATGGGGACTGTAACGTATTGAACATACAGCATCCAAATTTAGCTTAATCTTATTTGTACACACATTTCCCTCACACTTGCTCTTGTCTCACCTTTTAGGCAAATAGCTCATGGAGCTGGAAAGGTCAAGTTGGTCTCAAGACTGGGGGAACATACATTTGCTGTAAAGCCACCCATGCTCTCCTTCAAGTCTTGCAGTGATCACTGCTTCTCCAGACTCAAGGGTTGGGGCACCTGAATTTCTACTGATGTCTATTTGATTATCATTAAGTGCATTTAAGAATTTTTGCAGAGTAAGAAAGATAAGAAGAGTACACAAACAATTCATCATGAGAAACATGAAATGATGTGTGTCTCAATTGTAGGAATGCAGATATATAGAAAGAGAAGGCTGCGCCAAGAAAAGGAGATAGATCATTGATAGCACAGAAGCAAAGATGATTAAAAGATGTGTGTGTTGGGAGCAGAGGGGAAGAACAGATCTAGGTGTTATAAAAATATGATGATGCAGAAAATATTGTATAAAACTATACAGCCTCTTTCTGCTATCCATTTATAAGGTAGTGAGTGGTGTATGATATCAATACCAAACCTTTTTAAAAAAACATTTAGTTTCCCTAAGCTATCCATAGAGCTTCCCTGGAGCTATCTGTCAGTTTTATTGCATCCAGACTTTAGGATTTCCCCACACAATAAACTAAATCATGATTTTCTGATCAATTATTAATTCTATCTTTATCCATTGGACCAAGGAGGCCCTGGATTCTGTCTCAGACTTGGATAAGTAACTTGCCTATTATTATGGGACACCACAGGCTTAAAGTAATTTGTCAAGGGACTTTAAGTGATTAGTTCAAGGAGTTTATTTTTTGCTATATATCAATTTTACATGAAGTAAGCATTTTCCTTCCTCTTTTGCAAGTGGAATGTTCCAGGAACAATTGGGAAATAAGTACTTTCTTGATTAACATACTTTAAAAAAAAAGTCACTCTAATACTAACAATGTACTTTATGGGATAATTCAAAGGAAAGAATACAAAACCCCTTACTTATCTATGAAATGATGTTCTTTATAACAGGTTGGTGGCAGAATGGTGAACACAATGGAGACCAGAAAGAAAGTAGATTGTATGGCAACTGTGGATGAATACAGATTCACTTGGGTCACTTTTTCCCTCCACCCTTGTCCTTTCAAAATTTTACATCATGAGGACATCAATCTCATATACTTTATTTTCACATAGAGCCTGATTCTGTATTAACTTAGGCACAACTCATTCACTGAAACAGGTCGTAGGCTGTATAAATACTACAGTATCAGGTAAATATTTTACACATAAATTAGAGGCTTATATCCTGTTTCTTTTCTCATTTATATCTAACCAAATTGGGTATAACCCCGCTGAAATCAACGGAGTCACAACTGCTTAAAACTAGACAAGAGAAGAATTATTTTTTTATGTCTACTAAATGTCTTAGATGAACAACACTGTCTCATTACTATTCCAGAATGAACCGCCATAAATCTATACAAGGTAACAATATCTAGTATATAGTGCATTCAATTCTTTGCTCTGCACTTTTCATTCAGATATTTCCTCAGCATTCTTTCCATAATGTTTCACTACATAGCAATGTTTTAGCATCTTTCTCTTCAATACTCTTAGCAGATAATCCTGTTAAAAGAACTTGTTCGCTTTTTATATCCCTCCCTGAGATAAGAGCAGTTTTTAAGTAAAACTTACCTGAAATACAGGACTAAAGGCGAGTCAGATAAACTGAACTTCTTTCTTAATTTGGATAATGTCACGAAGCTCTCATTGTAATCTACAAGGTTGGCCTCACTCAGCATTGCTCCTCACTTTTTATATATGGCTAATATGGGTTCATAATCTGCCACTATTTTAAGCAGAGGCATATGTTCCTTCCCAGAGACATTTTTAATCTTAATTGAGTTTCACCCCTTTGAAGTGAAGACTGAGCAAGGTCTCTCTCTCTTCTTTTTTGTCCGTTAACAAAGAACAAATGGTGTAAGGATTTTCTAGTATGGTAATGGTAACTCAATGGCAATTCCCTTCTTTGAATCTTTAGTGGCCTAAATTGGGCTTCTTAATAATGAAATTTAAAATTTGACTAGTTCGTGATACCCAGTCATTAATGTTAAACGTTGCAATAACTTCCATTTTACCCTGGCCTGCTCCTTTATCCACATAAACAAGTAAATCATTCATTACATATACAGTCCTACTCAGGGTTGACAGTTCTTCTGGCTTTTTTAATTTGTTTTCCTAGCTCCCAAAATCCTGTGATCACATGAGAAACTCAGCTTTCATATATTTCAAAGTCTCTAGCCTTCATGACTGCTAACAAAACCTTGAAAAATGTGATCTGAATGCATCCTAAATGCTCAAAAGTCAGTACGCAAAGAAAAAGAATCCAACATTTATTATTACAAAAATTTCATGATTGTCAGACAACGTCATGATTGTTGGGGTCTGACTCAGGATTGTTTAAAATGATTGCAGTTAACAACATTGTTACACTGAGGGTGATGTGGAGCCTTCCTGGGGATTCTGCTATAGGTGGCATGCAGGGGAAACTGAACTCCGCATCACTTCTTCACTTGATGCAATATTCTCTCCTGACTGATGTACATGTTCATATCACACACACAGAGCAGCCCCTGTTGTCTTCTGAATGCAGGGACTGGATTATGACAGTCCCTTGGACAGGGCAGACCTGCTTACACAATTCCTGCCCAGCACTTGCATAAGGGACAGTCACAATCTGGCCCCCAGAAGTGGTAACAATCCTAATAAAATGGAAATTGGGCACAAAAAATAAACAGAGTCTCACTGATCATCTCATTTCAATCATGTTTGCAAGTTCATCCCAATTATTCCTCCCTACACAACAACGGACCAGGTCCAAATGGCAAACAGTGCCACTATTACAATACTGGTACATGTTAGAGCTAAACAGAGATTGAGGAGAAAGGAAACTGCAGGCATTTTCAACAAAATTTCTCTCATAGAGAGGCAATCTATTCCTGGATTAACACAAATGGTTATTTGCCAACCTGGTGTGCACAGTATTCTGAGACAAAATAATATTTAAACATTTTATTCTTTGTCATATGCCATGGAGACCATTTTAGATGCATTCATAACTACAGTGACTATAATCATGATAGAAATACATTAACAAGTCTGCCTTTATTGGGACAGATTCGGTTCTCAGTTACTCTGGGGTCAATCTACAATAATTTAATTGAAGGCAATCAGATTACTCCGGTGTGTGTAACGGCAGTATTTGGCTGATTGTTCTGTAAAAACTTTATGTGGCAGTTCTAGAACAAGCTGTGGAACTGAGAAATCCTCATGGCTTTTCAGTTTTATGTAGAACACTTTTTGAATCTCCAAGTTAGCACTAGGGCCTGGTCTACACAATGGGGTTAGGTCGAATTTAGCTGCATTAGGTCGATTTAAAAATGGCCACGTCCACACAAACAACCCTGTTCCGTCGACCTAAAGGGCTCTTAAAATCGACTTCTGTACTCCTCCCCAGTGAGGGGAGTAGCGCTAAAACGAACTTTGCAGGGTCAAATTTGGGGTAGTGTGGACACAATTTGACAGTATTGGCCTTCGGAAGCTATCCCAGAGTGCTCCATTGTGACTGCTCTGGACAGAACTTTAAACTCCAACGCCCAGCCAGGTACACAGGAAAAGCCCTGGGAACTTTTGAATTTCATTTCCTCTTTGGTCAGTGTGGTGAACTCAGCAGCACAGGTGACCATGCAGAGTATAGCATCATAGAGTGTAGAATGTTTCTACGCTCCCCCCATTATTGCCATCCCTGAGGTTATCGCAGACTAGAAGACGAAAAAAATGCACTCGCGATTACATGTTTTCCAGGCTCATGCTTCCTCCCGCAGTGATAGGGCACAGGTTAATGCATGGAGGCATTCAGTGGCAGAGGCAAGGAAAGAATTAGGTGAGCGCGAAAAGCGGAGGCAGGACACGATGCTGAGACTAATGGGGGAGCAAACGGACATGATGAAGCATCTGTTGGAGCTGCAGGAAAACCAACAAGAGCACAGACCCCTGCTGCATCCACTGTATAACCGCTTACACTCCTCCCCATGTCCCATAGTCTCCTCACTCAGATGCCCAAGAACATGTGGGGGGAAGCTCCGGGCACCCAGCCACTCCACTCCAGAGGATGGCCCAAGCAACAGAAGGCAGTCATTCAAACAGTTTGATTTTTAGTGTGGCTGCAATAAGCAATTTGACCTTGTCCTTCCCTCTCCCCCTACCATCCCACCCCACCGAGGTGAAAGAATGAATGCGTGGTTTCAAAACAATAGTTTACTTCATTTTGAGGGGGGGAGGGTAGTTGGCTTACAGGGAATTAAAATCAACAAAGGGGGCAAGTTTGCATCAAGGAGAAACACACACAACTGTCACACCGAAGCCTGGCCAGTCATTAAAGTGCTTTTCAAAGCCTCTCTGATGTGCAGTACATGTTGCTGTGCTCTTCTAATCGCTCTGGTGTCTAATGTGAAACGATTGTCTGCTGAAGCTTTCATGGAGGGAGGGACAATTGACAACATGTACCCAGAACCACCTGCGACAATATTTTTTCCCCATCAGGCATTGGGAGCTTAACCCAGAATTCCAATGGGCGGCGGAGACTGCAGGAACTGTGGAATAGCTACCCGTAAGTTGATGCTAGCCACAGTAGAATGCACTCCGCCAACTTAATGTGCTTAGTGTGGACATACGCAATTGACTGTATAAAATCAATTTCTAAAAATCGTTTTCTATAAATTTGACCTAATTTTGTAGTGTAAACGTACCCTAAGTCAAATTACATTCCTTTCTTTTCTGTCCAGATGACTATGGAAAACTCCGGTTCCACCAGTAGGTTATAGAATGATTCTTCTGTAAAACATTTAGCTGGGCTCAAATTTCACTCTGCATTTCCTCAAACTAGTGTTGGAAAACCTTGTTCTGTTATACCTGAAAATGCTCAATTACTTAGAGGTGATGTTGCTAGGTAACCATTTCACTTTCCCAATTTGCTGTTTAAGATTAGTAGTTAACTCACTCTCTTCCCAAGTCTTGACTCAAACTTGCAAACTGCCACAAAAATGAAATATAGAGCTGTTTTGTTGCTGTTTTATTAGCTATTATGGTTTACTAGATTTGAGCTGAAAAATTGACATTAAGACCTTTTGGAGAAAAAAAGGAATGAAGGTGTTTGAAACATTTAAAACCCTTTTTTTTTTAATTAAAAAAATGCCTTTACTTTGAAAAACAACCTGGGATGTAATATAGGAGAGTACAAAAGGTTACCAGAAAAAGAGCAAAGGAGACAGAGAGAAAAGAGCTTCAACTTTGAGCAGAGCACTTGTGTGTGTGTGTGTGTGTGTGTGTGCATGCGTGTGCGTATAACTTTCAGCATATGCTTAGGTGTTTTGCTGAACTGGGAGCTTTGAACATAATATCTGAAAGGCTCTCTCTCTACATATACATTTTGTGGGATATAGGAGAGTCAAAACTGTACTGTACTGAAGACAAAGGTGATCTTTATTTTGCCACACGAACTAATTGGTAGTTTCCCTAACACTAATTCCTAGACCAGCTCTGCTATCTTTTGCAAAAGACCACCTTGGCTTAACCACGAGATCTTGGCAGATCTACAAATAAAGAGGAGTCATACAAAAAATGGAAACTAGGTCAGATTACAAAGGATGAATATAGGCAAATACACGGGAATGCAGGGGCAAGATTAGAAAGCAAAGGCACCAATGAGCTCAAACTAGCTATGGAATAAAGGGAAACAAGAAGACTTTTTATCAATACATAGAAGCAAGAGGAAGACCAAGGACAGGGTAGACCCACTGCTCATGAGGAGAGAAACAGTCAACGGAAACTTGGAAATGCCAGAGATGTTTAATGACTTCTTGTTTCGGTCTTCCACTGAGAAGTCTGAAGAAATGTCTACGTAGTGAATGCTTATGGAAGGGGTAGGTTTAGAGATAAATAAAAAAAGAGCAAGTAAAAATCACTTAGAAAGTTAGATGCCTGAAAGTCACCAGGGCTGATGAATGCATCCTAGAATACTCAAGGAGTTATAGAGGAGGTTCTGAGCTCTAGCTATTATTGGAAAGTCATGGGAGATGGGATGATTCCAGAAGACTGAAAAGGGCAATATATGGTCCCATCTATAAAAAGGTAAATAAAAACAATCCAGGAAACTACAGACCAGTTAGTTTAACTCTGTGCCAGGGAAGATAATGGAGCAAAGTAATTAAAGAAATTATCTGCAAACACTTGGAAGGTGGTAAGGTGATAGGGAATAAGCCAGCATGGATTGTAAAGACAATCATGTCAAACCAATCTGATAGCTTTCTTTGATAGGATAACAGCCTTGTGGATAAGGGAGAAGCGGTGGATGTTGGTATACCTAGACTTTAGTAAGGCATTTGATACCGATGTCTCGCATGATATCTTATCGATATAACTATGGAAATACATTAGATGGGGCTACTATAAGTGGGTGCATAACTGGTTGGATAACCGTACTCAGAGAGTGGTTATTAATGGCTCCCAATCCTACTGGAAAGGCTATCAGTGGGTCCGCAGGGTCTGTTTTGGACCGGCTCTGTTCAATATCTTCATCAATGACTTAGATGTTGGCATAGAAAGTCGCTTATTAAGTTTGCGGGATGATATCAAACTGGGAGGGATAGCAACTGCTTGGAGGACAGGGTTAAAATTTTCAAAATGATCTGGTACAAACTGGAGAAATGGTCTGAAGTAAACCGGATGAAGTTCAATAAAGACAAATGCAAAGTGCTCCATTAGGAAGAACAATCAGTTTCACACATACAGGATGGGAAGAGACTGTCTAGGAAGGAATATGGCAGAAAAGATCTAGGGTCATAGTGAACCACAAGCAAATATGAGTCAACAGTGTGATACTGTTGCAAAAGAAGCAAAGGTGATTCTGGATGCATTAACAGGTGTGTTGTAAACAAGGACACGAGAAGTCATATCTCCGCTGTACTCTGCGCTGGTTAGGCCTCAACTGGAGTATTGTGTCCAGTTCTGGGCACTGCATTTCAAGAAAAGTTGGAGAAATTGGAGAGGGTCCAGAGAAGAGCCAACAAGAATGATTAAAGGTCTTGAGAACATGACCTATGAAGGAAGGCCTGAAGAATTGGGTTTGTTTTAGTTTGGAAAAGAGAGACTGAGGAGGGACATGATAGCAGTTTTCAGAGGTATCTAAAAGGTGTCTTCAGGAGAGGGAGAAAACTTGTTCACCTTTAGCCTCTAATGATGAACACAAGAAGCAATGGGCTTAAACTGCAGCAAGGGAGATTTTTAGGTTGGACATTAGGAAAAAGTTCCTAACTGTCAGGGTAGTTAAGCACTGGAATAAATTGCCTCGGGAGGTTGTGGAATCTCCATCTCTGGAGATATTTAAGAGTAGGTTAGATAAATGTCTATCAGGGATGGTCTAGACAGTACTTTGTCCTGCCATGAGGGCAGGGGACTGGACTCGATGACCTCTCGAGGTCCCTTTCAGTCCTAGAGAATATGAATCTATGAATTGTCACTACATGAAATCTATTACATTTTTACCTAGACTAGGTAGCCGAGCCTCATACAACTGAATGTTTGCATACACTGGAAATACCTGTAGTTGTAAATTGGCTGTCAGTATTGACTGTCCTATCCCTGCTAAATTGTCAGGAAAGCTTCAACTGATGTTTAAAACATTGTAAAATATTATTTTCTGGTTCCTCACTCCTCAGAAATAACACAGTACCACATTAATTAGCATTCCTGTAGGGTTGTTTTAATGTTGAAATGAGGAGAAAATTCAACAGAAATGTCTTTCTTACTCCAAAAATAGCATATTATCATTATTACTAGTCCCTGATAGATATTCCCAAGTATGCCAGTAGATACTGTGTGCACTGTATTTGTCATTGCAATTTAGAGAAAATCCAGTACTGGACATGTCTAAGACAGTACAAATCATTTCCTCTTCTTTGCGGCTTTACAATATATTCTAAATGAGTCATTTTGACTCTGGGTGTCAAGGACTAGAAGTGACAGGAAAATGCTCTTTCACAGATCTTGGGGAAGTTTATTGCAAAACAAGGATGACTGACATTTTGTCATCCATTATGCTTTGGAATTATTGGTTCATGGCTTCTAGTGATGCTCTTCCTTTTTTAGAATTTGGTGATTTTAGTTTTTTTGTGATAAGCATGTAGATAACATGTTGCATTTTCTTTTACATTGTATTAATGTATTCCACTGCCATTACTAGTAAACAATCCATCTGTACTGCCATTTCATTCAGTTCACTAATACCCTGTTGCCAGTTTTCCTGTCCTCCTCCCTCCCCTTACAACCCCCTTCCCTTTTGCCAGTTCTCTCTCTACTCACCATCATTTCAGCCCTGTGATCCTCCTATTGATAACCTCATGTATTGTCTCCACATACCAGCTCTTATGCCACTATCACCTTGGTTCTGCAAGGAAAGAAAGAAACAGAGAGATGAGGGAAGAGGAGATGGGTGATAATGATTATTGTAACTAACAGTGAATTTTTCTCTTCTAAAGACAAAAGAAAACTGATATATCAAAATATACCAGAGCCATCAAGAAGCATACTAAATAAACCCAAGCAACTGAAGAACCTTTGTTAGTCTTAGATTCTCTTCAACAGTACTAGTTTGATTTTTGGCCTATTTTAAAATTGTTCATTAAGATTTTGTTGGCTGGAACATTTTTTATGAAATTTCATTTTATAACAATATGTTCTTTTGTTGAGGCTGAAATGTTTTGCTGAAATGTATCAGTTTTGATGAAGTTTTCCTTGGGAATATTTATTTGGTCAAGGGCTCTGTAGTCACTTGAGACCAGAGAAAGAGAGAGAGCAAAGACCCAAATTGAAAAGCTCTGGCTTTTGATCCAAAAACAGATGCTTTAACACAATTCCATTTTGCAAAAATCATTTCAAAGGATTTATTTTCATTGTACATTGGAATGAAAACAAATTTGGAAACATCGTAAGTCACCAGACAGTCACTCTAATAAGTGATGTTAAAATATTTTTAAATCATGGAATATATTGGTAATATGGACCTTGTCATCACAGTGAAAGGACCGTAGATTCACGGCGGCAATATAAAGCCTATATTTTAAACATATTCAACATTAGAAATCTCTCCACAATCATGAATGTTATTTACACAGCTTCTTTAAATTGGCATGGTGCTTTATGGAAAAAATAAGACATGGCCCTCATCCTGAATAGCTTTCATCCTCAGGGCCTAACTCCATAAATGGTCCATGCAAGTAAACCCTTACTTTCACATGTAGTCTTGCTGTAGTCAATATCCATGCATAAGGTTCTGCCTGCCTAAATCTAGTAGCAAGATCACAACCTATTTTTTTTATCATTTCTCATGTTTACATCTAAAACAGACCAAAAATGAGGGCAAGGTGTTAAGGGAAGAGCGGACAAAATTAGTATTAATAAGATTGAGCATCCTTATGCATTGTTCATTAATACAGTGAACCTGAACTTTTCTTCTTTTCTTTAGAATTATTTTCCATCAGGTAAGACATTTTTAGCCTTCTTGTCACATGTATGAGTAATGATTGCTACATCATCTTCTGGTACCAGCAGTAGTTCCCATTATGTTTTCAAATGATCCATAAATAAGTGAGAATTCCAGTCACTTTTTATATATGAGTTGCAATGGTATCTCCATCCATCTTTCAACATAGCCTCAAATGGAAACATATGCAGTGATCCAAACAAAAAAGCAGCTTTGCTAAAACATTCTTTGTAGAACTGGTCAGTCTGTTAACACCTTACAACAAATGTAATGTGACACAAAGTGTGGAATACACACCCTATCCTTTCCAGCTCCCACAGAACCTCAGCTCATACTTATAGCTCATATCCTGCCAAGCAGATATCAGTGACTTTGGCCCTCTCTATGATCTCAAGTATTCCCTTTATTTTGTAAGTCACAAAGAATTTCAATAATACAATAATAATACAACCTAGCTTTTATACAGTACAAGTAACTTTATTTACTAACTTCTGAGTGCTTGAGTTTGCAAACTTTATGATGTTCTTATATCATAGTTTTTTGTTGGATGTATATTTGTACACACACACACACACACTTATTTTGATAGTTTGTGATAGTGTAATGAATCTGGATCCTCATTAGCAAATAAATAATGTTGGGATTTTTTTTCTGGTTCACAGAATTATTTATTTAGAGTTCTGGCTGCTACTTGAAGTCTGGAATTAGTTTTCTGAGTACAGGTTCCCAGTGATGTGTTACAATGGGGGTATCCCAGATCTCCCAAAGTAACAGCACTGATATTGAATAAGTCTTCCTGTTTAGGTCAGCAATATAAAGTAAGCTTTATTTCTTTGAGGTTGAATAGATTGTTTGGAGAGGTTGATTAACAGGGCTTTAATCTTGTTGCTATGTGCCTGTTTACTAGACTAAAGAGCAGCTTAGTGTCTGTCTAAAGAGATTTTCAGTGAAATACAGAAATCTTTCAGCTGGTCTTTCTTCAGACAAAAGGGGTGGTATCTAGCAACTTCAAAAGGTTATTATTTGTGAGACACTATTAATTTACAGAATGAAAAGAAGAGAAAGCTACTGCTATTAGATGTTCTATGCCATCTCTCTGCAAAGTTTTGCCAAAAAACTAAGGAACATCCAGGGGACTGAAATCAGTGCTTAATTTATGCCAGGGGCTTGCCAGGTCTGAGCCCCAGCACCTATAGGTTAGGCAGCTCATAGCCCCAGCATCTCTAGGCTTGCTGCATCAGTTAGGAAAGCAAAAAAAATTGCTTGAGCCCCTGCACCTAATTGCTTGAGCCCTGTTACCTCTTTCATTACAAATTAAGTACTGACCAAAATCATTTTCTTCTAGATTATACGACACTGAAAATATTCTTTGGAAACTTTCAGAAACATTTCTGACTGCTAGGAGACAGTCTTGTATTTGAGGTACAGTACTTTACTGCTTATTATGTCACTTGTATTACCTTATGGTTGTTACTTTCATTAATTGTGATGGATGTTAATAGTCATTTAATCCTACATTGTACAATCCAGCAACAACTATTTTGTAAAGGTTAATGAAGCCTTTCGGCAATTATGATCTTTACAATATTCTCTGACCTTTGTAAAATGGCTTGTTCCCTTAAAAATTGCTATTGACGGTAAGTGTTTCTTTGAGGGGAAAAAAATGCATTTTTAAATGTTGAAAGCAGAGACAAAGGATTATAGAGGAAGAAAAACTAAACAGAAGTAAAATTTATTATCAAACCTTGTACGATATAGTACAATGAGCAAAGAAAATGTGTGCATAAAAATTTATCTGAAATTCATCCAGATGGTGTATATAATTCCACTGAATAAACCTCCTTTAGTCAGCTTTATACTATATGTTTAATTTCTCGCTCTCTCTGCTCTCAACAGTGCATCAATATCATTTAACACCCCAAGTCTGCAAACATTTAGGCACATGAATAGTCCTCAGTGACAACCTTTTCACATGCAAAGTGTCAAATATTGCAGGATCAGGCCTAACTCTGTATAGCTTTTTGAGATAGCCTTTATTTGAAAGGCACTAAAACAAAATGAAGATGAAATCATAATCCCCAGATTCAAATTCTGAAGTTGCTGAAAATATGTATATGAATTCTTGCAATGGGCAAAACCAAAAATCCAGATCAAAACTACCTCAGATTTTGAAGTGTTAGAAACCAGGATGGAATTCCTGATCTGGAATTTGCAATTGATTATTCTGAAAATAATATTAATATTTAAACAAACCTATTTTACTAAGCATTTTTGACTCTATAAACCATTAAAATAACACCTTGCTCTTCTTTATGCATCACTAACTTTTGGATGGGACCCAAATCAGGCTTGAGAGTCAAGGTCAGCATTAGGAGATATTTGGTCCCAAAACTTTGTGGAAATGGCCCTGAAATGACCCTACCCAGTGTACATGCACTTTCTTGGACATTTTGAATATTCCAGTCAGTTCCTGAGTGAGTGAAAAATAATAGGCACCCATCAAAACCATTAAAGTTGAAAAATCATGCACCAAAGACAAAAGCAATAGCCTTCCTATGAAGATAAAGCACCAGTGAAAATCTAACTCTTCCACACAGTAAGGAGAAGGTGGCTGGATATCCTGCAAGATATTATTTTCATGGAAGAAAAATTATATGTTATTGTTTCTCCCTCTAAAGATTCTGGGTGAAATCCTGAGTTCACTGAAGTCAGTGGCAAAACTTCCACTGATTTCAATGATGTTAGGATTTCACCCTCTGTCAGTGCAGGAATCTCATTACTGGAGAGTAAGCAGCCCGAAGTGCCAAAGGAAAAAAGTAGTGTTATAAAATGAAGGCAAAGAACAGTGGGGAATAGCTCATAGTCTCTCAAATAACATCAGGGAGCCAACATACATTTTCTTCCTTGGCCTACTGAGGGAACAAAACAGTATTCTTCTTTCTTCAGTTTTATCTTTTGGGGGGGGGGGGGGCGGGGGGGTGTGGTGTGTATGTTTCAGTGTTTCCTTATTTTCTTCCTGCTAGGACCATGTTAATGATGCATGCTGATGAGACAATACTTAGCCCAATCCCAGACAGTCTTGGATCACTGAAAATATGTTCTTATAAACCAACAGCTGAGGGGCTAGCCCTGCTTTTTCATAAATGATTCATTGCAGCAGAAATTGTATGTAAGCTAAGTGCCTCAACAGTCTACACAAGATTATACATATTGAACTCCTGGGACTTAGCTAAACTGAATAGAAAGCGGGCCTAAGGTGAGTCCATAAAGATGGCTTGCAGCTCACCCTCTTCCACTCTCGTGAGCCTGCTGCAGTTCTGTGCAGGCTGGTCTTCCTGTGCTGTGTCAGAGCACCCTGCAGGTTGTTTTAACTCAGTGGTCTCCAACCTTTTTGTCTGGCGGGTGACAGATGAAGGACCATGGCAGCAGTCGAGCATCTGCCGAAATGCAGTGAAATTTCGGCGGCATTTCGGCAGATGCTCAACCGCCGGCCAGGACGCGCCACATTTAGATGCCCCCACGGACACCGCGTTGGGGACCCCTGCTTTAACTCATGCTGAACTGCAAAAGCCATAGGCTGGGAGAGAAGGTGTCAAACAGATAGTCGAATATAAGCGTAGTGCACAGACATATCTGTTTTTCTCTGGTCACATTGCCTTCCCCCCCCTTCACTGGCAGCAGAGATGGTGAATGTAGTTTCCTACTGATGAAGAAAGTGATGTCCAGATAAACCCTTTATTATAAACAGGAACTATGGGCTTGGCTACACTGGAGAGTTGCAGCGCTTGTGATGGGGTTACAGCGCTACAACTCACTCTGTGTCCAGTTGCTGCAACTCCCTGGCTGCAGCGCTGGCTGTACACTTGGTCTGCTTGGGGTCTAGCGATTCCAGCGCTGGTGATGCAGCGCTGCTCATCAAGTGTGGCCACCAAAAGTGGTTTTATTGGCCTCCAGGGTACTAAGAGGTATCCCAGAATTCCTGTCCACAACAAACCGGAAGAGTGGCTGAACTACGAGCTCCCCGGACCTACTTATCTAAAAAACAAACACAGCTGCTCTTTGCTCCAGCGTGCGAGCAGAGGCAGGGGAATTGCTTTGGAATGTTCACAGCTGTTTGCTTGAGGAGAGAGGGGAGGGGGGAGTCCGTGTTGAGCAGCTGCTTATGTGGTCTGAAGGCTATTTAGGAGTGCATAATTTGCATTTAGTGAATAAGAGAGGGGTGGGGGAAGGGTCAAAACTTTTTAAATGATGGAAGGTAGATGCTGTGTATCTTCCGTCTGCGAACTTGCAAGGCAGGGAGTTTTGAGAACAGAGTCAGCTCCAAAAATTCCACTCTCTCTGTCTCCTCACCTCCCTGGTCACACTCCACCCCACCCCCCGTTTTTTGAAAGCACATTGCAAGCCACTTGAACGCTGGGATAGCTGCCCACAATGCACCATCCCACAGCGTGCAATTCTGCAATGTGGCCCACTGCAGCGCTGGTAAGCTGTCACTGGCAGTGTGACCACCTTGCCAGCGCTTTCCCTACACAGCTGTACGAAGAAAGCTGTAACTCCCAGCGCTGCACAAATGTAAGTGTAGCCATATCCTAAGTATGGAAATGAGGAAATCCACTTTCTATTACTCTGTAGCTGCAGCCTGTGACTGCCCTGTCCTGGGCTTCTTTGTTTCTGCGTATCTGTCCCAGGAAACCAAAGATTTTGAGTGTATTGGAGGTGTGGCATCTGTATATTTCCTGGAGGATTTACTCTATAATATATCTTCCCATTTTAAGATCCCTTTCTAAATTTCTTTACTGAATTAAAACAATATTAAACTAGCAAACTATTACATGTGCAATAACTAATGTTAACAACCCTTCAGGTAGCTCTAACAAAACAATAGCATGTCTCAGTCAGTCTCTTAGGGCATTTCAGCAATCTTCCTGTATTGCAAACACTTTTTAGGCAAAGCCTTGTCTGTAACAGACTTTTCAGCCTTATAGTTGATAACAGGATCAGTTTGTGAATAGTTTTCAACATGTGTGTCTCTTCTCATCTATGTTTCTCAGCCAAGTTGTCCAGTATCTTGAGAAGATGCTTATGATTCCTTTTTTAATATGTTTGCCCTTTCCTGATCACTGAGTATGAATGAGATAGCTCCTCTTTCATAACTGTAGCTTTGACAGGCCAGTTCCCATCTTGCCAAATTCTCACCAAGTTTTTGTTTTTTTTTAAACTGCGGAAGAGGTCTTGCTCCTTTATTGTACTATTTTATTCAACTGTACTTTCCTAGTCTTTTCCTCACTATCACAGGCTCCTTAGTCATCCTTTGTTTTTGTCCCATGTCTGGTAATCAAGTATTTGTAAGTCTGTTCTAAAGGAGCTCAGTGACTCACTTCCCACATTGTAGCTGAGTAGTGATAAATGTGGATCTTCTCTTGCATCCATTGCTTTTTTGAACAAGTTAATCGCTACTTGTACTTGAGAATATCTGGGACTACATGTCTCATGATGAACATTATATATTGCAGCAAAGCCAGTTATTCCCTATTCTTGAACTGTGGTATATTGTCAGTTGTTGGTATTCTTGGGATTCCATGATGTGCAAATACAGATTGAATGTGCCTGACAACTGTTGCTGCTGTGGTATCTTCAAATGTGACTACTTCTGGGGAAATGGCAAAGGAGACTATTATAACCAGGTGATCTTCTCTTCTTAGGCTGAACTTTGTCCTATGGAACTGTGAACTGTTTATGTGGTTGTGACATCCCCCAGGGTGCAACCTAAACTGCTAAGCTGCTGCGTCCCCTTAACTCTCCAGGCAGGGATTTTTTTTAACCTGCTTTGCTCATGAACAACAAACTTCTCCAGGTGCTGATTACTCAGAGCCACCAGCATGTAAAGGTACTCCCAGCTGAGTACATGAATGCTATGCCCAGGCAACCATGAATAGGTACCTGGAAACACCTGCACACCCCTCAGTCCCAGCCTTGCACCCCAGAAGTGTGCATCTTGCACTGTCCAGCACACTACTGAACAGAGCAAGTTCATTAATAGTTTATCATTTTATTTAAATAAATAAATGTGTTATGCCCCAGCCTTTGTTAACCTTAGTAGATATTCCCCAAACACACACATTGGTTTGGATAAAAGAACAAAACAGTTTATTTACTGTAGAAAGATTTGAAGTGATTATAAGTATTTAAGACATACAAGTCAGAATCAGTTACCAAAGAAATAAAAGACAAAAATACCGTCTAACTCCTAAACTTTCCAAGGCTAAATAAGATTTGAAAGCAAAAAGGCGACTCTCTCCCAGAAACTTTCAGCAGTTCATGCTAACTGGAAAGCCTTCACTTCGGACCACTCCTCCGCAGTTCAGTTATGGTTCTTTGTCTTTCAGGCAATCTTGCTGCTCTAGGTGAAGGTAGAGGAGGAGAGGTAACTTATGTGTTGGTCGTTCTCTATTCTAATACACTCCTGTCTTTGAGGATGATCTCTCCACCGGGGTGTAGACAAAACAGTCCTCTGTGTATACGTATACATGACAGAAGTGAATTGTAAATTCCTTGTTCACACAGTCTCTGAACATGATGATTGAGCCATATCAGCAATGACATGCAAATATTAAGTCCCCCTTAATGGTGAATGGTTGCTTCAATAGATAATAGTTTTCTAACACCTTTGGTCAGTCCTTTGTTGACACTGAGGAAATAGTCTGTGGTGGTTCCCCAGAACTATGTTTCAGTAACAAACCTATAGCAAAATCTCATAACTCCATATTCAACAGGGTTATGATGTTTAGTAGATTATGACTTTTCAAATGATAGCTCAGAAGGCATCTCTGTACAAAATTTACCTTAACCATGTAACAGTGGTGAATATGGGGGTACAGAGTGTTACACTGGGGTACAATGAGTCACAGTGGTATCACTTGTTCTTTCTGCTGGGAATCTCTGTACCACTGATATGATCCACAACTGCTCATCATTTCTTCATATCACTATTCTGTGGCCAGAATATAAACTTGTCTAGCTCTCCTTTTTGATTTGGTCATTCCCAGGTACCCTTTGAGTATTTATTACAATATATTCCTTCTCATCAGTGTGGGAACCATGATTTGTGTCTGTTTCAAAGGTATTCCTGAAATCATGGCAAGCTTATTTTTATAGTGAGAACACATAGGTGGGAAGTGCTGATTTTTTTTCCTCTCTTTTACTTACAGCTTGTAGTATTGCTTGCAGCATTTTACCTTTAGCTATTTTCTGTTCAGTTCATCCCATATGTCTGGAGATACAGCACAACATTTTCATCATGTTCAAATGTATGTTTACTTCTTATTTCAGATCACCAGACTGTGTGTTGTCAGATGGAGCATATACTCTTAAAAGTTTGTTTACCATTACTAAATGGCATCCAGGTTGGATCTCTGGGGTCATATCTGACTTCTGTATTCTCACAAGTAGTTACTGTATCTAGATGATCGGCTGTGCAGGTAGAACTTCTCCACGCCCATTTCTGTGTTTTGCAGTTGGCGGTTTATGATCAGTTTCTACTTTGAAACTACAACCATATTGAAAGTCATGAAACCTTGAATATCCAATGCCAGACCTGTGCACAGATCTTTGCTGCAGCTGTCATAGCCCTAGATGCATGACATGGAAATTGCTCCAAGCCTTCCTTTCAAGGCATCTATGAAGATTTTGATGTCTTCCACTGTGTCACAAAATTGAAGCACTGAAGCTGATACAAGAAAGTGCTTTAAATCACTGAATTCTCTTTCATGCTCTGGCATCCATGCTCATTCAGTGACCTTGTGGATGTCTTAGATTTGCTGTGCACACTGTATAGTTAGGTATGAACTTGCTGATATAGTTCATGCCTAGCAGCCTTTGAATTCCCTTATTTATCTTTAGATCTCGGGATGTTTGTGTCTGTTACAGCTATCCCCCTATTCCATTTTGTTTTCTTACAGCTGTCCCCATACTCCATTTTGTTCTCCTCCTGTGGCCGCCTCTCCCTGGCTGTTAAGTTGTTTACCAGGGCCACTGCCCTTCTCAAAGGGAGGGCCCCTTAAAATCGTTGTTTACAAGAGCCATAGCCCGTTCTCAAAGGGATGGCCACTTGTGCTAAGTGGGACCACTGCCCTGTTCAAAGGGTTAGTCCTGTTATCACCTTGTTAAACCTGGGCTCGGTGTAGGGTAGGCAATGTCCAGAGCTGCAAGACCTATTGTGTTTTTAAGATCTGGGCATGAGTCATAGGCCTCATGTGCTTTTGAGTCACCTACTGCACAGGACTCTGCCAGACATGTCTCTGTGCTTCACCTACAGTTTTTCCCTGCCCCCTCTCTCCCCTGTGATCAGAGGGAGCAATCAAAGTACTGGCAGGAAACTGCCTGAGTTTGCCTTTAAAACCAGACATTTTTGAAACTAACAGAAAGAAGGTTCCTGCATTGCTGCCTGGTCTGATCAGCCAGGGGTTCTGGGGGGTCCTTTCTCCGCTCTCGTTTTATTTTTGAGCATACCCCTTTTTTGAAAAAACCCCCCCCCTGAAGAACGATTTGCTGCCTGAGAGATCTCCTGATTATTGAAGACCGTACCTAGCCCATCGTCTGATTTCTTTGCTGCTTTTACCTTGCTGCTTTCCTTGGGGACTGGTAAGAATCCCTCTGTGAAATCTTCTCTATACTGTTTATTTATTATTTTAGCTGCTGGCTCTGTCTCCCAGCACAGACTCAAGCTAAACCTTGGTCTGTGTCTTAAAACCTCTTCAAACTCCGCAGCACTTTGCTGCTAAAAAATAAGCCTGTGCTGCTGCTAAGCTGCGTGCCTTTGCCTGGACTGCCAGCTTGCAGCCCCCCCCCCACCCCGCCCCCACACACTGCTGCTAAGGTGCACCTATTAGAATCAGGTTCTTAGTCTAGATAAGTTGTAATTTCCATTTTGCATAGCTTGTGGTTAAGTTAGGTTTAGAGAATTGTTTGTATTGTGCTCTGTAAGTTAGGTTTAAAAAATTGTTGCATTGTGTTCTGTTACTTGCTAATTTGTGTAGTCTTGGTTAAGTTAGATCATAGATAGATTTGCTTGTGTTCTGTATAATTGTGGTTAAGTCTGTCTTCCCGCTGCCCAAACCTCAATTGTATTTACTGAAGTCTAGCATAAAACCCATTGATTACCCTTTTTTTTCTCTCTAACACACCTCACATTTTACATTTACACTACTGTGACACATTTTACCCATAACTGTTAGTTGGCTATATGCTGCTGTGACACACCCTTTACATAGAAATTGTTAGCTACCTGTTACATTTATACTTCAGTGTTAATTGGTTACAACACTGTATTGTACCCACTGTATTGTACCCCACTATTGAAACCCCCTATACTATTTGCTAAAAGAAACCCCTCCCCAATTGTCTACCTTAACAAACCCCATACCCCTGACTATTGAATTTTCCCTGTTTTTTGCATTTTCTTAATAAAGTTTATTTTGCACCCCACCTGTGTGGTAATTGCTCCCCAAGATCCCATATACCTGCTGGCAGGGACAGTTCGCTATTGCTTGAATCTTAATTTCATCAAGCAAGATTCTCTTAGAAGTCAGTATCTCTCTCTCTCCCAAGTATGTTATTTCTGTTGTTTGAAATTGACATTTAGCCTTATTCAGTTTAAGATTATTAGCTCTCTTTCCAGTACTCTCCACAGACATTTCTGATCATCAGTGACAGTGCTGCCACAAATCATTATGTCCTCAATGTATACTTTTCACAGCTGCTAGACCCTCAAGCATTCATCTCATTCTATGGTGAAATACTTCTGGAGTGGAGCATATTCCAAAAGGCAATCTTAGGAAGCAGTATCTGCCAAATGGTGTGCTGAATGTGCAGATGTTAGAGCTCTCAGTGTCCAAGAAAAATCTGGCCAACACATCTCCTTTGCTGAAGAATGGGGCTCCTGCCACCTCAGACAATATTTCCCTCCCTGTGGGCAAATGGAAGTGTTCTCTTTATATGTTTTTGTTCAGCACTTTATTTTCCATACACAGCTATAGCATGCCTCCTTTCATTTTTTTAATATAATTATTAAGGAGTTAACCCTATCTGTTGGCTCTTCCAGCCTCCAAATGAAACCATTTACTGCCATGTTTTGCAGCTCTTCTTCTAGACACTTTTTTAAAGCTTATGGATTTTTTTCATGTAGCACAGTATCTTCTCATCAGCTTTGTGTTGTCTTTCTGTCTCTCTGTGACAAACATCCTCTTAATGAAACAAGCACTTCATGTATTTGTAGTCCCAAAACTAGTTGCTTGCCTATGTGTATCACCACAAACTTATTTTATCATTTCCCATTTGTATTTAAGAGTTAGTGTGCATTCCCTCAGCACTGAAATTGTTCCTCCATTATAGTCTTTTACAGACACTTTTTCATTCTTCCACTTCTATGTGCTCCTTGTATCTCTCTATTTCAGTTTCTGTTATTACATTTAGTTGTGCTCCAACGTCTATCATGTATGTCACATAAGTGTCATTTGTGCACATTTTAATTGGCCAATCTGTTGAGTTTTCAGCCTCCTCCATTATTGTGCTTAAGAACAGGCTCTTCCTCTTCACTTGAGGAATCACTTTACCTATTCAATACATGCACTTTCCTGCTTTCTCTGTACATTTTGCCATACTAGTTTATTACAGTTTCTATATATTTGCCTGGATGTTGGGGATTTCCTACATGCATGCTGGTTGCCACATTGCTGATAAATTATGCAGATGACACAAAAATTGGGGAAATGGTACATAATGAAGAGGACTGTGGCAGGGCAGGGGTAAAACCCCTTGAATGCCTTGCTAAAATGCTGGCTAAGCCCTGCTTTTGGGCAGAGAGGCCAGGGGCAGAGGCTCAAAGCAACCAGCAGGGAGCCCAGCTGCAGGCTCTAATGAGGGCTGGCTCACTGCAATAGACTGATCTAAGCAGCAACAGTGGGGCTGAAGGCTGGGAGGGCTATAAAAGCCCTGAACAAAACTCAGTAAAGGAGGCTAGCGTGGGAGGGGACAGGAGGCTACAGCTCTGTCTCCTCACCACAGGAAGGGATCCTCAAGGACCAAGAGACTCTGGAACGGGTTAGAAAGGGGATAACTGTTGAGGGATAAAGAGGACTACATGGTGGCACTGTACAATAAAGCACTAGGGTGAGACACCAGAAGAAGGTGTGCGAACTCTTATTTTAGCAGCCTAAGCACAGAGTGAGAAAGAAGAAACCTGTGCGGACCCTGTGACAAGGACAGGTCACTAATTCAGCTTTGTAAACTGGAAATAAGCAAACAATATATATTTTCATATGGCTAAATGTAAACGTATACATCCAGAAACAAAGAATGTAGAGCATACTTAGACATTGGGGGGCTCTATCCTGGGAAGCAGTGAACCTGAAACAGATGTGGTAGTTATGGTGGAAAATCAGCTGAATACAAGCTCCCAAGGTGAGACTGAAGCCAAACAAGCTAATGTGATCCTGAGATGCACAACAGGGGACTCTCTAGTAGGAGTAGAAGGTCATTTTTCCTCTATATTTGGGTCTGGTGTGAACACTCCTGGAGTACTGTGTCCAGTTCTGTGTCCATAGTTCATGAGGGACATTGAAAAATTGGAGAGGGTTCAGAAAAGAGCCATAAGAATGATGAAAGGATTAGAAAACATGCCATATAGTGATAGACTAAAAGAGCTTATTCCATTTAACTTAACAAAGAAAGGGGTAAAGGGTAGCTTGATTACAGCCCATAATTATCTACATGGAGAACAAACATTTAATAATAGGCTCTTCAGCCTAGCAGAGAAAGATAACACACCATCCAATGGCTAGACAAATTCAGACTGAAAATAAGGCATACATTTTTAACAGGCAAATTAACCTTTGGAACATGTGACAAAGGGTCATGGAGAATTCTCCATCACTGACAATTTTAAATCAAGATTGAAGGTTTTCCCAAAAGACGTGCTCTAGGAATTATTCTGCGGAAGTTCTATGACCTAGATTATAGAAGAGGTCACACTAGTTTATCACAGTGGTCCCTTCGAGCCTTAAAATATATGAATCGATGGCAAATTTTGATAACCTACCATTTGCTATTTGTTTTGTTGCTTATGTAACTAACAAATAAACTGTGAATGGCACATGGCTAACTGGATATTTTCAAATGTAATATATAATTCAAAATGTGCTTTTCATAAATTTTCAAGTATGCAGTTAAAATTCCCTTTTTGTGAGCATGTCCTCTCAAATGTTGTGTGTTCAAATGTTTGGTGGTAAGCAAATGCAAAAGGTTCATGAATACAAGGGAACAGAAGTTGGCTTTTGAATTTAAATGAATATTTGCAAATAAGTTTTTCTTCTATTCACACAACCATGGAACACCACACAGAAACAGCTAGTATATATTAAAAAAAAAAATCAAGAATGGCCCTTTCTCCTAGTGAGGTAACATTTGTCTCAGGCATGCAAATTTTTATTTTCCCACAGAAAATAATCTTTTGGTAAGAAGCACATTGCTATATATGCTTAGTGGAACTGCCCCAGTGGTATTCCACTAAATTACTGACTCCCTCAATTTGCCAGTTCTCCCACATTTAATTGAGTTCTGAAAACTATGATCAGTTATTCTGCCATTTTGGCCTGTTTTTCCAGCTTGTACTTTTCTCTTCTCTTTATACTCTTTCTGGCTCACCTGGGAAGACTTAATATTGCCATTCCAGAAATGCAATGCCTTTGTAATATTTAATGCTGTAAGAAGTTGTTCCATCAAATAAGTCAACTTGCACATCAAGCTCAATTGAAACTTAGTTCCACAAATTAAAAAAAGCAAAATTTTATGAGTATATTGCTGTGTTATCGATAAATGTGGTTATGTCCTTATATTTCTCAGACACAGTGCAACTGAAATGAGATTGCATAAATACAATATATTTACTTATTTCATTCCCAATTGGATTTCATTGGCAGTATCTGAAAAATATGTAAGGTCATTATTGTATTTTTAAAGCGTGTTTGTGGATGTTAGCATTGATTGGACGTGATTTGTTCAAATTACTGACAATTTATTCATTACATATACTCTCTATACATGCAGAAGCACTGTACTGCCAGAGTTATACTACTTATGTGCATTTATGGCTACTAGTTTCATAGGGATTGTCTTCACTATGGGGGTAATTTGACCTAAATTATGCTACTTCGGCTATGTGAATAATGTAGGTGGAATCGACGTAGCTTAGATCGACTTACTGCAGTGTCTTCATTGTGCTGCATCAGTGGGAGATGCTCTCTTGACTTACCTTAATCTTCTTGGGGAGCTGGAGTACCGGGGTTCACTGGAGAGTGTTCTGCGGTTGATTTAGCGGGTCTTCACTAGACCCACTAAATCAACCCCTGCTGCATTGATTGCAGCAGTGTCGATTTCCACATAATGAAGACCAGCCCCATATGCAAAATTAGTTAATCAGACAGGATTCAGTCTGCATAAGGTCACTTCAGAGAATTCCCAAGCATACTCTATAGAAAATACCTGTTGCAATTAGCATGGAAACTATTTTCGTTTTATTATATTGTACAGAGAATGTTAGGGGAATGGAAGAGGTCATGGCATGATTTTAGCCTCCATACTGCAAGTGGCAGACACATGGAAAATTGATACTAATATTCAATGCTCTGAAGGATTTGTTGGTTGCTGTGAGTTTGATTCTAAATGCTACTGATTCAGAATTAAGACTCTACTACTAGCACTGAGCTACTGCATCCTGTGGAGCTTTTGTGGTTTGCGTCTGCAGAGCCTAATTTCTGCTGAACAGAGTTTAGAGCATACAGCTTGTAGCCTTTGTGGTCAGCATTCTAAGCACGTACTATAATGTACACACTGTACTGGTTTTTTTCTTTAAAACTATCAATAGCACTCAAGAAAATATACTTTTGAAACCTGTGGGATTTTAATTTTCTTTTGGTATAATTATTCTTTGTTCCAAGTAATTATATTTGTTAATAATACTGAAACAAGATTTTATGTCTTACACTACTTTTATAAAACTGTCATTTCAAATAAATTAAATCTGCTTTGAGAATAACAACAACATATTAATTAATCAAGCTCTGATAATGGCAAATTGATGTAGTGTAAACTGATCAAGCAAGCCAACATTCTTAGACCTTATAGGCTTGACATTTACACTTGTTATCTGTCATATGATCATAAATTTTATTTAGTATCAGAAGTATCTGAACGCCAGAGTCATCACTGTAATTATGTGTACATGGGACTGTTATATATATATAGGATGTCTACTAGCTCCTCATAATCTCATATTATATATAAGATTACGAGGAGCAAGTAGACATCCTATATTTAGGTTGCCCAACATGTTCCATTTTAAAGGATTCTTGTAAACTTTTCTTTGAGAAGCTCTCACATCTCCATTGTTTCCTTTGAAATTTGACAAGTGAAATGCCTTCAGGCTAGGAAAGTGCCTTTTCATTGTCCCATGAAATTGCCAGGTCCCTTCCCTACCTTATTTCCTGAGAAACACAACTGGCAGTTTACCATAATAACAATAATTAAATACACAAACATTCCCAAACCAGATTGCCAAAGCAGCAGGATTCCCTGTGGCCATCACTCTACTGGGAATGCCTTGGAACTGCTAGAATAGAGGTAACTGGGGAAGTGGGGGACAAACAAAGATGGGCTGAGTCACTTCTTCCTGAGCCCAACACATGCTCCCAAAAGCCTATTCCCTGCCCCGGGGTGTACTACATGGACCAGGAGCTCCAGAAAGAGTGATCCAGGCTGGGCAGCTCCTGCCCTAACAACCAGCCCCAGAACCCAGCATTCCATCTCCACTCTGGGGCAACAGACACCCCCGGCTGTCAGCCAGTGTAGTTAACCCTATAGCTCAAGTAGCTGCTGTTTGTACTATAGTGCTGAAAGTTCACTTCATTTCTAATTTGTTGTATAGGTTTATTTTTCTATTATTTTTGCATTACATTACATTTATTTAATGACATATCTGTAGTGTATTTTTATTTTATTTACAAAAAAACTGTTAGGAAATTCCATTTGCCTTGAAATTCAAATATATTTGTTTTTCTTCCACTTCACAATAAAAACAAAAGCAAAAACATCAAAATCTCCCAAGCTTGTGTGTATGGTCAAATATTAGCAGGATCAGTTCCAACATGATGAAACAGGTTGCCCTGCTGTTAAGTCCTTGGACTCTATGTTGTGGGCAGATATATTCATTTTTATGTATTAATGTATAGTATTGTGTGCAGAAAGATAATTCCATTTTACAGACAATTTCAATAATTTCAAATTTGGTTTCACTCTAATTTGGAATGACTGTGACTCTGAGGCAATCTGCTGGTGGGTTGCCCCATGGCCACAGGCCCTGAAAGCCCAGGCTTCCAAGGAGTTGCAAACCTGGGAGGTTGGGAGCCAGCGCTCCGAGCTCCTTGCCCACCCACCAGGTGCTGGAGGGGAACTGGGCCCTTGGAAGCCCTGGCTAAACCAGAAGCCTCACAATTTGGGAGCAGGAGCTGTCAGGGTTTTCAGCGTCTTCACTTCCAGTCTGCCTTCAAGCAAGCTGTGGAAGAGTCTGGGAGCTTAGGAGTTGGGGATTCCAGGCTCTTGGCCCCCATCAGTCCTCCAGGCAGGGTTCCAAAGAGCCAGGTGGGGGAGCTGCCTGGCAAGCAGACAGGTTTCTGAAGGAATACCTGCCTACTCTTTAGCAGAGCTTCATCCACACTGAATTGTCTCCATGGAATGTTTTGATTGAGATGACTACGGGCATTCGCCAACAGAAAAAAAATGTCTGTTAAAGATTTCCAACCAGCTGTATTAATGAACAGCTAGAAAGTGAAATAAAATGTCCAAAGCTGGAAAAATTCAAATTCAAATAGGCCATATTGTTTTTGGTGAGGGTTTTTGTTTGTTTATTTTAAATTGCCCTAGGCTGAGACCCCACATGTTATTTTCAGAGCAACTTCATAAATATGTATGGTATAAATCGTTATGGCCCCACAGCATGACGGTTATATTAACCTAGTGCAGTAATCTACCTCAGGAGATCTGCTTTCAAATCTTAGCCTAGTTACATGCATTCTTCCCCTCTGCCATTCCCCACACTCCCCTCCTCTTGTCATCATTTCTGTACTCCACAGGACCAGAACGCGGTGTGATAAGACTGGCAGTCACTGTTTAAGGATTTAACCTGTATGTGGTATGGAAGTAGCCGGAAGGTGACACTAGTCAAAGAACTGCTAAGTGTGCTAAGGATGGTGCTTGACTGCTCTGAATCCAATCCACTGCAGTAAAGTTAAGATACCTTACTCAGCAGCTAAGCAGATAAACATTCTCTTGCTATTTTCTACTCAGCATCTCCCCCGTTTCACCTCTTTTCCCTGGCTGTTTTGAAAGCTGTCTCCAGACCTTTATTGTCAAACTACTATCTGGGCATCTTTGCTGCTGCTGCTGTTTTCCTTTTCATATGAATGTGTGAAGAAAAGAAATGGCTGATCCCACAGATCTGCTCGAGTTACTTTACTTACATGAGTAATCCAATTGATCACTGTGGACCTGATCCTGCCAATACTGCCCGATCCTTGCCCATGTGAATAACTTTACTCCTGGGAGTAGTCCCTCTGAAGATAGTGGAGTAGTCGCATATGGAAAGTTGTTCATATGATTAAGTAACTGCAAGTTTGAGACCTCAGCTGCTAGTCAAAGTTATCATTAAGCTGGTACTTGATAGAGAAATACTGAGGAGCAGATTAATATTTAATGAAGTCTCTTCTTTCAAATCTCTCCTTAAAATTCACTCTGCTGTGGTGCCTACAGAACACTTGTCTGTGGTTAGGGAACTGGTGTGCTGTGACCCCTGCCTGTTAGTCCTCTCATAATTGTCTTGCTGTTATCTTGTGTTCCCCTCTCTGTGGGTTCACTGTATCCACGAGTCGTCTTTCATCTTATATATAGACTTTAAGCTTTTTGGACTGGGAAATGTCATTTTACTATGTGTGTGTTTTTAAAGTGTCTATTACAACTGGGCCCTGATCTCTAATTGGAGTCTCTAGGAATTTCCACAGTGCAAATATTCATAATATTATAAACTGTAATTTGAGTATCTAGAGTGTCAGTCACAAGTCTTCCTACAATCTGCGTGCAAATTCCATTGCAAGGTAATGAAAGCCTGCATGGCAGCTAATGATGATAAACATCTAAAAGTTCAGACACAAATTTATAATTTCAGAAATTTACCCAGACTTTTTTTGTTCTAGAAATTGTACTCAAATCTTTATATTTTGCAAGATTTCCAGTATACTGTTGATTCAGTCATGTCCACAAACATACCCTTTTTCTGCAGTACTTTCAAAGGTAGACAAAACAATGACATACAAACATGTGCCACAATAACTGAATTAAACATTTGATTCAGTTGAAGTTTTAGGAAAAAGTTGATTTTAATTCTTATATAATTCAACATGGACAAAATCAGTAACTGATGATTTTAACACTTCAGTGGTTTTAAGGTACAATACAGTGCAGCACAATAGGCTTTTGACATAGTCTACTACAGAGATCGGCAACCTTTGGCACGCAGCCCATCAGGGAAAGCCCCTGGTGGGCCGGGCCGGTTTGTTTACTTGCCGCATCTGCAGGTTCGGACAATTGTGGCTCCCACTGGCTGCAGTTTGCTGTCCCAGGCCAATGGGGGCTGCGGGAAGCGGTGCAGGCTGAGGAATGTGCTGGCCACCCTTCCCGCAGCCCCTATTGGCCTGGGATGACGAACCGCGGCCAGTGGGAGCTGCGATCGGCTGAATCTGCGGACGCAGCAGGTAAACAACTGGCCTGACCTACTGGGGCTTTTCCTGATGGGCCGCGTGCCAAAGGTTGCCGATCCCTGGTCTAACATGACATTCTCACGAGAATACAAGAGAAATGTGGTCTAGATGAAATTACTATAAAGCGGATCCACAACTCGTTGAAAAACTTTACTCAAAGAGTAGCTATCAATGGTTTGCTGTCAAAGTGGGAGGACATACTGGCTCCAATACTATTCAATATTTTCATTAATGACTTGGATAGTGGAATGGGGAGCATGCTTATACAATTTGTACATTACACCAAGTTAGGAGGGGTTGCAAACACTTTGGTGGATAGCATTGGAATTCAAAATAACCTTGACAAATTGGAAAGTTAGTCTGATTTCAACAGAATGAAATTTAATAAAAACAATAGCAAAGTACTTCACTTACAAAGAAAAAAATCAAACACAAATATAAAATGGTGAATAACTGGCAAGGCAGTAAGACTGGAGAAAAGGATCTGATGGGGGTTATAGAATATGAATCAACAACATGATTCAGTTGCGAAAAAAAAGCTAGTACTATTCTGGGTTCTCTTAAGAAGAGTGTTGTATATAAGACATGGGATGTAGTTGTCCTGCTCGATAGAACACCGATGAGGCCTCAGTTAGAATATTATATCCAGTTTGGGGCACCACAGTTTGAGACATATGTGAACAAATTAGAGAGAATCCAGAGGAGAGCAACAAAAATGATAAAAAATTTAAGGTTAAAAATAAACAGGCATGTTTAGCCTTGAGAAAAGACGACTGAAGAGGGACCTGATAACAGTCTTCAAATATGTTAAGGGCTGTTACAAAGAGAATGGTGATCAATTGTTCTCCATGTTCACAGAAGGGAGGACAAGAAGGTAGCAAGGAAGATTTAGGTTGAATATTAGAAAAAACTATAATGACAGTTAAGTGCTGGAAGGGAGGTTGTGAGCTCCCTCTTATTGGAGGTTTATAAGAAGAAGTGGAATAAACACTTGTCAAGGATAGTCTAGGTTTACTTGGTCCTGCTTTAGTGTGGAGGAGACGACTAGATGACCTCCTGAAGTCCTGTCAAGCACTACATTTCTATGATTCTATTACCATAAAACGAAACACCAGGTTAGCTGCTTCATGACGATCCAAACCTCTCACTCTCTCAAAATTAACAATAAATAAACAAACACAAACACACACACACACACATACACATTTTCCAAACAACAACAAAACAAAAAAAACTGAATGAACTCTAGGAAGAAAACAACTGACCATGAAATCTGCTGAAGTAGTAGTTAAGTTTCATTTTCTTGACACTCTAATTACAGTATGCTTCTCTTGGGCAGCACAGAGCTATAATTCAGAAGAACATTCAAAGGTGAGTACAGATGAAAAAGAGAGGGACAATTAGAGCTGTGTGAAAAATGTAAAGACAAATACGGGAAACTTATCTGTTTACTGGTTTTGCAGCATGGTGATTTAAAAACAAAATAAAACAAAGCTCCACACCCCCCCCACACACATACACTTTTCACCTAATTAATTTTACACAAGTTATAAATCGCAAATCAAAAGTAAATCTAATCAAAATAAGGTATATTCACTAAGTTTTGATCTAAATCTTACCTGTGCCTTTAGCAGTCGTCTTATCCTAAATGAAAGATCTCAGCAGTGGAGGTGGATTGTGCAAGTGTTAAATTTAAATTTAGAAAGTGATAGATTGTGACACTGACCGTGCACTACAGAGTTAAAGGAAAGAGCTCCCAGGATACCTACACATGGGCTTCTCAGACTTTGGGTCCACATGTGTAGAAGCAAGTGGGACTTTTTATCTATCAGCTTACCCCTTCCCAGAGTAAGCAGGTGAGAAACAGGCAGAATTATCACTTGACTTCCCAACTTTCTAGCCAGAGTACCTGAGACAGCGTGGGGGTTAGTAAGCTATTGCTGCCATACGCCCTAAGTAAATTACTTGCACTAAGGAAGAAGGGAAGGAATTGCAATTTGTGTGTGTCTCTGGGTACTTCTAAACTGCAATAAAAGACACTGCATGGCTGTTGTTGGTCAGGGCTTGGGCTAAGGGGCTAAAAATAGCAGTGAAAACCCATGGTTCCTAAGCTGTGAGGTGCACCCCCCCAAATGAGGGTGTGGAGGAACATTGAAGGAGGCGGAGGGGGGCTGGGCCAGTCCCCACGCCCCCAGCCTCGGCCTCAGCTCCACTCCCAGCACCAGCCCTGGTCATGACCCCAGACCTGCTCCCAGCTGCAGCCTTGGCCTTGGCCCCAGGCTCCTGGCCCGGCTATAGCTCTGGCCCAAGCCTTATGCCCCAACTGTGGCCCCACTCCTGGCCCCGCCTCCCAACAGCAACTGAGTGGAGTGGGGGAGATGCACAGTAGTAAGGGGAAGCATGAGATAAAAGGTTTGTGCACCACTGGTGTAGATATTCAGGCTTGGTCTGGATCCCAGGCTCTGAGACCCTGCAAACAGAGATGGGTCTGAAACGTTCAGGCTCGGGCTGGAGCCCAGGCTCAGTCTTGCTATTTTTAGCCCTGTAGCCTGAGCCAGTTGACTTGGGCTCTGAGACTCAGTGCCATGGGTTTTTCTTGCAGTGTAGACATACCCTCTGAGTCAGTGCCTGCCGGGACTACCCCTGGAGCAATACAAGTTACACACCATCCCTGGTCAAGGCTATGCCTAATAGCACAATCTAGCTCTGTAAACAAGTCACACATTTATTTGGAACAGGTGAAAAACATCCATTCTTTTCTATTGTTCATGGATTCACAGATACACTTGTAGTTATGTGCTGCACAGAAGCACTTACTAGCTCTGTAAAAACACATTGTTTTTGTTGTTGCAATGACAGAGACAATGAGCGGAGATTTTTAAAAGAAATCTTTCAAACACTTTTTTTATATGTAAAGTAAAAGAAAGATGGAAGAAAATATCAAAACAAACAAATCTCAGCGAAAAGATGGTTGGTTTGAGGAGGACGGCAACAGAAAAGGCAGGAGTAGAAGATACAGGTTGTTTTATACAGTTCAACTTCAAAGTTCTCTCACTTTATGACTTTATCATCCTCTATCATCTTCCCCGAGCTAGCCCTTGCACTCACTAGAGCCCTAAACTGTAAACCTGCTGTATGCTACATTCATTATTCTGCCAAGCAGAGTTATTTTAAGAGTTTTAGTTAAAATCTGAAGAACATAACAGTGCTTTTTTCATATACTCTAGTTGTTCACAAAGGTCAACACAGCTCATCTTAGTACAAACCTTAAAGACTAAAAATGTTCCTATACAAACCTCCTGCTGTTCAAATGCACATCGGATTCCCATGCCAGGGGGAACTGTCTGGGCCAGCTCTCTATCATTTTTCACACGTGCATCTCTTTGCTGTGTGTCAATTAATAGTGGCTAATAACATGAGGTGTGTAATATTTTTTCCCAGGATGTCTGGGTTTTCACAATTGGATTGTGTCATGTTGCAATTTAAATAACCCATCAAATTATTACATGATGTGACTAAAGGATACACCACTCACTGCTTTTTCATGCACACACTGTCAGCTAGAAAAGAAATATAAAAAAAAAGGATCCAGAGAATTCTTTAACAAAAGATTACTTTTTATGCATGTTATACACGATCCATGCATTTGAAAGCATCCTTATACAAAATATGGCAACACTAAAAATATTTCAAATGTTAAGAAACCGAACCATGCTCTTGATATTTCTGATATATTAACTTTTTTCTTCTATAGCACCTTCTTATTAAAGATTGCAACAGGCATGAGAAATATTCATAAATTAAATGGATTTGGTTATTATTTCTTTTGATTTATCACAAGCCATCTGGGTGTTGTAGGCCCAGAATTAAACACCTAAAAAGTGGCCTGATTTCTCTCAGTGCTGAGTGCACAGCTTTAGCCTCTGTGAGAACTGGGTTGCATTCTACTTCTCAGTGGTTCTCTGTGGGGGAGAATACAGTTCTGTACTAGCCTCAACACAAGTTTAAAATTTGCTATCAGGCTTTATGTAACAACTCAACTATTTCCAACATGGTTGCAACAGGCACTATCTAAATAAGATACCAGGAATGTCTCTCTGTGTGTTACCCTGAAACTTAAAATGTCTCTAATAAGTTTTAAGCAATGGAAGCAGCTACAAACGTGGTTGAAAAATCTTTTCATTCAGAATATCACTAAGCTGACTCATCACTCATAGTCTTTTACCATCCAGTTTTTAAGTTCTTAGCCATTTTGACTTTACAAATTACACCTGGGTGCTGGCACAGTAAGGCATGTATGTATTCCATGCCAAGAGTCCTAGGCCTTTGTGATATCAGAGGTAACTCAACAAAGTCCTTCATTACTAATTTGCATGCAACAATTTCATTAGTTGTATGAGACTTCACAGCCACTGTATTATTTGGCTCAACAACCACATTCATGCACCCAACTGCAACCTGCACAAATCAAAAGAAATCTCTCAGCACAAGCCACCCCAACTCAAATCAGCACAACCACTCACAGAATACAACCAGCATACACATTAGTCTCCAAATATCACTCTGAAGCCTAGAATGTCTGAGTCAGTGTAAAGTGAGGGAAACAGTTATAAGCATAGTTGTGAGTGCTACTTTTTTTTTTTTTTTGGAATATCACAAGGTTCTATTATCCTTGGGATTCACAGACTATTACAATCCATTTTTTAAGTTCAGCCATTTTGTGTGTGTGTGTGTGTTAGTTAAACACACATGACTTTATAACTACACTTGTTCAACAGATTGGTCTTTCAGCTACTGTTTTCCAAATATACTTCCAAGAAAAGTGTTACCCAGAAATTACAACACGTGTTCATCCAAATCAGTTTGTCTTGTCCGTTATGATATAATCTCTAAAAATGATCACTTTTTGAAGGTATAGGGCCAAATTTTCAGCCAGCCACAATGATCTCTGGTTTTGTGTGTACAATTGACTGAGCCTTCAAAAACGTGCTTGCTTCCATTATTATTTGTATCACAGTCATACCAACCAAGTACAGGCCACATCAAGTTAGGCATTGTACATACCCCGAAGAAGAGGCTTACAGTGTAAATTTACAAGGCAGACAAAGGATGGGAAAAAACAAATATTAACTTCATAAGGAATTAAGGCAGAGTTGGTCCCAACCAACGCCCCTAGCATTAAGCATAGAAACTTTCCCATTGACATCAACAGTCTTTGGATCAGGTCTAGCGAGATTACTTGACATGCTCAAGATCACTTAGAAAGTCATTTACACAAGTGGGAACTGAAACTAGATTTTCCAAATCCCAGTTTTATACTTAAAGTACAAGACCAACCTTCCAGCTATGTGCCAAACCTACACCCATCCACACAATTTGTGAAGCAAGTTCTCCAGCTTCTTGGCTGACATGAAAAAACAGGTGATTGTGTGCACAAAACTGGTGCATGTGCAATTTCGTAGGTACAATCAGACATGGAAGGAAATCTGAGTGTGCAAAATGAAATGGTAGATAGCCAAGTATATCTGGATATGGATTAAAATTTAAAAATACTGTGTTACTTCCCAGATTTAGACCATCAGCGTAAAATGTTGTGGGTTTCATTTTACTTCCAGTTAAAATAAGGTATTTAATCAATACTACTGAGGCCCCGGAATAGAAATTTTAGTTAATTCAGATCCCACCCATTTCCAGTAAACAGTGTGTAAATAATAATACACAGCTTTGGTGGTATTACTTCCAGCACTATGATCAACAAGCCAGTGATTAAAGAAAGTACAGCACTAAAGAAAGTGGCACATGCTCGTTTTTGTCTTAGAAAGGCACTATTGACAAAAACAATATCTGCTTTAAGCGAAACAATGCAGAGGACAGGGACAATGCCCACAGAGATAAATGACCATGGCAATGTCTCCAAATTATAGGCCAGCTGTTCTCTACAAAAGATTAAAACGGTACATTTGAAGATATCAGTGAGAAATCAAATAATAAATCTTGAAAGCACATCACTAACTGTTCACACCACCCTGTCTTTTGAAAAACTCTTTGAAATGCTGCATGGGATTCAACAAAAAAACATGAAGACTCCCAATATTTTTTTTAAAAATCCTTTGTTTTCTAGAGGCCGGATGTGTCTTGGAATTCATACTCATGGAGCTGTGTGATGGGGTGTTCACCCCACACGTGCCTTGAAAGGGTTAGCACAGGCTAAGATGGGGGCCAATTAACCAGGCAGACCATAGCTGAGGGGAATCAGGAGGTTTAAGTAATCCCCTGACTGAATGAGGGAGCTCAGATGAGGAGGAACGAGCTTTGTAGAATTTATTAAAGGAAGGAAGCTGATAGCAGAGGGAAGTGCAGGAAAGAAATGTGCAGTCACTCCCTGGGAGAGGGGAGGCATGTTTGCGAATGATAGAGGCAAGTAGTTACTCCCCAGGAGGAAGGAATTGTGAGACTGGCAAATGTAGAGAAGTAGGAAGTCTCAGAAGGTATGGGAGAGGCTCAGGGAAAGGCAGCAAGGTTCAGAATGGAACAGTCTTTGGCTGCTGATTAGAGTATCCCTGATCTGGAACCCAGAGTATAGGGCAGGCCTAGGTTCTCCTACCAGCCACTAGGGAAGTGGTACTGGCTGGGCAGTGAATGGAAAGACTGCTTGACCCCATTTGTAAGAAGAGACTTTGATACCCAGAAAGTGGAAACATGTATAGTGACCTGGCTGGAAAGCCAAGTCACGCAGAAGGAGTGCCCAGAGTCATAGAGACTAAGAGAAAGAGTGGCAGTGAGGTGTGCAGCAAGCAACAGAAGGGGGCCCTGCACCTGGAAGGAGGAGGCGCGCTAGCAATGAGGAGACCCCATGGCATCGTGACACAAGATTTTTTTTAATCTGCATTTATGTTTGGAAATAAAAGCAAATCCATGAAAATAATGAGGCTAGCAGCTCAGTAATTTACTAAATGTTTGACATAGCTCATGCACCCAGGTTTATCCATTTTCCAGTGGCTACATCAAAGTTGAGGACAGGTCTTGCACAGCAGTAAGAGAGTGGGAGGCACAGCACAATCATTGCTTCTTCTCCCAACAGCTATGCTTCAGTAGAGTTTTATTTTTTTTCTTCTTCTCCATAATTGTAAATTTCCCAGTTGCTATTCAAGTCTAATCCATAGAAAACATGCCATCTCATGTTGAAAAATTCAGATCAGCATCTGGATCCAGATTTCAGACTCTTTAAATTTGAGATTTTGGTACAGTCTGTTATAAAGATAAGTGGGTGTTTCCATGGTTTGGATCTAGATTTCAAACTCTTCCCAAGTTCAAGGATGTTCAAAGTCAGAACTTTCAGTTGAACTTATACAATGCTAAGTTAAATTAAAGTACAAGACTGATAGTTTGACGTTCTCAAAAGCAAGGTAGAGCCTTTGCAGAGCACAGTTTTGTTAAGTTAAGTGATCAAGCCTAGCAGGCTAGGAAGTCTGAATGGTGGTGGTAAGGCAGAGGGTTGAATCCAAAGCCTTCCTACTTGGCCAACTTCCACAGGATTAAAAGATGCTAGTAGACTTGCCAAAAACCAGCCTGCCTTGCAGGTTGTACTCTGGGGTCCCCAGCATCAAAGCACAACCAAGGGAAGGTTAGCTGGCTAGTCAGAATGGCCAGCTTTAAAGGGGGTTTTGTTAACTGGTTCTTAGGCTAGAGCTACAAAAATGTTACTAGCATAGCCATGTAAGTTAGAATTGTGACTTTTTTATGGCATAGCTTTATCTATGTGGCTATGTTGCTTCCAGGGTAACTCCCTGTGTTCCCTGTTATGCTGGTGTCCCCTCAATAATAGTTTCTTAAGCAAAATTTGGCCCTCTGCTCCAGATCCACTGGTGATGATACATCTTCCCTGTATTATGAACACTTAGTACAAAAATTAAAAGCAAATAATTGATGCCCAGATCCCCCACCGCATGTCCCTTTGGCCAGAGGTTGCTATCACAATGCCAAGTTATAGTCTTGTCTTTACCACAGACTCATCTGTTCTATACTCTTTGAGATAGTTGGGTCTCCTCAACAGGCAACCACACAGGGAGTAACCTCTCTCTGTTTCCATGTCACCCGTCTCTGAGACCAGCAAACTATTTTTCTGTGGAGCCTTCTCCCTTCCTCTGGTTTTGTCCTCCAGGTGATTCTTTGTCTCTCTGTAGGGTCTCTCTGGGTGTTGTATCTGCTGGCCTGGAAGTGTCTCCTATTCCTTTGCATCACTTGTCCCTATTGCACAGGCACCTTATGTGACCTAGGTGTCACTATACCCATCATGACTCCATTAGTTCACACCTTCTGGTTGGATCCCCACAGGACTCCCTCTCTTGAGGGCTCTTTAATTGACCTGTCATACTTTAGTCCTGCTTTCTCTAATTGTTGGCAATCTGCTCTCAGAGTTATCTCCATCCTTCTGACCTCAACAAGTTTGCCTTCATAGGCTTTTGGTTCTTCGCTACATCAGTGTCGGCGCTGGACTGTTTTGGCACCCGTGTGCCAAAAATGCTAACAATGGATCAGAACTACAAGAAACACTCTTGTGTAACAAACTCTTGGATGTTTCCACAGCTGATTCCACCTTACGTGTGCAGTGGAGGAGGTATGGTGGTCAAACACCCATTTGTATACAAATTCCTTGAATCATTCTGAGGTAAATGGGCATCTGTTATTGATGAATAGTGTCCAGAATGCCGGATCTCACAAAATGGGCCTTCAGTTTGCCAGTCACTTACGTGCTTCTTGTATCAGGCAGAGCATTGATCTCCAAAATATTGGAATAGTCCATTGTAATCAAGTATTACTTTTCCTTGAAGATAAATAAATCTACTCCCACCTATTCCCATGGTTGGATGGGCAGCTCATGTGGTAACAGAATCTCTTTATGCTGATGGTTATCCCATGACCAGAATGTGCCACACCCTTCGATTCAGGAACAGAATTGTATGTTCATTCCCATCCAGTAAACACACACTTGAACTTGCCTAGGACAGCTATTAATGCCCAGGTATGAGGTATCTATTTTTTACATGGCATCCTTAGAGAATGAGGTGGCTATTACAGTTCTCTGTCCTCAAAATATGATTCCTCCTCCTTTGCATTCAGCTAATATGTAATTTGAAAATATGGTTATGTACCTACTGGTACTTGGCTTTTTTAACTCTGGCCACCCTGCGAGTATTGACTGAAGAGCTCTGTATGGCTCTAAGGCTTTTCTCTCTCTCCAACAGAAGTTTGTCCAATAAAAGATAAGATATCACCTTACCCACCTCGTGTCTCTAATATCGTGGGACAGACATGCTACATGCATGTAGAAAATCTGGTTCCTTCTTTACCACAACAGGCTGTACAGAATCTGCAGGTGATCCCGGTCTGCTTAATACTAGATTATGTAGCGTTACTTTAAAGCACCTGCCATCTTTGAAAACATCCCCAATAAGTTAAAATAACAGTTTTACTTTCCTGACGTTGTTGTCCTCCGACATGGCCAGATTTGTATACAGCTCAAACTCCTCCCTCCACCAGTTCCATCACTGGGCTAGGTTTGTGTCTGCAAAACCCAGGGCTCCGGGAGGCTTCAGACCAAGTTCCATGGCTTATGCTGCCAAGCCGTTCACTGCAGAGAACACACAGCTCAGCCACTGCCACCACTTTACATTAGCAAAGAATGATGCTGAATTCAGGGTCAGCTGAAAAAGTGGAACTGTGGACTGTTCTGTCCCTAAGGCCAAGTTGCTTCTATCTTATTTTGCCCTGTTTCTCTAGTGTCCCCTCAGTAACAGATGGGTCCTCTGACTCTAGTTCCACTAATCATGGTACCGCATCCACCTCACTGCACTACACATTTTGGGAACCAGATGTGCCATGAAGAGCTAAGTATAATCCTGAGGGATATTACTAAACTTCATTTAATGTGGATTTGTGGTTACAGGGTTGTACTGTATTTCCCTGACAATAGAGCAGTCCCGGAGAGTTGAGACTACTGGAGTAATGAGAGAAACAATTGGAAACTGACTCAGACTAGGTGTTTCTATTCTATTTTCAACATGCATGCAGTTCTGGCTATTAATATGAAGCTAAATCAGCGTTTCCCAAACTTTTTTGGCCACAGAACACTTTTTAGCCTATTAAGGAACACTTCTAATATTGTTTTGTAGTCGTTTGGTTTTCAAATAAAAGATTACATTATTTATGCTCAAATATATTTTATTTTGTAAAACAAAGCAAAAATACATATTTAAAATAACTTGAACTAACAATTTCTAACTGGAAAGCGCCTATAAAGTAGTACAAAAATGAAGTGCAAGAGTCAAAATTAAAAACAATGTTCTACTTAAAAAAACCCTGTTTTTATATATAAACAAACACCAAACAAATTAGATTTTTACTAGGAATATCTATTTTTATAAACAGAAATACAAATTTGGATTTAATGGGATTGGTGTTTCTGCGTTTTTCTATCACAAATTCGCTTAATAGTAGGAATAATGCTGGAAAGTTGAATCCTCATGTCAGGTGCAGCATCAAGTCTATTCCTATATTTGGTTTTTGTTTCAATATAATATGAAAATCCTGTCTCACACAAATAAGTTGTAGCAAAAAGAAGGAGCACTCGAACTGCACATTTAGCCACATTAGGGTACTCTTCTATTAGGCTGCTCCAAAAATTATTCAGCAGAAGATTCTTAAACTTTTGTTTCAAATCAGAGTCAGAAATTAAGTCAATTAGGCTTTCACAATTGTGCACAGTAAAGCTGACTGGTTTGGCTGTAATTACAAATGGATTTTAAACCCAAGCGTTATCAGCAGTAGTTGTAGGAAAATATTCTAATAAAGAGGCCTGCAAGTCAAGTAAGTGCTGTAAAATGGTGCTGGAAACTTCTTCCTGGACTGTAGAATTTATTTCAATCAGAAATTCATGTACTGTAGGGAAGCAGTCGAAGTTATTCTGTTCTACAGAAGATACCCAGAATTCCAGTTGCTTTTTTAATGATGAAATTTTCTCCATTGTGGTAAAAATGGTCACATTCTTTCCTTGCAGTGACAGATTAATTTCATTTAATTTTGCAAAAATATCTGCAAGATATGCAAGTCTCATTAGCCAGGAGGATTTTGTCAGACAGTCATTAAATTTTCATCCTGAATTATCTGAAGTGAAGAATACTAGTAGTTCACTACGAAGCTCAGAAAGTCTCACAAGCACTTTTCCTCTGGATAGCCTCCTCACTTCCGTATGTAAAAGATGCGCTTTGTGCTGACTACCCATTTCGTCACACAAAATTTTAAATAACCTGGACTGAAGTCGTCAAGATTTGACAAAACTGAAAATTTGTACTGCTTCATTGAGTACAATTTTCAGACATGCTGGTATTTTTTTAATTGCAAGTGCTTGTCTGTGTAGAACACAATGGCTCTTAGTGCTCTCTTGTGCCACACTTATGATTCGCGTTACAGCTCCCGTCATCTTCCCGATCATTGCCCGAGCACCGTCAGTACATACATCAATACATTTTCCCCAACTAATTTCATGCTTTCTGATAAAATTATTGATGCAGTTGAATATTTCTTCTCCAGCTGTGTTGCTTTGCAGAGATTCACATAAGAGCATATAATATTATTAAATCTATATCGGACAAATACTAGTAGCACAGCAAGTCCTGAAACATCAGTGGACTCATCTAGCTGCAATGAATACTCATGGCAAATTTTCAGTCAGCAAACTAGCTCTTTTTCTATGTTATCGGCAAGATCTTTAATACAGCGTGCAACAGTATTATTTGACAACTGTACAGCATCAATTTTTTTTTTACCAGACTGCTCGCTCAACATGCACATTACAATATCTTTCGTGCAAAGTTTGATAAGTGTTTCTCCAATAGTGTGAGCTTCTTGGGCAAGCACTATACAGTAACTTACTCAATAAGATGCCTCTGTTGAACTTTTGTTGTTTGTTTTAGCAATGTTAATCATCAGACGATTACAATTTCCAAGTGAGTCACCCTTCCTCTTGAAAAAACGTATATCTTTGTCTTTGTATTCAGCATGCTTGGTTTCCAAATGCATATGAAGTTTAGCAGGAGCCAACGAACTGTTTGCTAGTATTTTGTTGCACACGACGCACTGTGCATCTGGCTCATCTTCATTTCCAACACACGTAAAACCAAAAGACAAATAACTTTCATCATACTTTTGTTTCAATCTTTTAACACCTGCTTCTTCTTGTTTTTTGATATACTTTGTTGGAAATTCTTTCACCTTGGATAACTTACTAGTACTAACAGAGTTTTTGGCAACAAAAGACTGCGATTGTTCATCCTCACTTTAAAGTGTCACAATATTTTGCTTGTTTATTTTGGCCACAGGTGGAGTACCAGAAGAACTTGCTTTTTGTTTCAAAGTTCCTTCTTTTAGCCACAAATCCGTGGTTATTAGGTTTAGTAACAATATTTAGAAATACTGATTTTTGTCAAATTTTGTTTGCCACAAATATTTATATTGTTTCAAGTGAAGCTAGTTTAGTCGTGCTTATCGCACATATGGTAAAGACCCACATGAACATGTTGAGTGAATGTTATATTCAGCATGGCATAATGAGACTGGTGTGTGCATACCACTGCAGTTCACGTAGCCTCGAGCAGAAGGGGTACGACATCACTAACAAACATCAACATGCTTGCGTGCCACGTTCTCTTTAAGCCATGATATTCAATACGAGATCTATCAATAACCGGAAAAAGAGTTTTATGTTAAATTATAGTCATTCAAAAAGAGTTGTAAACAACACTTCAAATATACCAAATTTAAAATAAAAAATAAAGGTAAAGATCCTTTTTTCTAATTATGATTCTTTCACGGAACGCCTATTCACATTGTGCTGAACACCAGTGTTCCGTGGAACACAGTTTGGAGAACACTGTGCTAGATTAATGGCAAAAGCAGAAACAGAGTTTACATTACAGGCATAGCTCTGCTTGCAGAAGTCCAGCTAAAGCAGCCGGGTTGAACGCCATTACTTAGCCCCACTAGGTTTCCTAATCTGTGTGATTTAGTGTTCTAATGCCCACCCCAAAGAGAATAAAAAATCTTTTGTAAGAATATTTGCTAGGGCTGTAGCCCAAGAAAGCCAGGGGCCTCTTGGCCCAATTCTTCTCCCCCCACTGAAACCAATGGGAACAGCAGCAGCAAAAATAGACTTCAAATAGAGCAAGGATCTAGGCCTATTTCTTAATCTCAACTCTTATTTTTAAACTTGTTGTTCTAAAGGAACTTAATCTTTGAGATCAGATATAAACCCGTGTGATCACAATTTTCTAGTACTCCATTTGCATGTATAGAAAATTATATTTATTACTTTTGGTTCAACATTTTATCATTTCAGGCACTTTAAAAAGTAATCTTTTTGTGCCAGTCGAATCTTTCTTCTAACTCCCACCCCTCAACTCAAAGATGGTATTCACCAGTGGTGCAAGACCTCTGAACTGCTGACATCCCAATAAAGCGCTTAAAACAGATCTCATGTAGGATTTCAGTGGTGCATAGATTTTGTGCTGGCCCTCTGCACCAGAGTAAAGGTAGCAGCCAGCAGTAAATTTACAGCCCTGGGGCCCTTTCCTACTATTAGCTATCAATACTGACTGGCCAATACTATGTCTGTCATAACCCAATTCACATCCACTCATTTTAGTGCTCCTGGGGTAATGAATATATTTCACCCAAAAGTCCAAGTTCATAAGCAGATTTCTGAAAGCGATCACAATTTTTATGCCAGGCAATATTTATGCATGCCCCTATTGTGTATTCCTGGCTCATGAATCATATTTTAATATTCTGAAAACAATTGATTATAGCATAAATATACAAACTATAATTTATGTGGAGAAGAAATTATGTGCATTAGTAGTGTTTTCTAATAATTGGATTGTGGCTAGAAAGTGCATGTCGAGGGGGTGGGATTGTTTGTTGATGGTTTGCTTCAGGGTTTTTTTGACAACCTCATCCTTACTCCGGGGTAAGGGTCAGGTCTCTCTGTCATGCTCCCTTGCATCCTGTAGCTGTAAGAGATCTGAGAGGGATGTGGACAGTCAGCTTAGAATTCAGAAGTCAGATTAGAGCTCAGCATTCCATAGTACTATCTGCCAAAACTTGGGCAAAGAAAAGCATCTGGTTGTAGCACGCAAAATGTAGTTAGCTCTTTTCTTTCTACATGTTGTTAGGTGAATATACTTCCTGAGGTATGGATGGGTAAAGAAGAAAAAGACTTTGTATCTGCTAACTATGGGCCAGATCCTTAGCTGCTGTAAATTGAATGAGGTCCAAAAAATGGAACTATGCTAATTTACTGAGGAGCCAATTCTATGTTTTCAATTATTTTCTTCTTCTAACAGTGACATGAATACACCAGGTCCGAGCAAAGATGTGGTTGACTCTGGAGTTTAAAAAAAAAACAAAAAAAAACAAAAAAACCCCCTACTCTGTCACTTAACTTTAATGTATTTTATCATCATCCAGTGTGATGAAAAATCCTGCATAAATAGGTGACCAAATCCTGGTTGGAAAAAGAGGTTGTGATTCACACAGACCCCATCACAAATAGGGAATTTGAGATGTTTCAAGATATAATTCACACCTCTGGCGTCACTTTGCAGTGATTCAATAAAGATTAAAAATAAAAAGTAAATAAACAAATAAAACAAGCCCAAACTGCTCTCTCAACTCACTTTCTACTCAATACTGCCTAGATGAATCTTTCCGACTGCTAAATTTCCACCTGTGATCAGCACTTTGTCATTTTGTCACCATTTTAAACAATGTCATTTTAAATTATATGATAGTCACAAAGTAAGTACCTGATCTGTCCAAATGATGAAACACCAATCTCTGCCAAAAACGATAAAGTGGCACAACTTATCAGCTGGGTAAACCACTTCACTTATGTATTACAGAGTAGCTTTTTCATAGCTGAAAAATGGCAGGGTACAAGCAGAGGAACATTTGCAGTCTTGAAATTTTCTCCCACTCTTCAAAAATTGAATGGGAGTGTGAACAGTTGGAGGCTTCTAATCTCTATATTTTTTCCAACATTTTCTCCTAGTGCTTTTACAACATCGTTTCATTCGTCATTCATGACTACTTAAAATGCACCTCTAAGAGAATTGTGTACTGGACCATCTGCAAAAATATTACAAATTATACAGACTGAAGAAACAAACAGGTGTTTGTCTGATCATTTCACTGAACATTTGAGAGATGTTCAGAACAGCAGCAGCCTGTCATCTGCGAAAAAGCACATAATTACAAATGAACTCAGCACCAATGTCATCATAATGTGTAGCATGGGTAACTGCTGTGAAATACATGCTCCATGGATATGTAGACAGCAGGATTTTATCCCAAGGAACAAGGACTCAGGAGACATCTCTTTGGGCCTGATGGCTGTCCCTGCCTGCAGGTATATGGGATCTTGGGGAGCAATTACCACACAGGTGGGGTGCCAATTTTGTCCCTGCCAGCAGGTATATGGGATCTTGGGGAGCAATTACCACACAGGTGGGGTGCCAATTAATTTCTTTATTAAAGGAAAAAGGAAGTGGTGGGAATTTAACAATAAAATACGAAGGGATGGGGTGTATAGGGTGTTTACAATAGACAGTGATGGGGGGGGTTTCCTTAATGATAAAGCCCAGTGAATAGGGGGAGTTTAATACTAGGTTCCGTGGGCCTGCGTACAGTGGGGTTCAGCGGACAATGGGATACAGTACAGATAATAAGCAAGTGACGGTGAACTTCTTTTGATAGGGGGAAAACCTTACGTACACTGGTGTTATAGAGAGGCGGGAACGCAAAACGTACCAAAAAGAAATGCAAATAAAATGCGTAGCTTCTAATATAAACATGGTTAACCATCTTAGATAGAAATGTATTAAGTGGTTATGGGCCTTATATACAAGTAAACAATGGTCCTAATGCAAATACAAAGTATATCAGCAATATGGTTGATAAGTGAAAATTAATGCAATTGTGGCAAACTCAGGACCAATTAGCTAACAGGAGAGGGTAGTAATTAGTGCCCGAAGGCAATTGGCCGTGAGGATATAAATTCGCGCAGGGGCGGAGGGGGGGGGCCCCCTGAAAAGGGGAGTTATTGGCAAGTGGACACTGAGGGGGGTGTGCTAGGGGGGGTATCCTAGGGAAATGGGAGAGTTGGGGCCCCTGAGGTTAATTGGCCCCAGGAAATAACGTGAATGTTAGGTTTGGCCTGTGCTCACTTTCCCAGAGAGATCGCCATATGGGAGCCGACTCTTTGTTAGAGGAGGACCCTCCCGCTAGCGGCGAGGTAGAGAGAGCACGGGCGGGAAGCAAGAAAGAAGGAAGCAGAGTAGCTGCCATCAAGTAGAGGGCGGCAGCTGAAGTTCTGTAGACCCTTCTTGCAAGGCATTGCATTCTCCCAGATAGAAGGAAACTAAGCAGGGCCGCTGAGAGGATTCAGCCAGACCTGTGCACAGATGGGAAGAAGAATTTTTTTGCTCTTTTAACTTGCCCAAGCCTGTGTCTCCGAGCAAGAAGGACGTTGAGACTAACAAAAGGAGCCAGGTACTTGCCACACAATGTGGAAAATATACTGATCTTTAATGTGTAGGTGATCGCAAGAGTGTACCTAATGGGCTGGGCAAAGAGAACACGGATGGGGGAGGGGAGTGAATGATTAGAGTGAATGATAGTGCAAGAACTGAAGATAGAGATGTGGCTGCAAGCATGAGAGAACTTGAAGCCCTGCAGGGTAAGGACAAGGACTAGAGAGAAGGTTTTAGAGCACACAAGCACACCAAAAAAAGAAGGAAAGCGCAAGGTGGTTGGGAAGAGAAGCAGCAAGGGGGAGGAAAGTTGGAGATGGCAGATGCGGGGGGCAGTCTCAAGGATGTACAGGGAGACACAGAGAAGCATCACAGAGGGAGAGATTGGATGCGGGAAAAACAGACAAGATTATACAGGGGAAATCAGCAAGGGGTTGGGAATTCGGAGGAGGTGATGCAAGACTGGGGGGAGCACAAGGAGTCGTGAACCGGAGAGACGTAGACAGACACAGAGGAGGAATAGCAAGAGGGGGAAAACAACACAAGGAACGTAGGGAAAGTGCATAAAACTTTATCTATACTTTACGCAGCACACTGAGGCCTAATAACAGACAAATATTGACAGATTCTAAAAGCAAAACTAAGACAAGTAACTATAGAGCCCAACAAAAACAGCAAACTAAAACAAGGCAGGTAGAAACTTACAGAGCTCTATAACTAATATAGATCGTTAGACTAAACCAAATCTAATGAGACCTTAATAAATTACAACACTTGGGCATACTGGGACTATGAGCAGGCATGATAAGTGCCCAGGATCCAGCTCCCAGGAACCGGAAGCGATGGGGTGGCATGCGAGGCTAATTGGAACAGCTGGAAGCAGAGAAGCCCGACGACAAAGCCCACCTAGAGCGAGCTTAGCAGCGGCACAAACTTATTTTTAGCGCACAAGTGCCGCGGAGTTAGAGAGGTTTAAGACACAGAGTTAAGCTTGAGCTCGTGTGCTGGGGAGACAGAGCCAGCAGCTAAATAATAAAGTAAAGGATAGAGAGTTTCACAGAGGGATCTCTTACCAGAACCCAAGGAACAGCAGAGGCAAAAGCCAGCAAGAACATCAGAAAGGCTAGTAAAACGGATCTCAATAATCAGGAGACTCTCAGGCAGCAATTTGTTTTTTCAGTGGGAGGGGGATCAAAAAACGGGGGTACGCTCAAAAATAAAACGAGGAGCGAGAAAGGACGCCCCAGAACCCCCTGCTGATCGACCAGGCACAGCATGCAGGAACTTTCCTGCTGTAGTTTCAAAAATGTCTGTTTTTAAAAGGCAAACTCAGGCAGTTCCTGCCAGACTTTTGATTGGCTCCTCTCTTGTACAGGGGAGGAGAGAAGACAGGGAAAAACTGCAGGTGAGCACAGAGACATGTCTGGCAGAGTCCTGTGCAGTAGGTGACTCAAAAAACATGAAGGCCTATGACTCATGCCCAGGATCTTAAAAACACAATAGTCTTGCAGCTCTGGACATTGCCTTACCCTACACGGAGCCTAGGTTTAACAAGGTGATAAAGACTAAACACCTTGAACAGGACAGTGGTCCCACTTAGCACAAGTGGCCATGCCTTTGAGAAGGGCAATGGCTCTTGGTAAACAACTTAAGGGGCCCTCCCTTTAAGAAGGGCAATGGCCCTGGTAAACAACTTAACAGCCAGGGAGGGGCGGCCACAGGAGGAGAACAAAATGGAGCATGGGGACAGCTGTAAGAAACAAAATGGAATAGGGGGATAGCTATAACAGACAATGGAATAAACTGAGAAGGGAAAAAATTAAGTTTTCCCCAGCATAAGTGGAAACACTAGCATGGCCAAAGTATTTTTCAGGGCATCTTCCTCATTTCATTCAAGAAGATATTTTATTGTCTGGAAATACCATACTTGCCTGAGTTATTTTAACCACATTTATACAATTATAGCATATTATTAATTATTATTATTACATGCATTTGTGCACTACCGTGTCTGTATGGCACTTTACATGTACTAAACTGGGTCATTAACATTTCCAATTAAGTGTAACAAAATTCATGCTCCCTTGCATCCCATAGCTGTAAGAGATCTGAGAGAAATGTGGACAGTCAGCTTAGAATTCAGAAGTCAGCTTAGATTCAGCATTCCGTACTACGATCAGCCAAAACAGGGGTAAAGAAAAGCATCTTGTTATAACACTCAAAATGTAGTTAGCTCTTTTCTTTCTACATGTTGTTAGGTAAATATACTTCCTGAGGTAGCAAATTACAGCCATACAATCCACCACCAAGAGTGCCTTTCCTTAGCTGCCTTTCTCCCTTTGGACAGTAGTTCCAGGGTTTCAGAAAAATATTGTTCAAATGACAGGTTGGAGATGGAAAGGAATTTTTAAGTAACTTGGGCCCAGGCCACTTATGTTGGGACATAGAATTTCACACAACAGTCAACAACACAGAGTGAATGTATCTCTACAATTTTTGTTATGATTGTACAGGATAAAGGTCTAGTTATTGGCTAAACAGAATGAAAATGTTAAATAGTATCAAGACTATTACCAATTCCTGTGGAACCCCACTGGAAACATCCTCATTTGATGAGTCCTCAATGAAAACTACTTTTTGAGATTTGTCAGATATCCAGTTCTTAATCCCTTTAATGTCTGATTTATTGACGTGTATATCATTGTACTCCCAAGTCTGGAAATGTTTAATAAAACAATTTTTCCAAATGCAGCACTTATATGTTATTGGGTATAATTTTTCTCAAGTTAAACGTTGAAGAAAATCTTTAAAAATTCATTCTAGACATTTTCAGTTGCTGCACATTCCCATAAGTGGATATAAGCTTCCAACTCATCATTGCATCAACAACACTCTTTTCAGCCTCTGAGGCATATTCTACAGTTCATTAACTATGTAAAATAATGAACTAGGCAATACTTAGAGCTTATGGCTAAATTGATCATCTTACAATTATTCAACCACTCATCTGAGGAAATCTGCATCCTGTGAGCACTTTTCCTCAGAAGAGTCAGGTGAAGGACTATTGGCACAGTGTTTTCAATTAATTTAGTACACACAAAGGAGATAAAGTTTGTCAAAAGAAATGGCTTGTGCAAATCTGCTTCAGTGGAATAAACCATTGCATCTCTAAAAATGATGATTGCTGGAACTAATAAAATTGAAATTTTAAGTGTGTCTAGGGACTGATCAACGGACACAGGAAAAAACCTGCATCTGCTATTAAATTTCCCAGTATCCCAATATGATAGTTAGCACAGAGAACCTGTGACATATCGGGGTACAATCCAGACCAGTGGGGAGTTGCATCACCCCTTCTCTTTAATCTGGGGTGCCTTGTAATGCCTTTCTGTTGTAGCTCCCAACCTGGACTGTTCACAGCCAGCCGCATGCATGCAGGTCACTTCCAGATGTTTGCGTAACTGCAGCCTGCCAGTCACGTCCTGGCTTCAGCCTTGGTTATACTGCAGGGTGATACCAACGCACTCCCACTCCTGGACTTTTCCCCAGAAATGTATGCTTTGTACTGTTCATCCCTCTCCTGGACAGTCTAATGATATTAAGTCTATTATTCCTTTAAAAGAATAATATACACTATCTTGCTATCTTAAATAGAGTTACCCAGAAACTTTAATTTAAACACACTGGATTCAATAAAACAATAAAACAAGTGTATTAATTACAAAGAGAGAGATTTTTAGTATGAGTAATGAGGCATAACAGTCAGAATTAGTTACAAGAAAAAATAAAGATAAAACTCTTACTAGTGCCTAATTTAACAAACTATATTCTCACCACATGCTTCCAGCAAGATTACTGATCAAACTCTTCAGATCAGGACTCCCCCGCCCCAGAGTCCAACAGCTATTTTATTCAATACAGAAGTTTCCAGGGTTGCTGAGAAGAGAAAAAGAGAGCAAAATGCACCACTAAATGAAGCCATACACGGCTGGTGGCAATCAACACCCCCTTTTTTTTCTTCAAGAGTCCTTTACTTCATAATAAACTTTGTCTCAGTGCCTTCACTACCACTGAATATGTTACCAGCCTCTATCTTTACCTTTCATTTTTCATCCCAGCTCCATATTCTGTCCAGAACTTGGACTGGTTTGCTACCTGATTTGTGCAAGCAGCTCTAGGCAGGAGAGAACTGATGAACCAAGCCATCTGAAATTTTAGATTCAAATTCAAATCTCAGCTTGGATTTGTCAAGCGATTCATTAAAATTGGCAAATCTAGCCAGGGAACCTACATCCATTTTTGAACAGATCTGAGTTGATTTATAGCTTTAAATACATTTTGATTTGAGTTTCTGAGTGCCTTCAAAACTCAATTGGAAACAAATCAGTGGGTTTAAACAAGAATCAGTACTGCAGACAGGGTTGGCATGTCAGATCCACTATCTGCAAGTGAAAATGGCAAGTAACTATTTTGCTATTGGCATAGCCCTATTTTTGATGGCAACTGAATGCATTTTGTTCATGCTAAGAATACTGAAATGCTTGTATATGGCCAAGTACCAGTGCTTTTGATGAACTAATATGGCTGTATAGAAAACAGAATACTGACCTGTCCTTATTATTGAAATAATAATTTACTGATCTTAATAACTGCACTGTTTGGAAACAGAATATCATAAAAACTTCCAAGCTATAAATATGAAGAGAGATTAAAAAAAGAACGTGTCTGGGCCCATCAGTTTAGGTTAATTTAGTTGGACTATCAATGCTGTAAGGTCAGTATATCAGTACAATTTGTTCTGCCTTTCCCCTTCATAAACTGTAGGGCAAGCCTTTTCCTTTTATAAATTGCTACTAGGTGTTTACTAACCATTAGCTTAAAAATGGCATTAATTTCTCAGGTTGTAATTAGTTATGGTTACTGCTTCAGATCAGGCATCAGCCTGTCAGCTGTCTCAGATTATGAATGCAAGTCATCTCTCCCTCTCTCCCAGTCATGGCAATTCATTAGTTCTGCTGTTTGAGAGCAGCTGTACCATTTGAGATGTAATTTATTCAGATTCCCTCAATATTATTGCTGAAGTGTGGGAAGATAAGTGATTTGATGAGGCTATGTATTTACTGTCAGATAACATTATAGGTTGCATATGTGGTCAGAAGTGATAGGAGTTTATGTTTTGTCACAAATGTTGCCCTTTCTAAGGGAAAAGATTAAGTTACATGAGGCAAAGGACAAAATCCTCTAACATGTCAGTAATGTCATATGCAGTTATCCATAAAACACTCCAAAGGAAACCTTGTTGACATGATTAAAATTTCACCTCACTGTCCCCATTTACTGATACATTTTGTGAAAGCAGCTGCGCTAGTCAAACAAAGTGTTAAAAGGAAAGGAAAAATAACACATTTTGCCTGGTTAGTGGGCAGAGTAGGGTGTGTCAAACCCAAATTCACTTTAAATGCTAAACTCTCATAGAGAAATGTGGAGATTCAAGGTATAACTGACACTCAGAAGATTCTTCTCTGTGAAGAACATCACTAAATATCTTTTGAGCAGGGCTGGAGAAAAACTGAAACTCTTTGGACCTCACTGCACCTTTTACTCACACAAGCGTTCCATTAGTTTCACCAGTGTTAGCGAGGATTGCAGTCAGGTCCATAATGCCCACCTCTGGTTCCACAAGCAAGTAGGGTTGTTCTCTTCTCTAGCACATGTCCTTGGGTTTTCAGTTTTCTAATATTACGCTGGTCTCAATGAGAGCTACTGCTTTTGATCATTAGGTTCTCTGGGCCTAGAATACGTTCATCTTTCTAATACCAAAAACAAAGAGATCTCAACACAATTGTTCATGATATAATGCTATGGAAGGGGCTGATTTTCTAACCTGTATTTGTACTGAGGGGTATGTTACTCCAAAAACAGAAACTCAGAGCCTGATGCAAAATCCATTGAAACAAAAGGGTGTCTTTCTATTGACTTATATGGGATTTATATAAGGTCCCAAGTGATAATGTTCTAAAAGCAACAGCAATTTAAATATTTTGAGAATTCTAGCCATATTTAATGTTATTTCTTCCCTTAAAATTAATTCAGTTTAGAGGAAAATGTGTATTTTCCATAAAACAGAGTTGTTTACTACATCCCAACAAGCTGATACTTATTCAAAATGGTTCTTATTTGGGTGACTACATTTATAAACTTTAAGAGGCCCTTTTTCATGGGGGAAAAGAAAAATGGAGATTCCCCCCCCCCCCAAGTACTTTACTTCAGTAGTAACTGTCTGAATTCTAATTTCCACTTTTAAAATTAGATATAGTTGACTACAAACTCATAAGTTACCTCCTCCTTCTGTTAGAAAAAGTGATGGGTGAACCTCAGAAAGTTTTGTTTGGATAAGCATACAAAAAGTCTAGAAAATTCAGACAAGTTCGCATATCTCCTCACCATCCCGACTTGTGCCATGATCCCTTCATAGTTTTTAATTCATCTCCCTCTCAGTGTCCAACACCAATAATTTGACTTGGATCATCTGGCTGTGGGTTTGCTCCTCACTCAAAGGAGCAGACACGTCCCTTCACTTCACTGTCCTTCCCTTTCCTTAACATGACAGGTAGGGGAAAGTACACTGACAACTCTCTACTTCCAGACAGTATCTGGGCACACCCAAATCACAGACAAACAGTTTGGAAGCATTCTGATAATCTGTATTCCTGAAATACATCAAGTTAAAATAAACAAAAAAAAAAATCATAAGTCAAATTGACATCATAGCTAAACAAGATTTGCAATGCAAATTGAGGAATGAAAAGCACATCATTCGCATTGAAAGTCAATAGATTTATGTTCCAAAATTGCCTAAGTGCTTTTGAAAATGTTACCCATTAACTTTTATAAACTTTGTTTAGGAAGTGTATTTTGAGTTACTCCAAATGGGAGACTGCTAGTGGTGCAGTGTCACCAAAATAATATTTGTCACTCAGATCATATTCATTCAGAACAACATCTAGTCACTATGTCTTTACTGTAACTTTAAGATGGTCAGTGAAAGACTTAATGATGAAGGTTGTCCTCAGGCTTTGATTTAAATAAGATTCTTTCCACAACACTAGTATCCAAATACACACATGCACACTTTGGAAAACTGCTTTATATTTCCTCATTTTTCTAGTAATGAAATATCATGAACACTAACATCCCCTTCATAGTTTTAAATCCAATATCCTTATCATCTCCCTGGCTTCTGCATTTTGATTTGCTATCTTAGTTCACAGTAATCTTTGGTTTTGCATGTGTGCTCCTGGATACAGGCCAAATATTCTTAAACACATCTCAAGAGAAAAAACTGGGAGGTTGACTTTTATATGAAGAACTGTTGTTTAGTTTTTGGTGTTTTTACCTACACAGAGATAAACTACTAAGTGCTTTCAAAGAGAATGCTCCAGGTATTAAAGTGTCATCTCTAACCCTGTGTAGTATGTACATTTTTATATCTCTATTTTCATATATACATATACACACATTAATTTTAAGCAGGAAACCTGTATTGAAATGCCAATAGAGAAGGAGTTGTTATGCATGACACTTCATTTCTGGATATAGCTAGGAAGATTAATGCCTAAGCCTGCAGCTTGTCCATTACTATCTTTAGCTTATCCAGAAATGAAGTGTAACATATGACAACTCATCCCTCATTGCTTGAATGAAAACCCCAATGCCATTTCATTTTAGTTCCCAGTATTTATCCATCAAAAATGCTAATTCAAATATGAAACCTAAATTCAGATCATTTTGAAGAAATTCAGAATGATCACTTTCACTATATACAGTCTTTTAATTAATACTTTCAATCTCTTTTCTGTGTGAAGCATGAGAAGTGAAATGGAGATAGTCCTCTTAGATGCAAATGAATACAACTAGAATCTACTGCTTGGAATTATAAGAGAGAGAACTGAGTGATTAATTCCTCCTGAATAATTTATTTTGTGGTTGTTATTTTTTTAATGAATTGTCCACAATGAACACAAATTATTCACTCTATTTACACACACACAATTCATACTCTATACAAGTAGTGTGTGGGTAGCACACTGCATAGTATCTGATATCTAAGGCAGGTATTGTTCTCCTCTGGCTTTGTTTGGGCACATGCTATTGTTTCTTTTCCCTAACTGGATCAGAGTAACTGTTGAAGTCAGGATTCTGCTGTGTATACGCACCTTTAGAAATTGAAAATTTGCTATCCACAAATTGGGCTTATTTCTCCTTTCACTTGAACTACTGATTTCACCTGAGTGATTCCTGATTCACACCATTATAAGAGAAGAATCAGGCCCAAACTCCCTACTATTCACTCAAAACTTTCCGTTTCTCCAAACATTCCCACAAGAAACACACTGGTCCAGATCCCGTGCATAGTGCAAATTGTGAGAGTGCAAATGTATTATAAAGCTCACCTTTGCACTTCCTAATTCTGGGGCTATTGTATACAGTGTAAGTTATAGCAGGCCTCAGAGGCAGCTCTAATTTACTAAGATCTTCAAAGAGTAAGAATCACAGCCAGGGACTGATGTGGTTGTAATATATTATGGCCACTCCTGCTAGCCTCTAGACACTCTTCACTAAGAGTACCCCCTTTACACTGGTGATCTTCCTTGGATCAGTTATACCAGCAACACAAAGCAACTACTTGCCACCAGAGTTTTGGTCCATTAGCCAGAACAGGGACAAAAGCAAACATTAACAGGGCATGAACACAACTGATGTTAAACTATTTAAAAAAATTGACTGACCATTCATGAAAAAATACTTTGTAGTATTCATTGGCTCTGCTAATACATATTCGTAACTAAGATGCTGTTTTAATAAGGTGGCTGGAAAGGGCACAGAAGAGCCTAGTAATTGCTTGGAATGAAATGATCACTGTAGGAAAACTCTTTCTTTCTTTATGCCAAGTCTCCTATTTTGTAAACAAGTTATTTAAATTGTGTAATAATGGGTTTAGACAGAGTCTGATTTTGTTATAAACAAACAAGGAAAGGTTGTGTTTTTGTTTTCTTCTGAGTAGCCACTAGAGACTCAGCATGGCATGTTCTTCTCAATGTGGTGACATTTGCTGAGAAATTATGTTCCTATGCAAAAAGCATTTTTCAAGGGAAAAAATTGCATAACTATAGTGCATTTGCAAACTGCATAGAATCCTGGATTCCATTATATTCTCAGCAAATCATGTAAAGTATAGGGATAGTGATGAATTTGGGAGTGAGGAATGTTAAAATTTTCTAAAATTTACTCAAGTTAAATTTTTCAGTTTTTCTGTATTGTTGGAACAGATCAGGAAGAGTAAAATATATTTTACTCACTTTCTAGTAGTTAAACTGTAGTTAACCCCCTTAGAAAGGACATCTCTAAATATGGAAGTTACAGGTTATTCAAGAGTTCAATGATGGGAAAGCATATTTTCTGAATATTTTACTCCTAAAGTTACAGAGAACAGAGACCAAAAGAATCAGAATTACTCACTCAAGCAATGCATACTAGGTTTAGGTACCACAGAGAATGTGACTTCAGGGGAGGGAGGGAAGGAAGGAAGGAAGGAAGGGAAAATACATGCATTAGAAATTTCACTTTTTCTCTTCCTCGGTAGTCTGACACATTGTGATCAAATAATGTCAATTTAGGAAGGCCCAAATTCATGCTGCTCAAAAAACCAGCACAAGTGATCCAGAAGGTTCACCCCAATGAAAGGGAATCCTCTCCACTTGTGTAGAACTGGTTTGGTGATTCAAAGAGCCCTCTGTTTCCTCCTACTGCAAATTTAGGGGACAATGCTGGGGAGAGGAAACATGTCCAGTGCTTTAGCAATAATGGAACAGAAAGGACTAATTACTTAACATTAGAATATAAATCTTCTGAGTTAAATATAGCTTTCAAACAAAGTGGAAGCAAGAACAGATACATACAGAGAGTCCTTAAATAAATTAATAGAACACTAAGTACCGACTACATTATCATAGGCAGAGCTTGTAGCACTGCATATTATGAAGGTTGCCTATCACTTCATGTTATAAAGACTCTGTTTCAGTTGTTTGTAACTTTGCCAGTCTTTAAGCATTTGAGTTGAAATTTTCAATGCTGAGTGTCTGGCTCAGGCTGAATTGTTTTGGAAAATTTCAGTCAAACAGATTTCAAAAAAGATGTGTTGTTTTGATTTAGTGCCCCTGTGTTTTGAAGCAGAGACTTGAAATTTGGCAAGTGGGGTGGGCTTTTGTCAGGGATTTATCTTTTGTTACCCCCATAAAAATCCATCCATATTTCGTCAAGTTATAATCCTAGAAATATTGCAGTTTGCACATGCTCAGAAGAGACTTACTAGAGATTAAAAGCCAGAATCTGAGAACATTCTATATTCAGTCAACAAGTTCAAGCCTCTCTCAGCTCTCAGTGGGCACCAAAGTGTGCCTGTGCCATCCCCTCAGAGTGACTGAGCATGCTCCATCCAGGGCTTCAGGGGCAAAGTTGGATTTGCCCCACAAATGGCTTCTCCAGGTCAGACTGGGGCTGGACACCAAGAGTGACAGCAGGAAGCCTGTCTCTCACCTGCTAGGACTTAGGCAGTGTGAAAGAAGAAGCCATCTGATTAAAATGTGCAAAGCATAAAAGCTGGATTGTGGGAAAGGAAAAGGGTAGACTGGGACAAGGACTCTGACGAGGCAGGGAGAATAAATGTGACTAGAAGTGGGTGGGGGTCTGGTATTGGCTTTGCAAGCAGACTGGCAGCTGAGGGAGGCTGGGAATGAAAGCTAGTGGGAGAAAGGGGAGCTGGGAGCCATTTGGCTGGCGTAGGGAACAATGAGATCAGGTGAGGAACTGGCAGAGGGAGGGACATTGGGAGTAGGAACAAGTGTATGTATGTGGGAGGGCAGGCAGGGACAAGAATGCGGGAGAGACAGATCTGACAAGGAGATGGGACTCTGGGAGAGAACTGAGACTGGCTGAGCAAAGAGACTGGGGCAAGAAGCCGGGGATGGGGGAAAAAAAGGGGGAGACTGAGACTGGGTGAAGAACCCTAGGAGGGAGACTAGAATAGGGAGTCAGTGGGAGGGAGAGAGGAGGTAAATCAGATGAAAAGCTAGGAGGATCGAACTAGGACTTGCTTGTCAAGGAAACTGAGGCCAGCAGCTGGGTGGGAACATGGTGGGGAAAAGACAGGAATAGGACAGATATAGATCGGAAGGGATGGGACAGAAGGGGTCAAGCTTGGGGGAAAATGGGTAGAAGAGTCTGTACCTACTAAAGCACATTCCTCAAGATTCCTGAGTCTCTCAATTCCTCAGCTATCAGCAAATATCTCTGAAACCCACTGGCAGAGTACCCCATCCTCCTCTACTGCTGGTCCAGACTGAGGATGACAACCTACTATTGCTATCAATTACTCCATTAACTCTAGTAGCAGAGTTCCGTGTGGTGGATCTAAAGGTTACAACCCTGTTGATATCCCTGGTGGAATCAATGTAATGCTACATGATGAAATTTCTTGGGTTTTTTTTTTCACTTTGTTTTTTTTTAACAAATGTAAGACATTGAAAATAAAAATACTATAGTAAAAGAACATTACTAAAATTTCAAAATCATGCTGTCAAATATTAGGAAATACCAGAATTAAGATTCCCTGTGGAAAAAAATAGTGTGTGATCATGTAATTAAAGACTATATCATAATGCATGCACACAAGTGGAACAAATTAAGCTTGAAAGGCAGCCTTAATTCTGGCATTTTCTAATATTTGAGTGCTTAACTTTGTAACCTTAATCATATTTTTAATGTAGTTATTGTGTTTTATATATATATAAAGAATATCATGTGTACATACTGATATGAATGATATATTATTTGTGGATTTATTCCTTATCCTAGTGAATTTGATGGAAACTTTGCCATTGACTTCTTTGGCAGCAATATAAATTATATTATTATTATTAATTTGTATTACAAGTAGTGTTTAGATGCCTCATGGATTCATTCTGCAGGTATGGTACCATCCACACATTAAGAAACAGTCCCAGCCCCAAAGAATCTATAATCTAAATTGACAAAGCAGCTTAAATGAAATAGTAGTATCACAATTTTGCAGAAGGAACCCAGTCACAGAGATTAAGTCACTGCTTCAAAGTCACACAGGAATTCCAGGAATCAAACCCAGATCTCCAGGGCCCCCAGCCATTGCATTACCCATGAGACCATGCATCCTTTTTCTATGTTCTGTCTATCTATGTTATGTTAAAAGAATTTCATTTTGTTATCACGGTAGCCCTAAACATAAAAGGCTGGTGAGCTTTCTATATTATCCAATGAGGGTTTGACTAAAAAATTGTGTAGCTCACCAACATGTACATTTTTTCATTAATTGTTCTGGTTCAGCTGACAGAACTGTAAAGAAAGCAAATCTTGAATGATTGTATCTGGAGCAAAGCATAAATAATGTAATTTAAGGGGCACCACACAAATTCATTATCAAATGCTGAAATAAGAAATAAACATTTTTCCCTTCCTTAATAAAATTAGGATGCTCTCCTCACTGTAATGGAAGAGCCCCAGGAGTTATAATGGAACAATCCAAGAGCTGTTATAGAAGTTCAACAGTCAAGGGTATTCTCTATGCAAAGTTGTAAAAGATCTTAATGAAATCTTGCATTCTCCTTTATGATTCACCCAAAGAATGGTGCTATTCTTACATGGTTAGCACACTGATATCAGTCCTTGCATATGATCATGCACATACAGTCAATTCAGCAGTGAGACTGACAGAAAATCAAGGATCATTAACATGTCTTTGTGTGATTTTACTCAACCTTTTCATTTACTTCAATGAGCTTTGATTCAGGCCCCTTGTAGTATAACTATAGCATCTATAGGAGCCCAAAGTATGGACCAGGAGCTCATTGTGCAAGGTGATGTACAAACATCAAACAAAAAGACTATTCCAGTGAGCTGATTAGGATAGGTAACCCCCTGGAAAGCACACAACACATTTTTCAGTGTTACCATCAGCAAATAACATTTGTAATAGCAGAAATTTACAGTTTGGTTTGTACGAATATATTTGGCCATAATCCTACAGTCCTTACACAGGCAAATATCCACTAAAGTCAAGAGATTTCCCATAGTGAGAAAAGAAAGGGCAGGACATGTCAGTAAATCTAGCATTCTCAACTGCAAACATTCATCAGTACTGCATAGTAAATAGCGAGAGAGCAAGTCCCTCTTTATTAAAAAAAAAAGTACAAGTTATCACAGATGTTGTAGCAGGGCTTAGCTAAATATTTCAGTAAAGCATTGTTAAATTGTGTAGCATGCACTAAGTATTTAATGTCAAATGACAACCTGACGCTTTTTTAATTTTGCATAAAGAATGGTTTTGCGTAAGGTTAGTTAGACTGGGGAAAATGTTATTATAGAAAATCACTGGAGGATTAATTATTTACAGTGAGGTTGGGATTCATTGCCTTCCCTCATTTAAGATGATGCATTGACTGCTAACATCAGGTATTTTAGAACACAGCTTACTTTCACTTGGGAGCATTTTTTTTTTTTTGGAACAGTGAAAATGATGGACACTTGGCAGACACACCTTAAATGTGCCTTTTTTCTTGACATTGGAATTGTCTTTGGTAACTGAAAGAGAAACTCATCTGAGCAACTTTTTCCACTGGGAGTATTTGTCATCTCTTTGGACTTCACGTTTAATGTGTTTAGAGAACTCAGAGTAAAGAGACTGACTGACATTCAGGTTGCTTGCTGGTAAGAATCTCATAACTAATTTGTAATGCCTGTCATTCCAGAAAAAGCTGGTTGTGCTGAAATCAGAATTTTTTTTTTCTGGATGCAGCAGGGAATCAACCTGTTAAATAAATCTCTGAAGGATTAAAAAAAGAGAGGTAAATGAATGACAGGTCTTAGGAAAAACTATTAACACATGAACACCATAAAGGAGCACTAGAAAAAACTTGCTCATTTGAATTGTCCAGGATTTGGATGCACCACCTGTAATAAAGAGATTGGTACCATTCTCTGCTTCCCTCCTCATGTACTAAAAAGCAGAATAAATATATTGCAGATATAAGGAGAGTTTCTTCAGTATGAATATCTTGATTCTTTACTAATACCTAGTTCTTGCCTTCCTTGGCATTGAAACCTTAGTGAGTATTGTCTGCATTTGCGTTTCCTAATCTACCATTAATATTGGAAAGGCAAATGAGTAAGTAGCTCTCTGTATTGATGCCTGGCCATGCAATAATTTCAGAAGCAGTTTTACATCATAGGAAAGGTTCATTCTAATGAATAGGACAGTAGGTCAAAACAGTTGCTGTTTTTCTTTTTAAAAATTAAAAAAATTAAATGCAAAAATTCAGGCAAAGGTCACACAGTTAACAACATGTCATCGGAATACAAATGATCAAATTCTCACATTAATGTTCACTTGGCCATGTTGCACATTTTGGGGAAGTATATATTTCAAAATATAAAGTATTTCTTAGTAAGCCAAATGTTGAGTGTTATTTTGTGCCTTGGAAAAGAAGGGGTGTAAAGAACCTCTCCAGCTCTTTGCTCGGCCAACCCAGACCTGGGTCTGTGTGGGGCACACTAGTCTCTCCAGATATTCTTCCCTTTGAAACAGTGGGGAAGGAAAATAGGGAGTGGGAGAAGCCCTCACTCTATTCACATTACTGTTGGCCAAATAGGTGATTAGCCATGAGAGAGGAAATAAGCTCTATCCTTTTACAGGTCACAGCAACTTGTTCTTCCCTCCACTTTGGGCAAGAGGGGAGCAAGGGAGGAATTGTACCTCAGAGGGGTATGTGTCTGATGGACAAGACCTCCTGGGGTGGTACAACTTGCTCATCTCTCCTGGATCAAGGCTCTGCCTAAACACAATTATTAACAACAAACAGTAATATTCCACAAATATATTTGTATTCTGGTAGTGCCTAAGGACCACAGCTAAGTTGGGTACCACTGTGTTAGTTAATTATATGAAATATAATTGGTTTAATGTTGTTTAATGGTAGCATTCCTGACTTCTTTTAAATGTTCAAAGCACCAACTCTGCCTGCTTTAGGAGGGGTGCTCCCAGAAAGAAAGGATACAAAGAAACTCTTTCACTCTCCTAGCACTGCTACAGAACACAAAGCAATACTTTGGCTACACACACTCCAGGGATGCAATGGGGGGTGAAAGCAGGCCAGTGCTACCAGGAGCTTATTCTGCATCCGAGAGGGTGTGTCTAGGCAAGGTCTGACGGTAGCCATGTCCAGTCCAATCTCCTCACTTCTCTATCAGCCAGCTGTTGTGGAGTTGCCCTAGGTAAGCTCATGCTTAACTGACTGCAGTAGCCACCAGTGAGCATATACCTACAAACAGCCCTGAAGTATCATGGCCCCTGCTGGCTTAAAGAGAAATCGTTCTTCTAGGGGCTCCTGCTCGGCTGTTATCTCTCTTCACAATACCTAACTGAAAGATGCTTAATTTGTCCCCAAATGCACAATTTTAATATTGCATTGGAAAAGTTCTCTTAATAAATTGCCCTCTTATTTTGCCTGACAATAAAATAGTTTGCTGCATGTTGTGTGTTAATTTCCTGGAGTTTGTCAAAGGTGGATAATTTAACCTTTGAAACTAGCAAAGGATAGGGATGTTATCCTGGCTTACAAAACTATTTCCTGCAATCACTGAATTCTCTGAGAAATGGTTCATTTTCCCCATGCCCATTGCTTTTCTGGCTACCATCAATACCTAATTGCTGTTCTACGATTAGCCTACTCTTTGTTGCTGAGAGCTACCACATCATGTTGGATCTGCTATACCTCAAGTAACACACCTAAAACAGACCTAAAACCTGGAGCTTTTTGATGGTCCTTGGTGTGACTGCTATTAGCTGTCAATACAATTGAAAACAATTGTTTTAAGTTTAACTAAAATTAAATACTACTCTTAACACATTAGCCCCAGAGGACTGCAATAAATACACACATTTTACTAGTTTCATTGGGAGATCATAGCTTTTTTGTACAATCCACTGGGTATGGTTAAGTTTTCTTTTGATAATCAAGTCTACGTTTGTGAAACTGGGGCTGAGTTTTGACTCATATGCTGCTATTACTGCTGACGTCTGCCAAGATTCTTTAAAACTTTATCTTCAGACACTCAGTCCCCTATTGTGAGACCAATGGTGAGTTTTAAGGAAAAAATCATAATTTATGTTCAATCTGAGGATGTCTCACCACAGTGCATTTAAAAGTCCACTATTTCATAGCATGCTACAATCCTATAATCTTTACAACATTTGAGATTAAGAGTCTATAAGAATTTTCACTGTTCTGGAAGAGTAAAATCAAAATACAAACTATGTGTCACTGATTGTTCTTCATGGCCTTTAATATTGGCCATACTCCTACACTCTCATGTCCTTCTACCCATCTGGTTCAGTTAATTGGGTCTTCTGATAATACCCTCTGCCTCAATATATAAAAGAAACACAAAAAATATATAGAAATAAATGTTGTTTGCAGCATTGTGGAAGCTGTGTTGGTCCCAGGATATGACAGAGACAAGGTGGGTGAGACAATATCTTTTAATAGACCAACTTCTTTTGGCAGAAGAGACAAGCTTTCAAGCTATACGGAGCTCTTCTTCAGATGAAGAGGTTGGTGCATTACAAGATATTACTAAAGGACTCCCAGAAAGAGTCCTTTAAAGTCTTGTGATACCTTCAATTAATGATAATGTTTACATTGTCTTTCATCTAAGGATCCCAAAGTATGTTAAAAAGAAGTATTTCTTCACACAACACAGTCAACCGGTGGAACTCTTTGCCAGAGGATGTTGTAAATGCCAAGATTACACAGGGTTAAAAAAGGATAGGTCCATCAATGGCTATTAGCCAGGACGGGCAGGAATGCAAAACCATGCTCTAAAGTGTTCCTAGCCTCTGTTTACCAGAAGCTGGGAATGGGCGACGGAGGATGGATCACTTGATGTTTACCTGTTCTATTAATTCTCTCTGAAGAACCTGGCATTGGCTACTGTAGGAAGACAGGATATTCGGCTAGATGGACCATTGGTGTGACCCAGAATGGCTGTTTTTATTTTCTAACAAACAATTCGCTTCTAAAGGAAAGTGAGAAAGGATGGTCTTGTGGCAAACTCAAAGGACTGATACTCAGATCTGAGGGGAGTTCCCAGCTCTGCCACAGACTTCCTGTGAAACCCTGATCAACTCACTTAATCTGTCTCTGTCTTGGTTCTCCATGTGTAAAATGGAGATAATACTTGCTTTCTCCGACCCTTTGTCTATCTGGACTATCAATTCTGCTGGGCAGGTGCTATCTCTTATAAAGTGTATTTACAGTGCATATCAAAATAAGGTCTTTATTTTTATGTGCTATGTAATGGAAATTATAGTAATAACCTGGAAACAGTGAACATTCATACATTTCATGAGGAAAAACTTGGAAGTAGTTTACTAAATAAAACAAAACGTATCCCTCTACTACAGATGTTTAAGATTAATCATAATAGACCACAGGTATTCTAATACTATACTTCATCTTGTAATATTGCCTCATCTTGCAGCCATCCAACAGTATGTGTGGAAATCTCTTCCTGTATATAACATATTACATCTCACAGCCAAACTACCAAACTCATATATTCTGTTTGAACCCTTACATTCAAATGTCAATTTAGAAAAAAAAGCACTGATCCCTGACTCCAGTTGCAATGTACATTTGGGGAATAGAAGAATGTGTGTAAAAGGGTGGTTAAGCCATCTTTGTGATCCCCCATCGTGGGTGAGTTGGATGCTAAGCTGGTTCTCTAATGTAAATTAGAGCAGCCTGAGGGTTGCTGTATGGCCCCGAGAGACCAATATGGTAGTAAGAGTGCACTTAATCCCTGGACTCCCCTTCTTTCTTTTGGCCACACCTCCTACATGCATCACAGACAGGGAGGTGCTGAGAGACCCAGAACATCAGCGTGACACCACTAGAGGATCCTCCCATGCTAAGGTGAGCCTACTCTACTGAGTTATGCTGCCTTCACCACTGCAAATAAGTGAAAATAAGTATCGAGGTCAAATTCTGAAGGCTTGATTCTGATCTCATTTGCAGTGGTGTAAATCATGGAACTCCACTATATCAGCAGAGTTACTCTATGTAGAACTGGTGTAAAGCAGAATCAGGGTCAGTATACTTCTTTGTGTGGTATCTCAAACTCAGTTAGTTTAATAAACAGAAATATTTCTAGGGAATGCCTTGTACGTTGAACAAACAAAATAAGACAGAACAGTAATGACATGCATCCCACAGTCCAGAAACGCAGGAGGCCAGATTACAACCCTAATACAGCTTTTTAATATCTCTCCACCAATCCAAAAGAGCCATACAACTATTTTTAACTATTTTACTAGGCACTCCCCTTGCACATGGGGTGATGGTATTGGTCCAGTATACTTTGATATAATCACAGCATGTCATGAGAATCTGTCCGGGAGAAGGTGTGTGTGTGGCTGGAGCACTTTCACTCTCCAGCAAGTCCCAACAGGCCCTTAGTGTGTAAAGGTTGGAAAGATCATGCAGTGACAGGTACAGCTGAGAAATGAACCAAGTCAGCTTGCATTCAATGAGGTGTTTTAGTCAAGTTGTGAAAAACTTATTTTGGAGTGTTTTCAAACAGTGTAATAGCCAAGGGTGGTGTCCAATATGTGAATAATGGAATCCTATAGATTCTTTCCTGTGCACAAAAAGTTATATCTTCCTCAACACTAGAGACTGTTGAAAATGCCATTGGCTTTCTTCTAAATGAAAGAAAATTTAGCAAAATATTTCCATTTTTATCAAAACTTGTGGTTTGTTATTGAAAATGAACAATTTTTTTGTGAGCTCCATCTTTTGGTGGTTTTGTTTTTTTAACAAAAATCCAGAGAAGAAATTTGACACTTTTTCCTCTAAAGGTTTTTCAAGGGGAAAAGAAATATTTTATGAGCATCTCCACTCAAAACAAGTGTGATTTAATGCCTTCTATCCTTCTTATATCAGATCTGTAGCTTCCAGTTTAAAACTACCTTCTTCTATCAGATCTATAGCTTCCAGTTTAAAACTACCGTACAAAATGTACCCCAGCACTTTGGTAAAATACAATGCATTTAGGTAATGCTTAGTAGGGCATTGAACTAATTAATGACTACATTAGTGATCTCCAAGAGGAAGCAAACAGCTCATTAATTGAATTCACAAATTGGAAGGACTTGGAAACACCAGTCAAGAAAGAAGAATATCACAGAGGTAGGGTTACCAACTCTGTAATATTCAAAACTGGACACTATACTCCAGCAAGAGTGCCAAAACCTCCCCCATCCCACCTCTTCCCTTTAGGCCCACCTTTGCCCTTCCCTTTCCCGAGCCTCCCCATGCAATTCGCTCCTCTTCCCCTCTCGCTCATTACTTTTCCCTGCCTATCCACCTGGATTGGGAGCGACTCACCTTCAGAGCCAGGGCTGAGAGCTTCAGCCACCTGATGCAGGTAGGAGGTGGCCCCGGCTGAGTAGGGGCTGACTTGAGTGATGACCTGGCACCTTTCTACCTACCCTGCTCACAGTAACAGGACTTCGGGTATCTGGGCAATTGATCTGAATGGCCACTGTCAGGTCCCATTTTCAACTTGACTTTCTGGTTGAAAACTGGGCACATAGGCACCCTACTGAGGGTTTTAGAAAGAGTAGAAACATGGGTAGAAAATAAGATTCCACTTGTAAAAGAGCAGGCTAATCTAGATAGCGTTGACCATTTTCAACCCAAGCAGCTAGTCAAAGTTTGGGGCTCTGTAGGTGCTTCAGCTGGGAGAAATTGGTGGTAACTGGGTAGTTCTTTAGTGAAGTCTTATTTACAAGAAACATACAAAGTCCTGTGTCTCTGAACACAGAAGGTACCAACAACAAAAAGGAGCAGTTTCTTAGCTTACCAGTCCTTGCAAGCCTCTTTAGCCAACACCAGACCCAAAAACTCTCTCTCTAGCTTTTTTCCAGGGTCACACTGTGCTTACCGGTTCCTGCTTTGCTTTTCTTGCTTTTTTCCCCCCCCGCCCCTCTCTCTCTCTCTCTCTCAATCTGTTCTTGTCTGTGACCTATATGTAGCTATGTGTTCTGTCACACATGGCACACACCTAACCAAAACAATATTCAGCCCCAAAGCTCGTAGGCATCTTGACACACACTTTCTGTCTTAGGTGGGGCTTATATTTATGGTTATGCTTATTGAGGGGTGAGTTCACATCTATCAAACTCAACAGGATTTCAATTTACTCCATAACAAGGTTTCACCTAGCTTATTAACATAAAATAAACAGTCAAAGGGAAAGAGAAATCTGAGACATATTTATTTTATATGCATACAAACACCTTTTGATAATTAGTTATAAAAATATTATAGAAATATTATAAAAATCATTATTATATTATATTATAAAATATAAAAAATTATAAAAATATAAAAATATTTCTAGCAATTTTACTTCTAGGCCTTTAAATTAAGTTCAAACACATTAATCATACAGAAATTATAAAACTGAAACCACAATAAAAAAGGTAATCCAATCCATACCATCACAGCAAAGGATCAGACAAATATCTCCTAATCCAATTTTTCCCTGCTCTGGCCCCTCACATATCTGGGAAAGTAGATGGGCTTTGCAGAGTTCCCTAAAATCAGCACATACAGGCTGTGAATCAACTGCACAGTTTGGGGGAAAATCATGGCAAATGTTCTCCCACTGAAACCAAGGAAGTGCCAGTTTGTGAATTTCTAGAACAAACAGCATATTTAACGTACATCACAGATATGATGATGCCAAGCTGAAGATTGTGGCAAGCACTACCAGTCAGGGCAGAAAAAGGTGAGACCTAAGGTTTCATTTAAAGTTCACTGAAGTTATTGGGAGTCTCTTCTAATGGGCTTTAGATCCAGACCCCACGAGAGATGTGGAAAATTAAAATCAACCTACAAAAAAGCCAGTTAATACATCAGGGAGTTGGAAGGTGAGAAGAAAGGACATGATCTGAAAGATATTTAGCAGGAAGGAAATAATTTGAAAATGTACAGAAAAAGGCCTAAGGCTGACAGTGGACAGCTAATTAGATATGAACTTTTAATCTGATAAGGCAGCAAAGAATGCTAATGTGATTTTACACTATATTCACAGAGGTATCATGTTATGGACCATAGAGCTAATTAAATGTCCTCCCATAGAGAATTTAGGGGACCAACTTTGGAAATACTGCACAAAGTTCTGGATGTCACACCAGAAAGATATACAAACAAACTGGAAGGAATTCAGAGAAGAAGAACTCAAATGATTAAGGGACGAGAGAGACTGATTTCTGAAGATTAAAACAACACTTGAATTATACAACTGTTATATAAATGACAATGAAGGAAGTGTGTTGACAAGATAACAGAGGAATTGTTCAGGTGTTTGAGAAGCTATAGTTATGGGATGAAACTGAGCAAGGTGAAATTAGGCTAGAGGCAAGAAAATACTTTCTAATAATGAACCAGGCAGGACAAGGCAGTTGTTAATTTATTGTAATGAAGGGTGTTGCATTGGCAGGGGAATGGTCAACGCAGTATTGTCAGGAAAATAAATGCAGCTCTTCACAGATATCCCCTCCCTCTCCAGTTTCTAATCATATTATCACACTGCTCTTTTTGGGTCACATAGATTTAACTCCAATATAAATCACTTAAAATTGGAAACATCTATTAAAAGAAGTGATGAGGCACACTGCTGTGAATACCACAAGACACAGAGAAAGCTTCATATTTACTTCGCCTCCTTTATAACATATGGCAACAAGTCCCTAATGAATGAGGACACTAACAAAGCATATGGTCTGAAAGAAATCATATACATTCACCCACAATACATAGGTCTTGGATTGTTAGAAAAAAGGAAAGGCGCAGTGGTTAGTTTTAATAGCTCTGCTTTTGTATTTATCCTAACAATCAAATATTTATTCTTGAGTAATATTATATGTTGAACAGATCTTCTAGCTAAAAGACTGGGAAACAATGGAAAATATCTCCTCTTCAGTTTTCAGAGAAGTTCCAATTCATTATACTCTTCCTATCTGTTGTACATTTATCAGTAATATCACTATAATCAATGGGATTATCAGTGTATGTGACCTGTTAGCCTCCTACTCCATCAATTAGGTGCATAGCTTTGGGAGATCAAAAAGCTTTGAAGTTCGAGAAAACATTTCCAACTTCAATTTTGTCATCTGCTGGTGGAACATCCCTGGCAAAATGCAAGAAGTTTTCTTAAGCTTTTAAGGAGGGCACTCAACCTAATTTAGCTGGGTATGGATGAGTGAATGAGGTCTCTGTGGAAAGGGAGCTTTCTGGAGGGAAGGTAGCTGACAGTTGGACATACCTGTGTGTTCCTTGAAAAGCCTGTCAGAAAGTCATTAATTGTTCAGTGAATATTAAATTGTTTCAAACAGATCTGTTTTGATCTTGACAGATTGTTTTGTGAGGAAGAACTATGGTAATCTTTATGAGACTTATGTAATTGATATATATATGTAATTAAACCTATATCATATGCCAATCTGATTTACAATGATGGATGCAGAATCAAGTCAATATTAAGAAACTAATTTTTCACTCTATTTCCCTCCTGGGTTTAACTGATCAGTCCTCAGCTATAATTTTGAGCTCCGTTGAACTGTTGGGGATGTTCCATCCTAAAGAAAAGAACGTCTGTGAACTGAAGTCTTCCTTCTGCAGCTGAATGATGCCACTGATTGTGTTCTAAACTCACATATGGTCAACCAGGGTAAAACTAAGACTCTGGTACCAAGCCTGTTCTTTTAACTGGAAAGCTGTCAATCCATAATGCCAGTGTGTTACTTCAGTTAGTCATGCAATTAAAAAATATAAGTACTGAATCCATATAGTTTTAATGTTACAATGCATATAATAATAAATAATATAATCATAAATTATGATAATACCCAGCTCTTATATAGGGCTTTTCATCACTAGATTTCAAAGGACTTTACAAAGGAGGTCACTATCATTTTTCCCATTTAACAGATGGGGAAACTGAGGCACAGAGCAACAAAGTTGTCAACATTTCAATTTAAAAAAATGGCCAACCATACTTGAAATATTGTAACAGAAGTTGCTATATTTCCATTGTATTGATGGTAATAGTTTTGATGTATTGCAAAGCCCAAATTTGTAAACACTTATGCATGCAGTAACTTTCTGTACATGCATAGTCCCAGTGGAGCCTATGAACTAGATTTTGATTCCCTCATTCACACGAGTAAGTATTCACCAAGCAGTCCCTCTGAATTTCTAACCGGCTCTAACAGTAACTAGAATCAATTGCCAGAGGATGAGAAATGGACTTGTGGTTAAATAATAGAATCTGGTGACAGGAAATATGAATTATAAACTCAGCTCTGCCATAAACTTCATGTGCAATCTTAGACAGGACACTTAATATCCCTGTGCCCTACTTTCCCAGACTGAGAAAGCAGGATAACACTACATTCTTCACTGGGGTAACATAGAGCCAAAATCCACTGAAGCTTGTAAATTTCTTTGTGATTCTCCAATATAAAGTATATTATAATCATCTGGTGATTGTTCACCGCACATGTGAAATGAGTTTAGTAGTTGGTGGACAGGTGGCCATTATAATATAATACAAACCAATTTAGATATTATTTTAGATCATTCTTTAACTATTTGTGTATTAAATATGTGTAATTAATTCATGAGACTGTAAAAAGGATGAAAAATACAAACAGTTTTGCACAGATGAGTGGCTCATTTAACCTTTCTTTATATTAAGGGTCAGATTCTGATGAGCTTATCGTATGAATAGTATAACTGACTTCAATATAGGGCTACCTTAATCTGGCTCTAAAAGATCCTGCAGTGTTGCTAGAGGGAATCTCACAACTGATTACATTGATCTCAAACCATATATTTCTGCAAAATCAATCATTTGTGTCTATCCACGTTGGCGGCATCAGATGATCTTGCAATAAACATGCTATTCAATGCATGTTACCATTGTGTTTGCATGTGATCAAAAATTACTTCATATCTCAGAAGGGGTGAAACAAAGTGAAGAGCTGGTATGTCGTTTCGAATAAATGCAATATAGGACCAGACTGCAAACCCCTTACTCACATTGGTGAGCAGCTACTCAAAATTCAGTGGGTGTTCTTTTGAGATACAAACAGCAAACTACATGAAAAGGCTTTATATCATATTACCAATCTCACTGATGATCCTGTGCCCTGAAGATCACTATCACAACTGGTATTAGCTTGTAATCTCACTAGAGAGGACAAGGTATGGATACTGACCCCCTATCTAATCTTTATTTGGTCCCCTAGAAGGGTCTGGTCACACTGGCATGACAGTGCAGAGAAGCTTGCACTTCTTTTCCTGATTTTGTACTCTTCCTTGGATAACTAGGTGGTTTCACTTTCCAGGGCTGTCAGTCCAGCAGCTTTCCCAAGCATTAAATTCCCATGAACAAGTTTTTTAAACCAATAATTGGTTAGGCAAATGGAGAGCTGAGATTATTTTCCTCCAGTACTCTGTCCACTTTTCACCTTGTCCTCCCAGTGCACCATGCTGTTGGTGCTATTAGATGGTATGTGTCACCAGGGGGCAATAAATGAGGTAACACAGTGACACATTTGACTTGCTCAAGTGTAGCTTGGAATTGCCATATAAGAAAGAATGGAATTCAATATTTCCTGTTTTATGATGTATTTTACAGATTTATATGTGGTGAAGTAAAGCCTTGAAAAACTTTGTTTCCTGCATTTTCGCATCTGAAATTCCCGAATGTATAAATATTTAGATTCAATGTACTATTGTTTAACACAACTGCTTTTTGATTTTCAATTTTAATAATACCTTAACACAAAATAAAATCACTTTTAGAGGGATTTCTAGTATAATTAATATGAGAATTTGTACACACTTGCTAAAGTTAAAGCGTGAGGAATTTTACTAATATACAAAAAAGATTATACTGGACTATTGCATAAATAATTTTCTTTGCAGAATTGTATATATTTTCCAGTATGTAAATCTGCCTCTGTGCCACAAATAATGAGTTAAACCAATATATTATTTTTCAAAGTAATGTCTTTTTGGTTCCTTTAAATATAAGGAAAATTGTATCTATTGTTTATAATGAATTGGCTTTGGGAGGTTAACAACATTTTAAATGTAGATAGCACATGTTGCAGTTGTTCTCAGTAGAAGGTGTATTCCCTGATATACGCCTGCAACACTGTAATTTAATTATTTTCAAAATTCTATACACATATGCTACATTAATTAATACAAACTGAAATGCTTAATGTAAGATATTATATATACAAATATGTAAAATTATCTCCACTTTTCTGAATAGGTCCCCATACAAAACAATTTTAGTTTAAACAATAAATCTGTCTGGCATTATTTGGCATATTGTAGATGTCAGCAGGGCAATGTCATACATATATATGATAGCTTTTAAATACATTTTCTTAAAACAAGTTAAATCTATCTTTGACACAAACTCATGTACTTGCATACATTGAGGAAAGTTTAGCTCAGCTTACAGTGATTTTGTCCACCTTTTGCATCGAAATAGCAAATTTTCAGAAGTGAAAGAGTAAAGGGCAAAATAGCTTTTTTCTTTTCAATTAACCTTTAAAATATCTCAAAATACAAAATAAATTATTTGCTATGGGTTCATCTAAGGATGAATGCACTATGGATTCAGAACTATTAACACAAGCCTCAGCATTAGCCTATTATTTTTTTACATGCTTTCTGGCCAACAAGCCATATGCTTGGTTGAAAGACTTGCAGATCATTCTAAAACTGGTCCTGTCCCTTTTTAAAATGTGCTTCTTTTAGAAGCCTGGAGGGCATGGATGGCAGTGAAGATAGATACTGTATGGAGTCTAGAGATATTGGTAGTACAGAGGATTGAGATTCATTGGCAGAGATTTGAAATGGCATGAAATCTAAAACAACTCTTGCTCCTTAACTGTGGTCTCTCCTGAACAGGGCTGGCTAAAACACATTGGCAGGGCAGTATAGGTGTAGGAGGAAAGCTTGCATTGCTACTGCCTATGCTGCACCTTTTCTTCACATCAGCTAGACACATACATATTCCAGGACTGCCTGTCATACATCATTCAGAAGCACTGAAGTTCCTTTTCTAAGAACTATAATATCGAATAGCACGTGTCTATGGTTTGCCATTGTGGATCCATTTGTTTCACACACTCTGCTATTTGCATCAACTAATTTGGCTGGGTGAGGATGAAAATGAGAGAAAGTCCAAATTACATTTGCTGAAAGGCACTGCTTCTTTCCTTAGTGCATTTATGTTTCACCTCCTTTAAGTTTTTGTTTCACTCTCTTTAGTTTGGCCCAAATTTTTCACTCTTTTCTTACTGATGTCAATGAAAGTTATAGCTAAAAAGATTAATTGCCTGATTTAATATTAATTTAGCCTAATTTAAGACTAATTTATGAGTAGTGTGTTTTAGGTCAGGTTATCCACAAGGAGCGAGATTACATGCCAAGAAGCAGTGGTTTTAAAACAGTTTTGGACCCTTTGTGTCTGTGTCATTATGGGTAAGTTATGTCTGAATATGTCTATCCACGATCAAAATGAAAGACCATTTAGAGTTTTGGAGCCTCAGCAATTTATATATATATTTAAATACCTCTTACTAATTTCATCCTAGTGGTTATAAACACTTGACAAATCTAGAAGTAATGATCAGATTATGAGTGTGCTATCAAGACACAAGTGTGGAAGGATGAATTTAAATAAAGTTATGTGGACCACCATGGTGATGAACATAGTACAAAAACACAGATATCAGAGCGAGTCAGAGTTTTAAGTACTGAACTGAGCTTCCAAGTTATGCACCAAGTTCAGGCAAGAGAAGGTAGCCACTAGAAAACTCACCCTGTAGAAGATTTCTTTCCCCAATCCTTGATCTCTTAAAATCCACAGAGGTAATTTTTAAGTCCTTCCAAACAAGTAGCCACAAAAGGCTGTCCCCAGATAAAGCCTAGGAATCAAAGCGCATAGTCTATATGTATATACATGTATATTATCCTGACAATAGATCTGTATGTACACATTCTGTGAAGATTATTCATGCTAATCAGTATAGAGGAGTCTCTGTATGGCTGCTGTTGGTCAAAATACAGGGTGTATATGTTTTTTTTTCGTTCTTTAGCACATTAGAGCCATTGCTCTGCCAACGAAAGGCTTATTTGATCAATATAAACATTCCAATGAAAGTTTCCTACATTAATTTTAAATTCCTAAAACATCTATCTAGACTGCGTATATCTAAAATTAATCCAGCTAACCATATCCTTCAAGGATATTTATAGACTATCAGTGTTACCCGAAATTGGGCCAGCTAGTAAGCTTAGGGAGGACTAATGACCCAGCAGAGTTTGGCAGAAAGCAGCATGTTTTTTATTTTGATAGCTAAGCTCTAAAGAAGCGTGTGGGGGGCAGGGGGCGGTGTCCACACTCTCACTTGCATACTCACACTCCCAGGACAGGCATGGCACTGGAGATGTCAGGATCCTCCAAGGTAAATATCCCACAGAGCAGATCTGCTTCTACAACAATCAGTGCCTGTAGTATCTCACCCTTCTTGAACATATATTGGAAAAACCAATATCACTCTTAGTGTAATCTTGAGGTACAATATAGTTATTACAATTTGTGTTTGAGAGTCAGATTACAGGTAAATATGTGTATCTTTAAGAAATAATTTAATCTTACTTATTGTACAAGTACTTGGACTTCAGTTTTTGTGTTTTATTGGAAAATGATATTTGATAGAAATACCATTATTTTGTATAAAATATTGACATACTGTAAATGCATTTTACAGACAGTGGTATAGTACAATTCTCTGAATATATTTATTGCATTCTCTGTGAATATTTTAAGAGCAAAAATGTGATATGAAACATAAAAGCTAAATTTATGTTGTTTCTAGGCTAATATATATTTGCATTTTACCTCCACATCCTATTTAAACTCAAAGCCAAAGAAGAATTTAAAAACTTCAATATATTTTGACTAATAATTTTCAGTCTTTGTCATGTTGCTTGAAAAACATTAGCTTCTCTTTACTTATAAAAATATGATTGGACTAAAAGGACAACTAATCTTAAAGGGGCTGGGAGAATATTTTTCTGAGCATATTCCAAAGCAGAGCCACTAGAAAGTTATAGAGTGCCTTCTGGTGATCAGCATATGTGGTACATGAACTCCCTAGAGAATGTGAAGCCAGTTTTCAAGGGAATTTAGGGGCCTAAAGATGCAGCTAGGCATCCAATGGAAATTGCAAAAATGCATAAACAGTTTTGGCATGTAACTCCCAATGGAAGGAAGTTTTTCCCACACACCATTAAAATCAATTAGATTTAGGCACCTAAACTGTTTAGGTTCTTTTGAAATTTCTATTAGGTGCCTAGCTGCATCTTTAGGCACCTAAATACCCCTGAAAATATGAAATCCTGCAGCAATTCCTCCTCATCCCATCTCACCAAGTAGTATATTTGGGTCTTATTTTACCTCTCTGGATTAATAAAGTCCAGTCCCACTCTTCCCAGTCTCCCAGCCACAGCATTATTTGTAGCGCATACCAAAGGATGGGTGAATGTCACAGTACAAATACATCATCATCAAGCATTAAGATACATTTGTATCCATGGGAGTTATAGCAGCTTCAGTTTTCTCTTTTCTTTAGGTTTTGGAGGGAGGAAGGTAGAGATGTGGTAAGGGATGATTTTTTGCGATTTATTTCAGTAAGAACAGTAGGTTGTTAGCTAGTAAGTAGCCAGTTCAAAATATTAGCCCAGTATTCACGAAATGTACACTCTACCCTGATATAACGCCACCCAACATAACACAAATTAGGATATAAAACGGTAAAGCAGCGCTCCAGGGGGCGGGACTGCACGCTCCGGTAGATCAAATCAAGTTCAATATAACACGGTTTCACCTATAACACGGTAAGATTTTTTGGCTCCCGAGGATAGCGTTATATCGAGGTAGAGGTGTATCTGTTATGTACAGTAGCCCTGATATACAGCTGCGTCCCAGAAAATAAGTGTTATTTAATGAAAAGTCATTTTAAAATACAACTTAAAATTATAAATTTGACAAGTACAGACCTGATCCTACAGCATGGAAGTCAACATTAAAGATCCCATTGGCGTCAGCAGTGTAGGACAAAGGCCCATTTGACTAGCAACACTTTTTCTAGAATTCCAGGCTGTACCGGGGTTAGTACTTTGATATTTCTTGGGTGATCAGATAGCAAGTGAGGAAGAATACTGTTTTTTTTTTCAATACACCAGTCTATTACTGATTTTGTATGACATTACAATGCTGTTATCCACAGTCATCAATATTAATGCTCCTGAGAGCAAGGGTTGTGTGCTGAATCTTTAACCAGAGTCTCTCTCATTGTCTTCCTGACATGGCAGCAATACACATGACATTACTTGGGTAAAACATTCTCCCCACCCCCAAATCCATCAGTTCTATAAACTTCCACCCCTCTTCTCTAAAAAAATCTCTATCCCCATCCAAAACCATCGTCACCTGCCCCCCACACCAGTCCTGGGCCAGTACCTCCTTACCCAACATGATTCAAGTTCTCCATCACCTCATGACAGCTCCCCTACTTGAGAACTTTTACTCACAGTAATAGCAGTGAGAAAGCTGTGTCACTCAAAAACCTGCAAGGTTGGCAGGCAGATTGTCTTGCAAATACTAGCTGTGGGGTGGCAAGTGAGGTAGTCTGGTGGGGGAGCAGCTCCTTTCTGGTGGTGGACTTGACATTCAAATTAATCGTAAGTCAGGCACCAGAGTGATCAGCTACCAGCTCAGTCCTAGTCTTAGAGAGGGACGAAACTTTAATTTAATTTTAATTCTGTTTAATATTTAATTTAATTCACCCCTGACCTGGTTCACTTCGCATTCAACCATTTCAAACTGAGTGGCAGATTGTTAGCTAGTTGGATAATAATTAACACTTCAGACTGAGGTCAGCTGTATGAAGAAAGACCATTGCTCATACAATGCTAGATAAACTCTATAGGACTTTCGTTTGCAAAGTTAACAAAGAACCATTCTCTACCACGATTTCTTAATAGCATCTACCCTTAGTTTTATCATACCAGTGGTGCAGGAGGCCACACTAGTATTTTGATATGTTTGTTCACACATAACTCTTGAGGAAGTAGAACGTTTTTTCCGCCAACCCCTTTATTCAGTGTCACAAGGAGTAAAGTGTCCTTTCTTCATGTGAGTAACCTGAGTTTTATTTCCCATCCCTCAACATGTTTTACATTCCAGATGGTCTTCCAAAGGTGTATCCACAGAGTTGTATGCAGTGTGGTTGTAGCCATGTCAGTCCCAGGATATTAGAGAGACAAAGGGTGTGAGGCAATATACCAGACAGAAGTTAGTCCAATAAGAGATATTGCCTCAGGCCCCTTGTCCCTGTAATATCCACAGACCGGTTGTTTCTCAGCACAAATTACATCCCTTCTACCCCACCCCCGCGCCAACCAGGATCATTGACAAATGTCTGCAATGCTCAAGGATGGCCATTAACATTCTTTCCAAGTGCTGACTCCCCGTGGAAGATGTTGACTTGAAACTTGTTCTTTAAAAAGACAGGATCCATATTTTCTATTATTCCCTTTGAACTATAATTTCTAGCCTGTATCAAATTTAAGATTTTGGCAGATGAAGTCTGATCTGTCACAGCTATTTAATGAGCTAATGAATCCAGTCTGTTTGCATTTGATGACATAAGTGTTTCTCACTGCAAAGATCACTCAGGGTATGGCGACACTTAGAGCCGTACAGCGCTGCCGTGGCAGCGCTTTGAAGTGTGAGTGTGGTTGCGGCGCTAGCGCTGGGAGAGAGCTCTCCGAGCGCTGCAGGTACTCCAACTCCCCGTGGGGATTAGCTTACAGCGCTGGAAGCCCTGCTCCTAGTGCTGGGGCACTGTTTACACTGGCACTTTACAGCGCTGTAACTTGCTGCACTCGGGGGGGTGTTTTTTCACACCTCCGAGTGAGAAAGTTGCAGCACTGTAAAGCATCAGTGTAGCCAAGCCCTTAGATCCACACTAAGCTGTCTGCCTCTGTGGCAGTAGAGCGTTCTCACACAGCTTAAGTTTTAGCCTGTATCACTCACTGAGACTGTGGATGTGCTAAGAGTTTCAGCCATGTCCCCCTTAAAGTATACTTCTATGAGTTTTAAGAAACAATGTAGTCTTATACACAGCTGTCATCAAACTTTCTTAGCTACCGCCGTTGCAACCCCATTGAAATGGTTGATCCAGCTCCAGTTAGAGTGAATGCGCAACATCAGTGGGAGTTGGATCAGGTTATAAATGAGGTGGATCAGGTCCAATGGAACATTTAAAAAAGCAACATTAAAAAAAAGAAAGGTTGTTTAAATTTTCAAGTTAAGGAAGACAAAAATAGAGCATAAATGGTCCTGTTTCATGGGTTCATAAACCCATGAATGGGTGCTATGAACATGGCAGGGTGAAACCAAGTCATCCTTTACTGTATTGTATTTAATGTGAGCATTCAAATGGCTCTTTTTTTAATGTGGCTTAATGTCACCATAGGACTGTACTGTGTTCTTTCTAACTTGGCTTTAAAAAACAAAATACAAAAGTTTAGATTTCAAAAAAAGTTCTCAGATTCTGATAATGATTCACATGTATTCCCTGCCAGGAAAAGTTCTTTATAACAAACATTGTCACAATATTTTCAGAACTGTCTGCTTTTGGTTCAAAGTTTAGTCAACATTTCAGGTTAGTTCTTAATAACTTACCTAAAATTGTTCATTCACCGATTTATTACATGTGTTTCATTCCATGGAAACCTCAATATTTCCTCTTATCAATTTTGAATTTGAATTCATTATTTTAACTCTTCTGAGGCTGCTATGCATTCCAGTGTGAATATATTTTCAGTCAATTTTTGTTACAGTGCTAATGGCAAAATCCATTTTGGTAAGGCACTAATCAGATTACATTTTACTCTTTTGTATCTGAGCAAGGCAGTTCATTCAAGACCAAGAACTCCTACAAGGATATACACCTCTACCGTGATATAATGCAACCCAATATAACACAAATTTGGATATAATGTGGTAAACCAGCACTTTGGGGGGGTGGGGCTGCACGCTCTGGCAATCAAAGCAAGTTCCATATAACACGGTTTCACCTATAATGCGGTAAGATTTTTTGGCTCCCAAGGACAGAGTCATAGCGAAGTAGAGGTGTAGTATGTAAGCCTCAATCTGGTTTAATCAATGATCAATACAAACCCTAACTAATATCTTCTCAAGATATAGAGATGTTAACATTAAAGCCTGTTTCCGTGTGATCCTGCCCCATCACTGTTAAAAATTTAGAATACTTTCCAATAAAATAAGGTGAAACTTTAGGAATAAACAGTTTAATGAAATCATCCAGATGCTGAAGTGATGAACAAATATTATGCATCTCTTCATCACAAATTTGTAAGCAAAATTCTAGAAATAATCATGTCTCAGTACCTGTGACACTGTATTTTCAATTGGGTCAAGTTCTATAGACGACATAAAATCACACTGGGATGATGTACAAGCTGCAAATTTAACTGTGGAATGGTCCACTCTGTATAATGTACGGTATTACTGGAATTACATTATCATACTATGGTCTGAGAGGCAATAAAAAGACCCTACAACCCTGCATCGAAAATGGCACCAGGCCCTGACAGATTCAATAACAAAGCACTATCAGGAGATATTACATCATTGATGGTTAGGGTTTTCAGCAGACTCTAAAAAATGGAATATAGTGATACACAATGCACAAAACAACTTCAAAAGGATGGAGGGATTATACTGTAGGCCATTATGGCTCCTAAAAAGTGATTTACAGCTAACAATTTTCATATATCACTCTTTCTAAACATATTTTTGATAATTAATTGACTGATACTTGCAGCAGCTACTCAGTAAGTACTAGATTTTCAGAGGAGTTCAGCTCATGTTGAGTATTGAACACTTGCGAAAAGATAGCCTGAAATGGTTCTATGGTGTTTTCACTGGTGCTATGATGTTTCCACTGGTGCTCCAAAAAGCACTTCCATGTGGGAAGTGACACAGGCTTGAGAGGACAAAAGCCTGGACCTATGATCAATATTATTTTTTATTCATTCACTAGCATATGAATGGATATTCCAATCTATGACCTTACATTAACGTTGTACTTCTGACCAACAATTCTGGAAAACAAGTCTTACTGAAGTATAATTTGATAGGTTCTTTAATATGGTAACAATATTCTGCCACAAAAATCAGAAAAGTAAAGCCATTTTCCTATAGTTATTTAACATTCTTTCTTGCTCTGTTAAAGTATATGAAAATTATGTTGGTAAAGCCTAGCTTTGATGTTCTTAGCTTTTGTAAATTGCATTTCTTAAAAGGACCCTAATAACAGAGCTCTCAAAAACAGAGTGTTGTGGCTGTCTCCAAGAACGCTGAAAGTATCTGCTGAAGAACTAACAATACGCTTTTAAGTGGAGAATACCCATCAGGTATTACACGTAATAATTCCATTTAATTCTCCTTTTTATTTCATGTAAACTTCCTGAGCATTGTTTACATCATGAGGAAGGTACATTTTTCTATGCTTGCAATTCACTTGCAAGAGTAGTTATAGTAACTTCAAACTGTAGATTTATTCAAGCAAAAGTATTTATGTTGACAAAAATATCTAGCAGAATTTTAAGAGAAACTTTGCATATAAAAAAATACTTTTAGTCAACTACAGCATATATAAAAGCAAAAGAAAAAAATCTTCTCTGTTTAGCTTGATCCCCTCATTCCCACCCCCATGAGAGCAAATGAAATTTGTGCAGCAGGGCACATTTTGTATCTTGTCACATACTCTCACTGGCTGTATCAATATTAATGTGATCAACTGTGCTGAAGCTCAAGGAGAACTTGAAGCAGGAGGGAGCACATGCTGTCAAGATAATGAATATTGTACAAGGGAGAAATACTGAGTAACAAAATCAAAATCTGCAGTTAAGCGATAAAAATTGGCATATTGGTGGGTTTATCTGTGTTTAGAGGAGAATTAAAACAGGAGATGGGGACTTGAGTCAGACAACAACAACATGATTGAACAAGTCAAAGCAATGATAGGAAGAGAAAGTTTTTGCTACCAAAGCCAAATTAAACCAGGTTTTTTTCAATTAAAAATAGACAGAGGTGACTCTAAGTGAGGCCCAGATACCATTAGTGCAGTGCAGTGGGCAGGCACAAAACTGTGGGTCATACAACCTGTCGGTACATGGAGAAATGGGAGCTGGGAAGGAGTTGTTTACAGTCTGAGTGATTCGCCTTAATCACCCTCCACTGTCTTTAGTTCCTGGAGGAGCTGTGGCAACCCTTCTCCCAAGGAGTAGACCCAGTCATACATAAACCATTCATCAATGTAATACAATGATCCCCAAAGATACAGCACAGGGTTATAGTATCTGTCACACTCAATACATACGGTCATTACATATCACAAAGCACTCACCAACATAAGAATTAGCACTGGTCTTTCAGACAAATCCTAGTTAGGGTAATTATAGTGTCTCTACCTAAATTTCCCTTTTAGTTTTAATTGGCTAAGGTCCTCTGTTTCTGTGCTGAATTGTTTTATAGTACTTGTGACAGTTTGGGGAATAGGTCTGTGTCTAAATATGGATTCCATTTGGTTTTATGAACACTATTTGTGACTGTTATAGTCATTGTGAATTAGATCATCCATTTTGTACAGAAGCTTGACATGGAGGAAGAAGTTATATCTGGAAAACTGTGACAAAGCAATCAAAGGGCCATCAACTGAATGGCTCTCTTGAACAATAGGGTTTCTGCTAGCAGGTGCTTTGCATGGACTATCTCTTCATAGAAACCTGTTTGGGGCAAATGGGGTGGGGCTGGAAAGTAAGAAAATCCTTTGCTAAGCCAGTGTTTCATTGCTTTTCCTGCCACATAGCTCCCTGAAGAGTGTAACTAGGAAATCACAGCTCCCACAGGCAGATGGATTCCGAAGAGAAATAAGCAATTGGAAGGCTTGGAAGGCTTGGGACGGATAAGTCATTGGTTCCAGGGTGTAGGCAGCTAGGCTGCAGGCTCAACTGCTAAGAGGGGTGTCAGACATGGGGCATGCACCTGAGAGTGCCCTTGAGAGCCCCAAAACTAGGAACTGTGATCAGTCACTAACCAAGATCCAGGAGCCTTAGCTTGCACAACAGCCTGGTGTCTGCTCAGAGAGTGGGACAGGTTGTGACAGTGCTGCTAGTGCTGCTGTGCTGTGCACTTCTAAATAGGTGACACATTTTTTGTCCCCCAAAGTGACTTTATTTCAGTAAGCAACGAAGTGAACCTGTGTACACTAATTTTATAAAACACTTCACCAGGAAGGATACCATATAAGTATTTTTTAATATTCTGATTCCTATGCTTATTAGGCAGCACTGATCTAGTATATTATATACATATTAATAAGTTACTTTAAACCCTCTTGGAAGTGTACATCACAAATTCATAATCATTTATATTCCACCCAAAAAGAAAAAGAAATTCATTAATCAATCCTGAAATTGTGTTACAGTGCTACAGCACAGCCACCAAGTTACTCATGCCAAATACTAGGAGTAAAGTCAAAGTATCTAAGTACTTCATATGTATGCCAAGGAGTACGCCTCAACTGACGTTTCCTCAGACATGCCTGTTATCTGCTGATATCCTGGTGCCATTTGAATAAGGAATCAGGTGAATAAGGGATATAAAACTTTTGCTTTACATGTGCACACAGGTAGCCTTACACTAAAAGAATCATGCTCCATTGCTATGCACTGTGCACAATCAATATCTGGGTTTGAATTTGGCCCTTTCTCAATAATTTATAGCATTATGACCCATGGCAAAGCAGGGTCTGACCAAAAATCCTAGAGGGGTGGGGGACACCTCTTATTACTGAGAGCATTCAGAATCCAAGCTCAAATCCAGATCTTCATCTCCTAGCTGCTTTCTATCCCTAAATTTAGGGCTAAATCCAATCCCCAGTTTGGAAACAAGACACACATTTTGCAGTTTCGGCACACCTCTGTCCGCAGACCAAAGTATAAAAACATGATCTACTGTATGGCCCAAATGGTTAAGCATACCTTGATGATACAGACAATGTTGATTGAGGTAATTAGGTAGCATACCAGCCTGCTTTATTGCCAGCTAGGCAGGGAACAACACTGTTCAATAACAAGAAACAGAAACACTGAAATCTAAACTTTTTTAAAAATATCATTTTATCACCATTGATTGAAGGAGTGAGAGCAGATTGCTGTCTTTCGTCTAGCCACGTGTTGTCTGGGACATAACTTACTTTTAACTTGGGCAGCAACCATGATCATATTAAAAAGCATCAGTGAAAAATCTCAAAATTCTGTATTGTTTATAAGATTAGAATTGGAACAGTATTCATCCTTATGCCACGTTTATATCTCTTTAATTGTATGGGTTAGCAACGGGTCACTGATAAATCATTAGTTAAATATTCATTATAGATAATTTATTCTATTTTTTATTTCAAAGTTAGTTACTTTAATTGATCATAAAAGTATACAGTAAAGTTATGCATGTCAGATATGCAGAGACCTTATAAGTTCATATTCTAAAATTAATTAGAAAAAATGGAAACATTCTTTCTGCTTTTTAAACGAAGCCTATTTTAAGCTTTGAAAGATTGAGCTCAATGAAATTTGATTGGATAAAAAGTTACTTATTTTCTATTTTTAGAGGATTTTTTTAAAATAATAAGTGCTTCCCATAGGCTTATTTCTGCTATGCTGCCGGATTCCTACCATGGGGGAAAAAATCCAAGAATATTATTTTATTTTACAGACCACACATACATACTTGTTTTGCATTCAGTAGATATAACATATGGTAGTTACTGTAAGACATAGGATAAAACAGTTCAGATAACCCTTTTGATAGTTCTGAACATGTGTATCTCTAGAATCTTTTGCTAGCCTTTGCATGTGAAATCTGATATTTCCACAAGCAAGTGTGAAAATTAGCATATCACACCATGAGTGAAATTTACCTACATATGATTTGCAACCAATGATTTGCCCAAGGCAAAATTTCATTATATTTGCAATTGTAACACCTGGTTCCCAATCCCTGGGCCTGATTCTTCTCACATTGGCGTAAATTATTGGAATATCTCCAGTAAAACAATGGAATGACAGCAGTTTAAAGCTAGTGTAAACTAGGAGAATAAGGCCCGCAGGGTTTTCCAGTTATGTTTTTCAATTGCCTGAAGCAAGGTAACCAATCAGTACCAGATAAAAGAAGGAAGCATTTCTAATATTTAAAGCAAATCACTCCTGACCTGTTCAGTCCACATCAAACTGAGCTGTAGGCTGTCAGTTAGTTGATAAAAGCTGCAAAAGTTCAGCTTGATGCTTCAAACTGAAGAGACAAGGGGTGGGATAAAATATTTTATTTGACCAACATCTGCGGGTGAACAATACAAGCTTTTGAGTTACACAGAGCTCTTCTGCTTGCAAAGGTATGTGGAGTGTCACAACTAAATACAAGGTGGAAGAGATTGTTTAGCACTAGTAGTTAACACATATTCATAGAATCATAGAACTGGAAGGGACCTCGAGAGGTCATCTAGTCCAGTCTCCTGCACTCAAGGCAGGACGAAGTATTTTCTAGATCATCCCTGACAGGTGTTTGTCTAACCTGCTCTTAAAACTCCCCAATGATGGAGATTCCACAACCTCCATAGGCAATTTATTCCAGTGCTTAACCACTTTGACATTTAGAGGGTTTTCCTAATGTCCAAACTAAACCACCCCTTGCAGCAATTTAAGCCCATTGCCTCTTGTCCTATCCTTAGAGTTTAAGAAAAACAATTTTCTCCCTCCTCCTTGTAAGAACCTTTTATGTTCTTGAAAACTGTTATGTCTCCTCTCTGTCTTCTCTTCTCCAGACTAAACAAACCTTATTCTTCTATCTTCCCTCATAGGTCATGATTTCTAGAACTTTAAATCGTTTGTGTCTTTTCTCTGGACTTACTCCAATTTGTCCACATTTTTCCTTTTTTTGAAACAGTGTTACACTGTTGACTCAGATTTAGCTTGTGATCCACTATGACCCCCAGATCCCTTTGCGCAGTCCTTCCTAACCAGTCATTTCCCATTTTGTATATGTGCAACTGATTGTTCCTTCCTAAGCGGAGTACTTTATATTTGTCCTTATTGAATTTCATCCTATTTACATCAGAACATTTCTTCAGTTTGTCAGGATCATTTTGAATTTTAATCGTATGCTATCAGCCTTCTTGGCAACAAGGGCACGCTTCTCATCCACTGGAATACCCAGATCCTTTTCTTGAGAACTGCTGCTTAGCCAGTCGGTCACCAGCCTGTAGCAGTACATGGGATTCTTCCTTCCTAACTGCAGTAGTTTTCACTTGTCCTTGTTGAACCTCATCAGATTTATTTTGGCCCAATCCTCCAATTTGTCTAGGTCACTCTGGACCCTATCCGTACCCTCCAGCATATCTACATCTCCCCCCAGCTTAGTGTCATCTGCTTAGTGTCATCTGCTGAGGGTGCCATTCATCCCATCATTCAGATCATTAATAAAAATGTTGAACAAAACCAGCCCCAGGACCGACTCGTGGGGCACTCCGCTTGATACCGACTGCCAACTAGACATCAAGACGTTCATCACAACTTGTTGAGCTCAACAATCTAGCCAGTTTTCTATCTACCTTATAGTCCATTCATCCAATCCATACTTCTTTAACTTGCTGGCAAGAATACTGTGGGAGACCATATCAAAAGCTTTGCTAAAGACAAGATATATCACATCCACTGCTTTCCCCATATCCACAGAGCCAGTTATCTCATCATAGAAGGCAATCAGGTTGGTCAGGCATGACTTGCCCTTTGTGAATCCATGTTGGCTGTTCCTGAACACCGTCTCCTCCTCCAAGTACTTCAAAATGGATTCCTTGAGGATCTGCTCCACGATTTTGCCAGGGACTGAAGAGAGGCTGACCAGTCTGTAGTTCCCCAGGTTCTCTTTCTTCTCTTTTTTAATTATGGGCACTATATTTGCCTTTTCCCAATTGTCCGGAACCTCTCCCGATCATCACGAATTTTCAGAGATAATGGCCAATGGCTCTGCAATAACATCAGCCAACTCCTTCAGCACCCTTGGATGCATTAGATCTGGACCCATGGACTTGTGCATGTCCAAGTTTTCTAAATAGTCCTTAACCCGTTCTTTCACCATTGAGGGCTGCTCACCTCCTCCCCATACTGCTCAGGAAGTAGCTATCGCTCTTAAGTTTTGCTTCCTTTTGATTCATGTCATGGAGTTTCCAGTTCAGATAGCAAAATTCTATATTTTCTATTGTTGTTTGAAGTGTTGTTGCAGCAGTGTTCTTCCCAAGATATTAAAAAAGATATTAGAGAGACAAGGTGGGTGAGGTAATATCTTAAAACAGAATTCAATAATTCAGTTATATGGAGTACAAAGAGGACACAGTGACAGATAGACTCCATAAGACTTTCAATTTATTAACCAAATAACTATTCTCTTCTATGATTCCTTAAAAGCTTAATTCAATTTTCAATTTGGTGTGTGAAAGGGAATGGCACAGCTCTTCCCTTGTCCCACAACTTTCAATGAACTCTCCATAAGGCTGAGGATCAGTAGCGGGATGCATATTGTCCCTGAGGGACTGAGAAGCCCTGGCTCATCACTGGCCCAGCAAACTGATTGCTCACATTATCCCATGCAGAAGCCCTTCTCCTAACCATCAGCAGGAGTTACTAGTCCACTCTGTCCCTGTCCCCACCCCTGACTACAAGCATGCTGCAAAATGGTGTGAGAGGGCCATGATGGAGAATAGAGATAAGGTTTAGTTTCAGTTTTGATTCGTTCTGTGAGTTTGGGAGCTGAGAGAGAAGCAGAATAGCTCAGGCACTCTTTAATTAATTCCCCTCTTCCCAAAGGGAGCTTTTGAATTGCTGTGGGAATTGCTGTGCAGTTTCAGCCCTGAGGAGATCAGTGTCCAGCAGGGGTGGCTCTATGTTTTTTGCCACCCCAAGCACGGCAGTCAGGCGGTCTTCAGCAGCATGCCTACGGGCAATCCCCTGGTCACGCAGATTTGGCGGTTTTTCTGCAGGTGACGTGACAGTCCCGCACCTTCGGCACGTTCTGCCGAATTGCCGCCGAAGCCGCAGGACCTGCGGACCTCCCGCAGAAATGCCGCTGAAGGCTGCCTGACTCCCGCATTCATGGCGACCTGCACGCCACCCCATGGACTTGCCGCCCCAGGCACATGCTTGCTGCAGTGGTGCCTGGAGCCGCCCCTGGTGTCCAGAGTGGCAGACATCTGACATGGCATGAACTACTGAGAGCTAGCTCCACAGGACGCCAGACCAGGGAGCAAAGAGGTAACCTTGCTCCACTCAGAAGCGAAGATGTTGTAAGGGGGCTGCTTTTGTTTAAACTAGGCAATGTTCACAGTGCTGCACTACTTGTGTCCAGAATCATCCTCAGTGTACCATCTTTTTGGAAAGGTCCCAGGGAGGGAGCAGGGATAAATTGTGAATGTTGGGAGATAGGGAATTGGTTGCTTTGGTAATGTCAAAGTGGAGATATGTAATTGGCAACACATAACCTGGGCAGCTTTAGACCAATCAGCTGCTCCTGAATCCCTTGAAAAGAGGCTGATCAGGAAAGGCAAGACTGGGAAGAGACAATATGATATGGGCTTTGTGTCTAAGCCATGGCAAATCTTTCTCTTCATCTCTTTCCTTATCTTGTCTCAAGCTGTACTTTCTTATCATACAACACACAAACAGAATCATACAACTCAAGATGTACTCTCCTGCCTTCCCCACTCTGTTTTTGCTAGTTTCCTGCCCAGCCCTTGACACAAAACCCCATAGCAACTGCTTGCTTGGGTGATTTCTGAATATCACAGATACTGATATTGTCGTTATTAAGAATTCACAGCTCAAACCTTTTCCTACAATGAGAAGAACAGGCTGAACTTCGGGGAAGCCAGATTCGGTTTCAAATCCCCATATTCAGCAGCATTCATATCCAAGACATTGGTTCTGGCTGTCTCACCAATTTCCTGCAATAGGAAACTGACGTACAAGTCACATGGCAAAGACACAACATATAAATATAGTCTTTGATATTGCATATAGCTCTAGTTTTTTCCTGTCTTCAAAAAACCCCACTCTTGACCCACTTGCCTCCCCAAATGCTAACTCATTCCTCTTCTTCCTTTCATCTTTAAGTTTATTGAATATGCTGTTTACAACTGATGTCATAAATTCCTCTTCTCCAATTCCATTCTAGATCTTCTCCAGTCTGGCGCCCCCACTTGCAGGCTATTAAAACTACTCTTGCAATGACCTCTTCCTAGCAAATCTCAGAGCCACTACTCAATCCTCATGCTCCTTGATGTGTTAGCTACTTTTGATACTGTTCAACAGACTCTTCTTTTTGAAATCTTGTCCTCCCCTGGCTTTGGTCCTCTCTAATCACTCCTTCAATATGTCATTAAGAGGATCCTCCTCATCTGCCCTCCAACATTCTGTGAGGACTCCACGTGGCTTAGTTCTTGGACTCCCTCCCTCCCCCCTCTATACCTAATCATTAGGTAATTTCATGTGCAAACACAAATTCAACTACCATCTCTATGCTGATGACTCCTAAGTCTCTTTCTCTACCTCCAGACACTTATTGGCTTGCCTCTGGCATCTCCTCATGGATGTCAGACATCAATTTAAGATCAACATGGCTAAAACAGAGCTCCTAATTTCCCCACTCATAAGCTCTACCTCCAACTTCTCTCTTGATTACTGTAGACAACACCACCAGGCCTATAACCCGGGTGTCATCTTCAACTCAGACATTTTTCTAGGTGCTCATATTCAGACTGTGTGTGGATCTTGCTACTTCTTTCTGCTTAACCTCTCTAATCAGCCCATGATGCTACCCTCCACTGCCTAGTTATTAAATTTGCAGACAAACACCTTCATACTTTCTCTCATGTTGCCCCTCACACCTGAGAGCAGCTCCCTGTAAACTTCTGCAAACTCCCTCATTATTCTCCTTCAATTCTTTCCTTAAAACCCTCCCTCTGTTGTGATACCTAAAAAAATTTGACAATAATTAGGCCATTGGTGTGCTGAGATCACTGCCTCTCATGCTGACCAATACTGCCTCATAGCTGCCTTGCATTCTCCCATCTGTCTGTATCCATCTATTGTCTCATCTTATACTTAGACTGTAATCTCTCCAAGGCATTTGACCATCTGTGCCTGTACAGCGCTTAGCACTATGGGGTGCTGATCCATGCCTAGGTCTCCTAGGCACTACAGTAATATAAATAATATCAACAGAGGAGCTTTGCTGTCAACCTACATAAAACCAAACCAACAGCTATAGCAGAAGAGAACTTTCATGGCATAACTATTAACAGAATTTGAGACATCAAATTATTACAATAACCTTAGACTTTAGCAAAAGAAGCTTTTTTTGTCTGTACGTATATTGTCAGATAGATTAATGATATTGGAAGGCGATGTGTAATCAGAAGTCCAACTGAATCAGCCCCAGGAATTGTGTAACCCAATAGCTTAGCTTGCTCAGTGGCTTGTAATAATTATTATTGGAGTTTATAACTTCCAGGAATTGCATCCTACTAGCTGTGTCTGAGCACATAAAGGTATTGCAACTTCAGTGTTTTCTAATATATGTAATATCAATTAAAAAGCAATGTTTAATTTCTCTGCAAAAACATAAGTGGAATCAGATTCTGGAAAAATCATCAAGCAGCAGAATAGTACTTGTTTATGCATATGTTCCTAGTATTTTGATATCCGGGTCAAAATACACCACTGTAAATCCTTGGTAACTCCACTGAATAGTTATATAGGATTTACAATTCTGTAAATTAAAGCAGGATTTGGCCCAATGGATTTAGATCCCATAATGGGTGAATAATCAGTCAAATATTATATGATGGCTTTGATTTAAGGAAAACAAAAACTATCCTCGTTCCGAGCCTATGAGGATGACCTGCTTCTCCCTTGGAAACCAATTATTTATTGCATTTTGCATATGTTGCATGTGACCTTTGGGGAGAAGTCTGTAGAAAACTCTGAATGGGATGAACTAAAATATTTGCGCTAAGAAGTTATAAAAGATTCAAAGTCACATGATACAGGTAAAATCCATCAGTTCATTACTAACAGAATACAACGGTTTAAAGTTGAACTCTGATCAGATCATTTCACAAATGACTATGGGAGATGTTTATAGACCTGGGAGTAGGTGGAGCTATCTCTGACTAAAGGTTGGGCCCTTTGGTTTTCTCCCATCAGACATCCATTGAAATGAAAGGGGCTACTCAATCCAACAGAATGAGTGTTGTGCGTGTCTCTGAGAGAGAGACTGACCTGGGGAGAAAAAGGGACTGTAGAAATATCCTCATACTATGTGGAGGGCTGCCACCAAATATGAAGTTGACAATAACACAACAATATCATGGACTTGTGCACTACAGATGAATTTGGTCCAAACAGCGGAATCCTGCAGGTCTTTTGGAAGCATGACTTCAAGACATCTGGAACACACACATGGGGTCTCTCAAACAAACAGGTGAATAGACATTTTTCCTGGAGGTTGGGGGGATTCTGATTGCAACTCAGCAGCTACCCCCACTTTTTGGGACCACAAGTTTGAGGAACAATGAGATAGATGAAATAGACATAGTAGTTGTCCCTAATAACAAAAATACGGACTAAAGGTAAAAATTTTCAAAAGGGACTAAATGTATCAGGCACTTAAAAGACTAAATTCCACTGACTTTCAGTGAGATTCAGGCTCCTAGTGGCCAGATTTTGAAAAACATTTAGGCATCTAAAGATGCAGATAGTGGGATTTCCAAAAGCAGTTTGGCATCTAACTCCCATTGAAATCAATGGGACTTAGGCATGGAGGAGCTTTTGAAAATCCTACTGGACACCCATCTGAAATCTTTCAAAATCTGGCCTGAAGTCCCCACGTCACTTCTCGAAATGGGATTTAAACTCCTAAGCCTCTTAGACACTTTTGATAATGTTAGCCTAATGCACCATCAGTCTGATAGTGGTTGCATTGGTGATAATCTTTAGTGAGGTAATTAGCCCAAGAGAGTGGGAAGGCAGAGCACAAAAGTTATAGGGCCAGAAGCTCAGTTGGTGTAAATTGGCAGAGCTCCATTGAAATGAAAGGAGCTGCATCCATTTACATCAGCTGAGGTTCTGGCCTATTGGTTTATTTATTCTGTTTTCCTATTATATTGACACAGGAGATATTGTCATTTAGAAATCGCCTTCAGCTAGAAACTGTTCTTGTTTAGTAGCAGATATTTACAAGCCAATCTTTATAGAGCGGTCCTTGTTTACACCCCCCAACCAACAGATGTACCTTTTCCATGCAAGCTGCAGAGGGAAGCAATTAAATATAAGAGAAGTCACACTTTCTAAATGAGGATAAAAGTATAATTTATTCATAATCAGTGGAGAGGAAATAAAAATGAAATATTACCACATACGGACTGTCAGACCACATTAAAGTGACACCTGCATTCTCTATCAACAATATTGGAGCACAAGCATGTGGAAGGCCTGTGTTTCCCCTTCTCAATATATAGGGGATGTATATCTCTCTCCAGTCATGCACAAAATTCCAGTTAAAGTTAAGCCTTTGTAGTATTTAAAGGAAAAATTTCTCTACAAAGCATTGGTCAAGCTACTTGTCTTTGATTTACTCTAAATCTTTACAAGTAATTTAGTTGATTTCCCTATTCTGGGAATGAGCCGCTAGCTTTTTTTCTCTCATGGTCATTTTTACCCAGCATCATTTCTCTTGGTCATCCCAATGAGAACTCATTTTTGATTCACATCAAGCTTGAGATGAATTCCCAGAATGATTTATCACTGAACTCACTGGCTTTCAGTCAAAAAACATGACTTGCTAAGTTTGAGCCCCTTAGGCTGAGGCTGTTAGGAAATAGAAAAGAGTATTTCTGCAAGTATCATCACTCTCAGCCATACATATTTTCTTTTGTCATAATACAAAGGGATCAGAAATCAGCTACACATTTACAGGGATTCCATTAAAAGAGTACTCCATCCCATCATGTATATCTTAATTGTCTCTGGTGCATTATGCCCCTTTGAGCCCCTCTGGCAGCACAAAGAGGCCAAAAAGCAACCACAGAGATTCCCATTTGAAAGGGGTTCTCAATCAGTAGAATACCCATAGCTTCTCTTCCCTCCCGCCATCTGTTCAGCCCAGGTGTTCCCAATACTTATAATGGCACAGGCAGGTGGCAGGTGGATCTATAAGTGCGGAATTTTGCACCTGGAAGGCATTGTTGAATAGCTGGGGATTGTGGGTCAGGACTCCTATGTTCCACTCCTAATTCTGGGTTTTTATGGGGATTATGTCAATCTTTCTATCTAGGCAATTATTTGGCCGTAATCATTATGTTATATATTAATACAACTCATTGAGGGAGTTTGAACAAGTCATTTATGGTAACCTTTCTGTGTCGACTTTTCTCAATGTATAAAATGTGAGTAAAAGCTACTGTCCAAGGGTGTTAAGAGACTTAATTAAAGTTTGGCTAGAAAGTGTTTTGTGATCAACAGCTTAAAGATGTTATAGAAGTATAAAGTGGAAGTATAGCCTTGCTGCTGTCATTAAGCTGATTTTCAGAAAAGTGGGGGTATTTATATAGCAGAGATTGTTAAAGTTTTTTATAAATTTAAGTTTACTCTTATAAAATCTGCAGCCTATCCGCAGAGACCCACCCACTATATTGTCATTTCATTTGAGTGCCAATCTATGTATAGATTAAAATGATTAAAAACACTATGCGCAATTTACATTTGATACATTTATTTTTACAAATATGCTGCATATCAAACATCTTACGTTTTTTTACATGATTATTCGGTCAGGATTGGAGATCCCATTATAAGGCCTCATTAAAAAAAAGTCTCCAAAAAAGCCATTAAATTGTCAACTGCATTTTTAAAGAAAAATCATCCCTATCTTCACCCTCCACCCCTAACATTTACATAATTAGTTGTGTACAGCAGATATCGTTCAGGGCTGATATTTGAGATAAGGAAAAGTTGACTATGAAGCACTGTGTTGGTGTACAGGCCCTGAGGCCCCCCTGCTGGAGGCCTCACTGTCCTACCACACCCTGCCTCACAAAGAGCAGTAGAGGTGAGTCCTCCAGGCTGTCTAGAGTGACTGCAGAGAAAACAGCCCATCAGAGAGAAGCTGCAGGGATCAGCCAATCAGAACATGGCAGACCCAGCTAAAAGGACCTGCGAAGGTGGGGCAGAACAGAGGCCATTGCTGCCTGGAGCTAGAGGAGCAAGGACAGTGCTCCTGGCTGGCTGAAGGAGCTGCAGTACCAGGAACAGAGAAGATGCTGAATGGGACCAGTCGAAGATTGCTGGGACGCAAGCCAGAAGAGCCCTGATGTAAGGGTGAAGCTGAAGGGGCTACATGGGAATTGGTCCAGTAAAATAATGAAAAAGTCATAGCACATGGCTGCTATTTATAGGATTCCTGGGTCGGGACCTAGAGTAGTGGGATGGGCCGTGTCCCCCCTCCCCCATAAACTGCAGGCAAAGTGGCTGAGGGGCCAGAAAAGGGAGTTTCCATAGGCCCAGGAAGGGGCTGAAGAACCCAAAGAGGTCAATATATATTGAGTTTTAATACCCTGGAGAGGGAATTAATTGAACTGAAACAGCAACACAGCCGGAGAGCTGTTGTCACCTGAGGCTCACTATAGAGTGAAGAGTCTCCAGGAAGGAAGCCCTGGGGGGCACTGCTCCATTCCAGAGCAGGGACTATTTGAGAATTAGCCCAGTGATGGCTGCAGACAACCACCCAGGGTTCAGGAATAGCCCCTATTGGACTGATGAAGGACTGAGCCCAGGGAGAGGTGAAGGTAAAGACAAGACCCCCAAAGGTACTGGGATAGGCCTTATTGGACAGTTGACCCCAGCAGGGGTCTATTTTGTTTCAAACATGGACTGTGTATATGTCTTGGAAGGCTGAGTCACTGAAAACCTACCTGAGGAATAGAAACTGCCTGCAGACTGCACCGAAAAGCAGAAAGCACAGATGCAGACACACCCAATATGAGGTGCTCATGCAAGATTAGTGGACCCTGTCACAAGGACATTTTGACAAAAATTCATTGGTAATTTCGCAGAGTGTTATGTTGTATCACACGTTGCAAAGAACCCAGGATTCATTCCCTTGTGGACTTGTTTTGTCTTTCAAGTAATACAGCTGAGCAGTACAAATAAATTTAAGTTATTTTAAAAAGAAAACAAAAATCTCCAATAGCTATGTTGATTAAATGTGGAATGGTAAAGGAATAGGCAACTTTCTCTCAGCTATCACTAGGCCAAACACAGAACCATTGGTACTGGAGAGGCATACGAAGCTTTTCTAAGGAAAGACATCATGTTTAATTACAGACCTGATAATCATCCCAAAACAAATTAAAGTTTGTAAACATAGAACTAGTGCACAGCAAACTCCCATTCTTCCCATGTATTCGTAGTTTTGGGATCAAAAATAGTAGTTTTCCTTGACTTTTGCTTTCCAAGCCACAGAAGATGTGAACTCATGCAAAATAAACCAATTTATTTTGGCAACTGAAACTGACAAGTGTTGCACTGCTATCATATGACTGCTCCACAGTGACCTATTAGCTCAGTCCAGCTCTTCTGGGATGCGTAGCCACATCTGATCCAAATGCTAAAGATGAAAACTGACCTTCCATCTCAGTTGCCTTGTAAACGCCAGCAAATCATAAAAGAAATGACTAAATTACTCACTAATGTGCACAGTTCTTCCGTTAGCAGTACTCAGTTAATGCTCCTTGGATTTGTAAGAGCAGATCAGATTAGAAGTTTATGCTCAAGAAAGGGCCATACAACATACTGAATTTTTAAAAGAAAGTTGGCAACAAAAATACTGAGACAGCCAGATTTTCTTGTGAGCCATATCTAATTTGACATGCAGGCTCCCTTAAGGAAAATTTCTGTAGAATTTAAGAGAGGATGATGACCTTTCTAAAGGATTTTTAAACCAACATACTGAATGTACAGCAAAGATACAAGACTATTTAAATATTCTGTATCATCACAGGGTTGCTGGCCCCTTTAAGGGGAATCTGGATCCAGGCTACCAGTGACCATGATAAGCAGTTAATTGAATATCAAGCACGTGGAAGTGATAATAGGCCATTCAAGCCCAATTGTAGGTAGGTACACATAGGGTACGTCTACACTACAGGATTATTCCAATTTTACAGAGACCGGTTTTGTAAAACAGATTGTATAAAGTCGAGTGCATGCGGCCACAATAAGCACATTAATTTGGCGGTGTGCGTCCATGTACCGAGGCTAGTGTCGATTTCTGGAGAGTTGCACTGTGGGTAGCTATCCCATAGCTATCCCATAGTTCCTGCAGTCTCCCCCGCCCATTGGAATTCTGAGTTGAGATCCCAATGCATGTGTGGCAGTGTCCGCCCATTTGTGTGATGAAGTAATAAAGAATGCAGGAATAAGAAACACTGACTTTTTAGCGAGAGAAAATGAGGAGGAAGCAGCCTCCAGCTGCTATGATAGTCCAGGCAGGACATTAAAGGGTTAGGGAGAGAGGATTGCAGCCACCCACTGCTACATAGTCCAGGGAATACAGAATCTTTTCTTTAGACATGAAAGGTGGGAGAAGGGCTGATAGAACTCAGGCCCCAGCTGCTACGATGAGGATGGTTACCCAGCATTTTGCACTGTGTGCCAGGAATGACAGAGAGTCATTCCCATTTTTACCCAGGCACCCCCAGCTGACCTCACTGAGGCCAGCCAGGAGCACTCACGGGCTGATGACGGTTTTCCACCATTTTGTACTATCTGCCATCAGGAAAGGAAGGAGAGGGGATGCTGCTGTTCATTGCCGCAGCACCGCGTCTACCAGCAGCATGCAGTAGACATACGGTGACATTGAAAAATGGCAATAAATGATTTTTTTACCTTTTCTTTCCCAGGAGGAGAGGGGGTAAATTGATGAGATATACCCTGAACCACGCCGGACAATGTTTTTGACCCGACAGGCATTGGGAGCTCAGCCAAGAATTCAAATGCTTTTTGGAGACTGCGAGGACTGTGGGATAGCTGGAGTCCTCATTCCTCCCTCCCTCCCTCCATGAGTGTCCATTTGATTCTTTGGCTTTCCGTTACGCTTGTTGCGCAGCACTGTGCTGAGTCCCTGCTGTGGCCTCCGTCTATCATAGCCTAGAGATTTTTTCAAATGCTTTGGTATTTCGTCTTCTGTAACAGAGCTCTGATAGAACAGATTTGTCTCCCCATATAGTGATCAGATCCAGTATCTCCCATACAGTCCATGCTGGAGCTCTTTTTGGATTTGGGACTGCATCGCCACCTGTGCTAATCAGAGCTCCACGGTGGGCAAACAGGAAATGAAATTCAAAAGTTCACGGGGCTTTTCCTGTCTACCTGGCCACTGCATCTGAGTTCAGATTGCTTTCCAGAGCGGTCACAATGGTGCACTGTGGGATACTGCCCGGAGGCCAATACCGTCGATTTGCGGCCACACTATTCCTAATCCGACATGACAATACTGATTTCAGCACTACTCCTCTCGTCGGGGAGGAGTACAGACAGAAACTGGTTTAAAGAGCCCTTTATATCAATATAAAGGGCCTCGTTGTGTGGATGGGTGCAGGGTTAAATCGGTTTAATGCTGCTAAATTCGGTTTAAATGCGTAGTGTAGACCAGGCCATAGACAGAGAAGCAGAGGAGCTCCCAGAGACCCCTGACCGTAAGGAGGGGGGCTGAGAGAAGGCATACTGAATCAAGAGTGCCTGCAGCACCAAACTAGGGGTCAGCAGGGGGGAACGAGAGGGTTGCAGGGCAGACACACCCTGTGACATACATTATATAAAGGATACCACTCTATTATATTCTATAGGTTCTTAGAATAATTTCTACATAGCCCTATTCATTTTATCTTTATTACATTTTCCATAAAGATTGTCCTAGACAAGTTATCTTAAGATACCCCACGCCAAGGGGTGCAACAGCTGTATTTGCTTCTTGCAAAGTTTTAGACTCTGCTCTGGCAAATGTGGGCTGGGAGAAGGAAGCTGAAAGGGAAAATACAGTTTGGGTGACTGCCAATTTTATTACTCACTGATCAGTGTGTGGAAGATAAACCACACTATTATTTTTAATAGCCTTTGCTGCTATTTCATATCCAATCACTGTTCTAATTGATGGCAGGAATGAAGCACTGAACTGTGGAGTATTGAAGGCCAGGGCTTCTGGTTTGCTGCTGTTCTCTGGGGGATAGGAAGGGAATTCTTGATCTCAGTTCACTAAAATGACCAGACGAATAGAGGCAACATTAGCAAGACCTTTACTTGCTATGATTTTTTATCCCAAGGATTATTAACCTAAGGTGCTATCAAGCACACCGCACCCACTGCCTTGTTACTTGGGGAGAGGCACCCTAGTCACAAACATCAGAACCGTCTGTTAACCATACTCCTGAATGACAAACAACATGGAGAACCTGAAGAGCGATCATTTCTTTTCACGCTTAATTTTCTAAATGTAAAGAAATGGAGAAAAATACATGTGGCAATACGAAAGGATAAACCTGATAGCCAAAGAGAAAGTGGTTTTATGCAACCCTAGGCATTTATCTATTGTATCAATCACTTAACCTCTTCACTTGTAAATCCTACCAAGCTTCTTTTAGTGCTGCCTTTTATCTTGCTAATTGTTGGTCATTGAGAGGAAGAAAACTGTCCACACACAGGCCTGGTCTACACTACGCATTTATACCGAATTTAGCAGCGTTAAATCAATTTAACCCTGCACCCGTCCACACAATGAAGCCCTATATATTGATACAAAGGGCTCTTAAAACCGATTTCTGTACTCCTCCCCGACAAAGGGAGTAGCGCTGAAATTGGTATTGCCATGTTGGATTAGGGTTAGTGTGGCCACAATTTGATGGTATTGGCCTCCGGGAGCTATCCCACAGTACCTGTGCAACCATTTGCTCGCTCCCATTGTTGACGCTCTTGCTCCTCGCAGACTCAGGCACTCACATGGAGTCAGATGCACTGGCCATTGGCTACATGTAAAAGCACCCGGTGAACTTTTCTGATTTTCATTCCGGCCTGTCTCCCGAGCAGCGTAGAGAGCTGATCTAGGCACCAGGTAACTTATTGCATTTGAGAATCGAAACAACAGTCCACGCTCGCATGTGAAGTCCGCCCACCGGATGCGTACTTAAGGAATCTGATCGCCATATAATCTGAGGAAGAGAATCTTCGTGTGCTATACAAGAAATGCGGTCTCCAAAAGACGAAAATGCAACCGAAAACATTGAAAAATTTCGCAAGCCATGATGGAGAGAGGCCACAGCAGGGACTCAGTACAGTGCCGTGTTGAAAGTAAGGAGCTCAGACTCAAGCCTACCAGAAAAACCAAAAGAAGCAAACGCAAGGTCCTGGGCGGCCAGGGCCGCAAACATGCCGCTTCCACGCTGAGCTGCATGCAAGTTTAGGGGGGCGCGGTCCGCCACCACTAACCCTTTATCCCTGTCTGTGGATTCTGAGGTGGTTTAGGGTGGAGGGCCTATCTCTAGCCTGCCTGAGGGTTCTGCGGACGGGAAGATGAGGAGGAGGAAAGAGGAGGACGAGCCTTGCAGAGAGCACACGAGCACTCTTTCGCTCCAACCAGCCAGGAGCTTTTTCAGCCTGACAGAAGTACCCTTCCAGCCCTCCCATTGCCACTAGCCCAGACAATGAAAGCCAATGAAAGGGACCTCTGGTGAGTGTACCTTTGTATGTAAAACATGGTTTAAAAAGCAAGCGTTTTTTAATGAATTAATTTGCCCTGAGCGCGACTTGGGATGCATTCGCTCACCAGTTAAAAGTTACCTGGAAAAGTCTGTTAACATGTCTGGGGGAATGGAGCCGGAAATCTGCCGACAGGTGACTCTCCCGAAAGCTCTTCCATCTCGGAGGTACTCCAAAATGCCTTTGCGAAGGGTCTGTGGGCAGGGGCAGCCCCTCTATTCTACGTCCTCCATTATAGGAACACTTGACCATGGCCAATGCATGTAGCTAATTAAGGTTATCGTTGATGACAAAGCACTCGTAGATGCGTTCGCGCCCAGGGTGTTGTCGTGGCGAGAGTGACAGCAAACAAGCCGTATCTTTTTCTGCGCTGTGTGTATATCTCAGGGAGAGTGATATCGTATCATGGTAAAGCCCCGGTTTGAAAATACGGCGAATTCGTATTAAGGGGACGAGATGTTTGGGCCTGCGCTTGCCGTGAGCAATGAAAACTGCCCTGCATTTAGCCAAGCAGGGGAGGTGGGGGGGGTTGAGTGCGCTGAGCTATACGTATGCTTATGGCCTCTGAGGGATCTTCCCTGGCTACCGAGCACGTTGATGTGGGACGCGGAGGAGTATCGAGTTCACTCCAAGAATTGGAATGTGTAGGATGAGTTCTCAACTGTGTGCTGCATGTTAACAGGAAAGGTACTACGCGACATTGCTTGCTTTGGGAAAGGAGGGACTGGATATATGTAAGGCTGCAGAAGCTGAAAGACAATGCTTACCATGGCCACAATGCAAAGCCGAATTCTGATGCCCGGACCTGCTGTCTGTGAATCTTCTATATACACAAGCCACAGGCCACTTCCAATAGATTAAGATGCACAAATTGCGACTTATGTAGTGAGTCACTGTGCTATTGTAAGTGTGAATTGTGATACGGTGATACCCATGAAGAGTATAACCATTTGTTCTGTAAAAATGCATCTTTAAATCACTTGCTCTCCCTTTTATCCTCACCTACCTTGTGAGCTTTGCAAAATTTTTGAAGTCTCCTCTCCGTCCCAAGGCTAACTCTTTAGATAAGTCACAGCGTGGAGAAATAAAAAAAGACGTGAAGACGAAATGTTCTTGGAAATCATGAAGTGCCCGCATGAAAAGCTCATCTTGAGGATGAAGGGTGGTTCCAAAGAATACAGGAAAGATGCCACGTGACTCGTGAGGACAGGAGGGACCAACGTAGTAAAGGATAAAGAGAGACACTCGAGAGAGATGGTGGTGCACAGGAAGATCGAGGAGGCATGATAACAACGCTGAGGCTGCTGCATGCAGCGGTGTCGGTCTGTGGATTGGCTTCTCAGGAACGGCGCATCAAGCAGATACCATAGAGTGCAGCTTGCAGCTCCCTGGTATAAATCTCGCCCTACCCCTACATCGCACATGTTCCTTAGCTCTCGCTGACCCCCAAAAGCGACTAAGAACCGAGTGGTGTGGAGGGCTCCGTGCAACGCCATAGCCCTAGTCTGCACCCTGTGGACATTAGTCATTATTTGAATTTTTTTAGTGCTTTCCTTTCCCTCTCTTCCTCTCCCCATATCACACCGGGCTACCGTTATCAGTCTCACCTTCTTTTTATTATAATTTAATAAGAATACTGAGTTTTTTAAATGAGAGCGAACCTTTATTTCTTAGGAAGCAATGTGGTAATTGAAGGGAGGAGGTGGTGCTTACAGGGAATGAGTTCAAATCGGGGGAGGGGTCATCAAAGAGAGAAACAAACATACAGTCAACCGTTACCCTCGGCCCGTGATGAAAACTGGTTTCAAAATCTTCTCTAAGTGCACAACTTCTGATGTTGCCTTCTGGAATTGCCCGGTGTCTGGCTGCACGTAGCAGATGGCCAGGTGATTTTTCTGCCTCTCCCACGCCCGCCATAAAGCTTCCCCCTATTCTCACCAGAGATGTGGAGCACAAGCAAGCCAGCGAATAACAATGGGGACAATTTGGTTGGCTAGAGGTTTGAGCAAGTCAGTATATGTGCACCAGCATTCTGCACCTTGCTCGAGCCCTGTAGTTGAACCACTCCTACTACTGTCAGGGCTGTCCTCTGTATGCTTTCATGAGCCATGGCATCAGGCGGTAGGCGGGTCCCCCAAGATAACTACCAGGCATTTCAACATCCCAACTGTTAATTTCTGGTCTGGGAGTAATTCCCCTTGGCAACAGCATTTAAACAGAGTAGTGCTTCTCGAAGACGATGAGGCGTTCAATGAACCCTTTCTGGCCCAGGCCATCCCACGATGGCATGTTGTGGAAATGCCCTATGCCTTGAGATCCACCAAAGTGCTTGCCTAGCACCATGGAAAATGATCAATTCTCCTTTCCGGTTTATGTACTTGGGTGCCCTGAGTTGCTTTCACCGGTGCCAAAGATGGGTAGTCATTGTGGCTTTCTCAATCTATCTCCACCACTACCAGTTACCGGATATTCCATTAGCAGCAAAGCCATCCACTATGACCGTGCCATATTTCAAGAGTCACAACCACTTTCGTAGCCAGCAGCTTAGTTTGATGCTTGGCTCTTGCCACAGGGCTAGCGCGCCCACAGCCTCTTAGATGATCACTCCAAATGATTCCCGACTGACCGGTATCTGTCTGGCGTTGCAAAGTTTCCAGAGAGGCTTATAGCCACTCATCACAATCTCAACTGTGAGGGCTGACCTATCTATCTTGGATATTCTGCGCGATTCCAGGGTCAGGGAAGAGAAGTTCACAAAGCTCCATGAAAGTGCCCTTATGCATGCAAAAGTTTCTCAGCCACTGGGAATCGTCCCACACCTGCAACACTATGTGGTCCCACCAGTCTGTGCTTGTTTCCCAGGCCCAAAATCGGCATTCCATGGCTAGAACCTGCCCCATTACCAGCATGATCTCCAAAGCACAGGGGCCCGCGGTTTGAGAGAATTCTGTGTCCATGTCCTCATCACTCTTGTCGCCACGCTCCCGTAGCCGCCTCCTCCTTGACTGGTTTTGCAGGTCCTGGTTCAGCATTGACACATGAGAATGCGCGAGGTGTTTACAACGTCCATGATTGCTGTTTTGAGCTGAGCAGGGTCCATGCTTGCCGTGCTATGGCGTCTGCACAGTTCATCCAGCGGAAAAGGCACGAAGCAGTTATCTGCTACTTGCACGGAGGGAGGAGGGAGGCAGAGGTGAGGCTGTACCCAGAACCACCCGTGACACTGTTTTTTGCCCCATCAGGCACTGGGATCTCAACCCAGAATTCCAATGGGTGGGGGAGACTGCGGGAACTATGGGATAGCTATGGGATAGCTACCCACAGTGCAACGCTCCAGAAATTGACACTAGCCTCGGTACATGGACGCACACCGCCGAATTAATGTGCTTAGTGTGGCCAAGTGCACTCGACTTTATACAATCTGTTTTTAAAAACCGGTATCTGTAAAATCGGAATAATCCTGTAGTGTAGACATACCCACATACTCAAATTTATGTAGACAGTACATGGTTACATCCACTGTCTTTCTACATCACTTCTCAATGTAACAGGAGTTGCATATGGCTCTGTTTGGGAGTTCAAGTGAATGAGCCCACCAAGCTCGTGTGCTTTCTGCCACGCATTTGGTAGGCCTGCTTTTCATTAGAGGCCTACAAATGTCTTTTAATCTCAAGATACAAAGTGAGCCTGGGGGTAATGTTTAAATTGTCGCCATTGAGCAGATGGCACAGTCTAATCAATATAGATTTAAACACTAACTCAACCACCAGCACCAAGCCGTTAAGGAACTTCACCTGTGAACAGGGCATTTCTGGCTGGGTTTCCATTGCCCTAAACTATCTAAAGACAGCAGGTGAAAAGCATATTGTACCTTGGTGTGGTGTGATGAGGGGGGCTGTTGAATCATGGACTGATAGTACTCTTCCCTGCAGTCACCCAAGTCCTAATTATGAGGAACCGTGCACAAAGGAGTCTCTGCTGGCTGAATTTCCCTCCTAGATGGTGGGTCCTCAGTGCCTGCCCATTTCACATATTGCATTCCCATCCCACTGCCATGGTGGCAGAATACCATATTCTCAAGTGACAGGAGCTTTCTATCTAGGTGAACAGACAGATGTCTTTGTTTTTTTAAGCTCTATCTGTGCCCATCCTTAGTTTTGAAAATTCCACAGATTTTAAGCATGGTCAGTTACAAGTGCTCACTTGTGTTGCCTTCAACCTCTTAAAAATCCCACTGTAAATGTGTTTGCCAGTCCACAGCCTAAATGTTTGCAGGAATGTTTTATCAATAAGTCACAGAGAAAAATTTACTTTGTACTCTCCCTTCCGGCTGTTTTGCTAAATCTCTGTAATATTATTAAGTAACAATATCTACCGGTCCCTGGTAAGGCCTGGCATCGTGATCTTGGGAAATTTCAATACCATTGTTTTATTGGATTTTCAAATCCATCTTGTCAGGCTTCCACAACACGGAACACAACCATGAATTAGCATTAAATTCAGAGTTGGTCTAATCCCTAGAGTGCTTCTTTTTATAGCATGCAACATGAACTAATAATTTACAGCCCTGACATTTCCCAGCTCCTGGGTGTGTGTCTGCATGGAGACCCCACTGGAGATGGTCTGACAGACAGACTGCTCTGTACACTGACTTTGCTCAATGAACCCATCAGCAGTCATGGCTGTGGTATTATAATTCAAGTTGTCTGCCAAGCATCATTATTAGAACAATATCAAGAGTAAAGCGGCGTTTTCTCAAGTCATAGGAGACTGGTGATTTCCAAATTCATCTCAAAGCAGGTGCTAAAACACCTGTAGTCAATGCCTATCTTCCTAATAACAGACTAGTAATAGGGCCAAAAAAGTGCTTACTTTGGAAGAATATATAAACATGTGGCAGTTTGCATTTATTGATTATAAAAACTCCCTGCCCAGCCCAATATGAGTACTATTATGTCGATTAATTTGTGGGAACAGTATCATGAAGGGAAATTGCTCTTCAATGGATAAGAATCACTTAGGGTGATGGTGCTTCAATACTAAACATCAAAGTACTGAAAGAAAATGCATTTGTCGAGACAGTCAACATTTTACTTTCAATGCCACCTCTACAATATTTTGGTTTGTCCACTAATAAACTAAGGCTTTGTCTGTCTACAAGCTAGGGGTATGATTCCCCAGCTCATGTACACATACTCATGCTAGCTCTTATTGAGTATAAATAGCAGTGTAGCCACAGTAGAATGTAGAAAAATATCCAAAATATTTAATAAATTTAAATTGGTATTCTATTGCTTAACAGTTTTTTAATCATGATTAATTTTTTTGAGTTAACTCCAATTTAATTGACAGCCGTAAACCGTATTCAAGTGTTTTAAGATTGAAAAAACCATGGAAGTGATAACTATATAAAGCACTTGCACGTGACTATGATTTATATAAAGAAGGGGGGAAATAAGCCCTGCAGCCTGATTTTAGAGAAAGAACAAACATTCTGGTGGACATACTCTTTACACTGCAAGTTATCCTGTCAACTTCAGTGGGACTGTTTGCAAAGAAACTATGAGTTATCATGGGTAACGGTAGGAAAGTTTGGCCCTGAATCATTAAGAACCAGATTCTGATCACCTCTCTCACAATGAGGAGCATATTTCTCTACAAGCAGATCAATCAAAGACAATGGGACTAGGGGTTGGTCTATACGGGTGGGGGGGCGGTCAATGTAAGACATGCAACTTCAGCTACAGGAATAGTGTAGCTGAAGTCGACACATCTTATTTCCACTTACCTCCCGTCTTCACGGCATGGGATTGACCGCCGCGGCTCCCCCGTCGACTCCGCTTCCACCTCTCACCCTGGTGGAGTTCCAGGGTCAACAGGAGCACATTTGGGGATCAATTTATCGCGTCTAGATGAGACACAATATATCGATCCCCAATAGATCGATCGCTACCCGCCGATGCGGCGGGTAGTGTGGATGTACCCTATGAGGCAGCTTTATGCCATTGTAACTGCACCCACACTAGAGACTGTGGAGTAAGGTATTAATCAATGTAAGGGGATCAAAATCTGGCTGTAAGTTTTATATATAAGTTAGCTGATGGTAAAGTAGAAATCATTTTATTTAGAAAGTGAACCCTTGTCAAGGCATTTGGAGGTACTGTACAACACGCACAAAAATTACTAAACAATGTGAACATAGAATAGAAATACCCTTTTAATACTCACACATATAAAGCAAACAAAGGATAGGGGGCGATCTTATAAATAAAAGTGGGGGAGAAAAGGAAGGGAAAGGTAATCAATATTGAAGCCAACAGTGATACATATAAGTTTTAGATGAGTTTTAGATGCTTTTTAAAAGTGGAACAAGATGAACCAAGACAGATGTCAGAGGGGAGATGAGTTTCAAACCCCAGTGCACATTACTGCAAAGATGAAGTGTGAAATCCTAGCTTCACAGAAGTTAAGGGCAAAACTTCCACTGACTTCAATAAAGGCCAACATTTCACCTGAGATCTCCTGCTGATTTTGAGACATGAAGATCGGAGATGTGCAAGCACAGATACCCAGAAGTACAAGGAATACAGACATGACACACTACAAGCTTTAATACCAGTAGTGCGAACTTACTTCACTTTATAGGCAGCTGATTACATGAATACAGGAAGTGCATAAAACCAGAGAACAGTTATTTGGCTATATTCTTGAACATACTATAACCATTGGAACAGCACTTCTGGAAGCCCCACTAAGAGAGATTTACAATAAGCAACCTTTGTGATCTCCAGAGCATGTCTCAATGTTATGAAATAATCATGGGATAATTAAGTGGATAGCCTGAACAGATTTTGTAATTAGAAAAAGTCACCCGTGTACCATGTCCAACACATGGGAGATTTCCAGGAAAAGAGTATATTCAAAATGCTTTCCTTTTATTAAAAACATTCAGAAAATGTATTTTAAAAGTGCCAGCATTCCTGCTTGTTCCAAAAGAAACCTGCAAAACCTGCAAACTTTTCACTGATCTGGTCACTGGTATTTTACTGATGAATACCAGTAACTAGTGGTGGAAAAAACAATATGAATCTTTGGCCAAGCCTATGGATGATATTTCTATCAAGTGTGATTAAATGGATGCTTTGTCCCCCCTACAAGTAGGAAGTTTGAAACAAACTCTCTCATGAGATTTTTCAGGTTATTTTTTCCAGCGCAGCTGGGCATATAAAAGAGATAAGGGAAAATGGGTTATGGATCATCTACATGTTTTAGCCAAAGTATGGCCCAGGTCCTGCAAGGAGGCCTTTGGTCTCGCATGTGTTGATTTCAGTGGGGCACCATGCCGGCACAGAAGGTCTCCCTTTGCAGAGCCTCTTGCAGTACTGGTGCCCTAAACTTCCACTTCTCTTGAAGTTTGCCGCTTCTTGCTGTAGCATTGGCCACATGCCCAATAAACAATGGTAGTATATGTTGGACTTATGCTTCACACCAATAAGTGTGCATGTACCCCTGATAACAAAAGAGTCTATTACATTTGTTTCTGAAGACAGGGCTAGCACTTTCTAAAAACTTAGAGCCAAATACTCCGGTCCTTATTCTGTTTTTTCTGTAGCAAAACTTGCACTGATTCCAGGAAGAGTTTTACTTGAATGAGGTTTATAGAATTTGGGCCTCAGAAATTAGATATGGTTTACATTAGAATTATAAACCCAACAAAGCAACAGTGCTCAGAACTGTATATAAAGTATTACATATTTTGGGCCAACATTTACCTCTGGTTTATGTGGCTTCTGTCACCATGCACCATGCTGAAAACACCACAATTATATGCTTTCTGTGTCATCTCTTTTGCTGGAGACATTGAGGAGAACTAATGTTGCCCCAAAAATAGTGGCACTCATTGGGAATGGGGTGAGACAATGGAAGCCAGAAATCAGCTGGCTCAGCACATCCCTGAAGGAATAATTTCTGTTTGGATTCCTTTGCAGCTCAGAGCTTAATCTAAATTTGCTTCCCCCTCTCTCCCCAGCAGAAAACCTCAAGAGGAGGTGAGGTTAACAGCAATTCTGCCTGCTCTCCCTATGGATAACTGATCTCTGTGGCACCAGGGGAGAGCCTAGCATAGGAAATTATGCAGAGAAATACAAAGGAAAAAAGGAAAATCAAAAGTTCTTTTAGGTGCATGGTGACTAAATACCACATTAGGTATTTCACTGGCAGTTAATGAGCAGCTGGGTTAAGAGCCTTGAGCCCTCATGTGCTCCAGCCAGTCATTAACTGACAGGAAAAGCTTTTTCCTTTCCCCACATTGGTTATTATTTTTAAAATAATGTATACAAAGAACACCATGATTATTATTTTTAAATTACCTAGTGATTATATATATTAATCATGAGGTCTCTGTTGTTACCGCCTCTACTATTATTAGTGGTATATTTAGAGAGAGTGAGGGAATAGCAAGACAAAGAAGCAGGATTAAATGTTGAAACCAAAAGATCCCCAGAAGGGCTTGCAGGAAAATAAGCATTTTTACTAAAACACAATACACTACCCAGAATAACGTAATAAGGAAAGTTCACTTGAAATGTGTGTATCACTAACACCTGGACGAGGTGGAGAGAGTGGGAGCTCGTGCACACAGGCCATTACCTCTAGCCCTGGTCTTCATCCAGACCTGGTAAAGTTAATGTTTTGGTAACTCTACTACACAGAAACTGCAACTCACTCAACAGTTAGCTGTCCTCTTATGCTTACAATTTTTTTCTTCTGTAAGTGGTACCCTATTTCTGACTTAAGAAGACAGTGTTATGTAGGTTGTTCTGGTAAAAAGAATATCTGTTTCTCTAAGGAATTAAAGGTACTGCTATATATAAAAATATCTCTGTTGAGCCAACTCAGCTGCTCTTTTAACTCAATAATGGAGCACTCATCTGGGAATAGTAGAGAACTTTTAAATCAGGGAAGCTTACATCTGTCCATTAGTACCACCTTCCCTCCAGCTGTAATGTGCTCACCCCCGATGATCCAATTCATTTAAAATGAGTCCCAGTTGTCATGGAATCTGTCCTCTCAGTTGATGAGCTACAATGTGACTGTACCCCATCTTCAAAGGGACTCCAGGGTGTTTCTGTAAGGTGATGAGGAGTCACCAATTTATTTCTGCTCCTTCTTGCAAGGCAGATTCTTCCGCTCCATTAACATGGTAGAATAGGATGACAGACTGGCATCAAAGTCACAGTGAATCAAAACTGAGACTTCATCATTATCATACAGTTCCTGTCACAGTCTCCATTTCCCCTCTATATTTGTCTTCAAAGTTCTAGAGAAGATTATGCAAGTTGTAGAAGAAATACTTAATACAGACTTACATTTCCAATCTTCTGCTGAAGCCACTGTAAATAAACGCACATGAAAACACACACAATACTTCAGACAAGGAAATGACTGTATGGACAGGGATACATTAGCAAAGGATTTAAAGAAGTATACAGAGAATTGTGTGAATATTTTACAAAAGCTGCAACTTCCATTATAAAACCCTGCTTTTTTCAGTGGCTCACATCCTTCTCAATTATATAGTTTTTAGGCTGAATCTTTCCATGTCCCAAATCATCTCCTGTAAAATCTACAGGAGAGTACTCTGGAGGAAGACTTCTCAGAGTTTCCTCTCATGAATTTCCCTCTTTTTGTTTCTTCAAGGAGAGCGGAGGCAGGGTTTTCTTTAGTGCAGGCCTCACTCTAAACCTGGTGGATTTCCAGGGTTCCTTTGGAAGTTCAGACCATCTGTGCGGAGACCTCATGCCTCTGCACCATCTTGGGCTCCTGGCTGTTAACCCTGGCTCCTGCCATCACAGCATCAAAGGACTGGAAGATGTAGAATGGCCATCCTTCTAGATCTATTTACATCTCCCACCAGGATTCTCAGTCTCCATTCCCTCCCATTGTGCATGGGGCACTGTTTGGACCTGGACAATGGGCGGATGGTGCTGCTAGGGTGACCAGACAGCAAATGTTAACAATCAGGACAGGGGATGGGGGGGGCGGAGTATTAGGCACCTATATAAGACAAAGCCCCAAATATCGGGACTGTCTCTATAAAATTGAGAAATCTGGTCACCCTAGTGCTGCAGAGATGGCAGATCACCTTGTTCAAGACAGTAATCAGATGGAGATGGAGAGGGAGAGAGAATCCACACACAGATGAACTCCTCTTTGCATGAACTTGCCAATTAGGCAAGTGCTTGGTCTCTGCTCAAAGACTTTTTATTTTAAGTTTCATCAAAATCCATTCAGATGTTTTTGAATTCTTCATGAGTAAAATAAAATGTATACTAGTCCCATTTGCTCCAGTCAGAAACGTTGTGCATTTACAACCCAACAATGGCTGAATCATTTTGTTCTTACAAGGCGTGTTTTGCAGTTCATGGAGATCTGAGAAACTGTTTTAGTTGTTTTCAAGTTATGAGCATAGACACAGGATTTTTCCCCCCAAATATGTGAAACAGAATTTTCTACTAGGTTTCTTTGCTCAGTCTCCAGTTTGCAATGGTATGGACACACATGCAGAGCTATCTTTGCTCTTTGCATTTTTTTTGACCAATTTAAAGAGGCTTCAAAACTTGGAGGAGCTACAAAAGATTTCAATTTCACTTAAAAAGCAACATTTTTACTGTTCTGTGAACCTTTAGGAAGTTTGGGACATTGTGAAATCTTCCTCGTAGTCACCAAATGCTACAAGTCCAAAGGAAAGCAGTAGAGAGGGAAGACCAAGACAGTTTTTAACCCAAAACGTAGGCCAAATTCACTTTTCAGCACTTCAAAGTTTACCCTTCTCATGATAAATTAAACAGAATATTTTCTTCCTTTGTTTTGTGAATATCACTCAATCAACAGAATGAAACTTGCTGTGATTGCAGTTAAACACTAACAGCTCTCTGCTGCCTATTTTACAATGTAACATACAAAGAAAGAAAGATGTACACCAAGACTGTCCCTAATTATGAAAGATAACCATAATGTTTAGCCCAAATTCCTCTGTCCAACATGAACCTGGTGATATCTAGCCATCATTATTGTAAATTATTTACAACACAGCTGCTGAATCAGCAAACTAAGCTTATGGGAAATGCTACTATATATTGCTCCCTTCCTATTTGTTTCATACTTATTACTTCATATTTCAAGTATAAATAAATATAAATTTTCCAATGTGGAAAATATTGTCCACTGCTGTGGGACCTAATGATTTAAAGCGAAGTGTGCTGCTGGTTTGAATCATACGCGCAGCAGGGACTGTAATGGACAAGGTCATTGTCATATGCCATTTTCCTAAGAAAAACATGATTAAAAGCCCATTTTTGTGAGTATAATTTATCTTGTTTTTTTGAAAGACTAATTCACTTTAACATTGTAGTGTTTCTTCTTCACCAATTTGCATTGCCATTTTGATTCACTTCACTTTGACATCATAATGGCATCCCAATAGACTTCCCAAGCGCAGCCTTATGAACGTCTTACTAAATACAGAATTATCAAAAATAATATGCAACACATAAGTAATTATTCATGTTTTTTGTTAAAGGTCAAAAAAGGTCATCTCATTTAAAGGTCTTTTTTTTGGTCATGTTTCACTTCTGATACATATAATCTCCTCTACAAAATAAAAACTTAATCTTCTCAAACATTTTCATTTCCAGCAACACAAACATTAAGAACAGGCAGTTATCTTCTAATCCCATCTCTTATTCCTTTCCCACTGCTCACCTTCCACTATCTAATAATAATTTTCTTCTTGTAAACAATGTGTGCTTAAGTTTTCTAATTCTAAATACATAAAATATTAAAAAGGAGGCTTTCCAGTGAATTCAACCAGCTTTGGATAAAATAATGTACATATATGTCAAAACTTATGTGTTTATAGTTTAAAAGTAGAAAATTAGACAGGATAGTGAAGAGGTGACAGAAATATGGGGGAAGAACAGTAAGTGGGAGGGACGTCGGTCTGCGGGGGCTGTTAAGGGACAAGGGGACTTCCCAAGAGGTTTACGGGAAGTCCAGGGAAGTATCACCTCATATATAACTTAAGCAGATGTATTGGAAAAGACTCCCAGAAGTCTTACAAAGTTAACAGGAGAGCAATTCCCTTCCAGCAGATTCAGGAAATCCAGAAGACACACACTGGGAGTGGATTCTTGTGACGGCTCAACCACTGAATTATTCAATCAAGAGACTGGTTGAGCTGTAGGGTAGTCCTTTCGATGAGGGATGTTTTCACTGTCAACTTCCCCACAAGCAACTTATCCTGCAAAAATCCATGCAGAACCTATTCTACAACAAAGAAAATGAATGCCAAAGTGTTTGCAAAAACTAAAAGTTTTGCAGATTTTAGCATGAATGATTATTCTTCCAAAAACTCACATCAGAAATGCATTCTTTGGTATGTTCTTGAGTGCACTATGAGTCACTGCTTAATAACAGCAGAATAGAGCAGAATCCAGCAGAGAAATTTTTTGGATCCCACCAGTAATGAAGGATAAGATGAACTGGCTTTGTTGCTCAAAGTAGTATTGGGGGTGAGTTAGTCTAACAGCTGGATCTTATGGACACTAGACTCAGAGAGAAACCATTCAGTCACCCCCTAAAATCCAAGTGGATGGAGTCAGTCAGGCCTAGACACCTCTCCCCCATGCTGAGGAGATTTGCCACCAGATAAAGAGGAGACAGGGCACCACTCTGACATGATAATATTGAACTCACACAGCAGTAGAGAAAGGAACTCATTGACTTTCTTTTGCTTTTTTACATCAAGCATGTGGGTGAAACCCAGTAAACCCCAAGGGATGGTGGGCACAGTAGCATTGCAGTGGAGACACTGTATCTCTACAGCAGCTCTGCCGAGGGTCTTTGGCAGTTCAGACCCATTGGCGCTCCAGCTCAAAGAACAACTCTGACTATAGCTGCTATTGGAACCCTGCATTAGGAGAGTGAGGCCACAAGGACACAATCTAGCCCTATACTATTGAAATTTAAAACTAAAAGTCAATTCAATCTTAACTGCACCCCTGGTAATATGGTTTAAGCTCTGCAGAGTTGTGAAATACGGACAGTGCTACTCTTAAGCATGCTCGATGTCCTGCTCCCATCTCAAACCCAGCACCAGCCTGGTGTAGGGACCTTTCACAGTGGGCATGTAGCAGCTCTTTCTACACAGCCCCAATGCAGGACTTCACTGGTGTGGAGGGCTTTACATGGGTTAATTTCAGCCTAGCTATGGAAATATTCTCTGCCTGTTTTCACATACTGTAGTCCTATTATGTAACAAAATTAGTCTGTTTTCCCCCTTCACGCTCCCCAATGCGAGCCATATGGCCATTTGCTGAGCATCACAAGACAATAAGTGATGAAGTCTGAGGGGTTTTTGTTGTTGTGCTATACACAAGAAGTCAGTAGGAGATTTAAAGAACACTCAGGTAACAAATATATGGAAATTAATTCAGCCAGAATTTTTGATCAAATTGTTACCAACATTTAACTTTACAGTTCATGGTAAAATATGTTTTTGCCCTAGTAGCAATATATTTTAATGGTATTTTATGACTATTTTTATACGTGCACAAAATTATGCCGTTCAACTAAAGACACCAATAAATAAAGTAGCAATTTCTTAGTGAGCAGAATAAGATCTCCGTTAACCAAATATTGGAGAGATTGTTATACATGCTTTAAAATGAATAAAACTTATCCACCACTTAACTGACAAAATAAAATACCTACTATCACAGATCTGGTTCATTGCTGTGAAGGCACTGAGACACTGAATTCCCATGTGCTATGTTCCCCTGTATTTCAGTAGGCTTCAGCACTGTTTCCTGCTTTGGCCTCTCTGGCACATTTCCCAGGTATCACCTTTCAGTCTGTTATCCCTTCATGGAAATGGGGTCCCAGAAACCCACTTGCCTTAAGCCCCAGGACAAGATGCCCCAGTAGCTTAAAAACACCTGCCCCCAGAACGTCACCTGAAGATGTGGACCCTATTTTCCTCTTCAAGAGGCCAGGTAGTAGGTGTAGCATATATCAGCAATGAAATTTTCAGATAAATAGTTTGGCAAAAAAAAGAAGAAGCAGCAATTTCTCTGAATCCAAAACTATTTGAGAATTCGTTTTGGCCAATTATTATCATTATTATTTGAAACTTACCTGCCATTCACAAAATGGATAGATGAGGAAGCAGACAACCTTCCTCATAACCTTAAGACCTGTGGTTCAGGGGCTCACCTGGGATGTGGAAATCTCTGGATCAATTCTCTTCTCTGTCTGATGTGGGGAAGGGATTTGAACTTGGGTCACCCACATTGCAGGAGAGTGCCTTGAGCACTGGACTGTAGGGTATTCTGGGGAGTGTGTCTTTCAATCTCTCCCATTGAATCCACTGTGTGGTATATTAATAATGTAATATGCATTGAGGAACTTCACCTTGGGTGCCCACATCCTAGATGAGTGCCCTAACCACTAGGTTATAGAGCCATTCTCTCTCTCTCGTCCAATGACTATTCATCATCATTCATAGTGACAGAATAGTGCCACTTTGCACAGTCTAGCACATTACTGCTCTTTACTTAATCATATTTAAAACACACAAATCTATATAAAAAGAATAAACGTTTCATGCACTTCCTGCAGTTTCCTCACTACTCCAAAGCATTCTATGGGCTGGGGTAAGGGTCCCTTTGTGGTATCCAGGGTCCATCCCCCGGTAGCTGCATTACTTGAGTTTTGAAACATAGATCCTCTCTCCTTAGGTCAGCTTGCTTCCTCTCTCCTTAGGTCAGCTTGCTTCCCCTGACTTTGACTAGTATGTCCCCGTCTTTCCTCCTGTCTCAACTTCCTGAGTGTCTGAGTCAACTCCTGGGAGTCCTTTTATAATCTTTTGTTGTGTCACCTGGGTCTTTTTCCTGCTTTGGTATCTTTCCACTTCCCCCTTCCCTTCAGACAGGAGAAGTAAATTGTTATACCAATAAAAACTAGCAGGATCTTAAAGGGGACAAGACATTTGTCACATTTATTGTAAATACCATAATAAAATAAAAGATAACAGCAAACAATGTTGTTGGGTTACTTATTCCTATGATTATATATATATATGTATATATCCATTTACACAATCATTCATACAAGTTTTGTGCAGATATTATAGTTACCAGCCTAAAGTTGCTTGTGACAGAATACTGGCCAGCTACTCTGTACACAAGAGTGGAGCCGAGTTCGGGTCAGATGCACCTGATGCTCCTGGAGGCTGGCAGCAGAACCATAGACTCAAAGTCCTCAGTCTTCAGAGTCCAGCTTTATAGGGATTTTTCCCTATGTTAGTTCATGGGAGTTGCTTCATTCTGCTGTTGTTAAATTAATCAGCAGGTGGCTGGCTCCATGTTGGCAGCAGAATGTTACCCAAAGTCTCTTATCTCACCCTTCTTTTTTACAGGCTTTTAGTTTGGATTCAAAGTCTATAGGTCTTGCTGTGTCACGCTGCCTTTGGGTTTGGATTGATCACCCGTCAATTGCAGGCGTGACTTTCAGCCTTGAACCTGGCTTTGATCTTCCTTCTGTTGTTCTTTTGTCCTTTTCTTTTTAGGGTGGATGCTTTTTACTTTGTTTCACTGTTGTCTAGGTCTTCAGCCGTTGGTAGTTGAACTTCACCTCATCAGGACAGGCTGGGGCTGGAGGTTGATTTTATCATCCATACATGCCTCATTCACACATCTAAACTAACTAATAAGATTACAGCAGGGTTTGCAAAAATGAAGGTTGGAGGAAGCTTTTACAAAACGGAGTGAGTGTTTTAAAATGGGGTTTGAATTACAATATGGCAAACAGTGAACAGAAGTTACAATGCAGGCAAGTGTAGTGAATGGTGAACAGAACTTACATTAATAAAGTGAACAATTAAAAACAATTTCATTTATCAGTTCTACAAAATATCTTCTCCTAGCTCATGTAAACTCATTGACCCAAGGTACTTTACTTTGGATAGATGATCACTGAGTTCTAATGACCCACTTTTGTCTCTGGTTTCACAGATATGTGACAAAACTCTGCCAATTCATGGTGTATATATATAGATAGAAGGGCATTCATGACACAGACATTTTCATAGTAACAACTTTGTAACAACCACCAGGATTCATAAGTTGTACAGACAGATTCACAAAATCACCATGTCCACCATATTTGCACAGGAGGCCTATGTGTCGATTAATTATGTTCTTTTTGTTTTTCCAACAAAACGACTGTACTTGGTCTAATTTGTAGGATTGACTTTGATATATACAAGTTTATGTTTACTGAGGTGTTCAAAGGTACATATAGGCTATATAATGGACTCCATATTTGGAACTTCTTTTTACATCTGCATATATCTGCAACCTCAGTATTATGTACTATAATTGCCATGAAAATACTGATATTGACATTTGAAAGTAATAAACTACAGATAAATACTCAAATCAATATTATCTCGGTATTATTTAGGACAGGAAATGTGTGTATCGAGGTGATAATACTAACGGCTCTGACATAGTAAATGTTAATGTTATCATGACAATCATTATGTAATTCTGAAGTTGGATAGTGTAATGTTAAAATGCTATAGTTTGGGCCTGATCCAACTTTCAGTCAAGACACTGAAGTTTTCCGCTGACTTTAATGGTAACTGAATTGTATACTTTAAGAGCAGGCACTGCAATGGAGCACAACATACAATATAGAGGATCCTGCAGAAACGACCCCTCACTTTTATTTTTCCTTCTTTGTTCCATTTTCTCCTACATTCTAATTGCCTTGTTAGTCAATTCAAGATTTTACTGTGACAAGACAGGAACAGAAGACATATGTCATTTCTTCATAGACCATAACATAGTTCCAAGATGATTATCCAGTGCCAAACTATGCAGAGCAGATTTTTACTGACCTTAGTTCTATCCCAGTGAACTTCTGAATGTCTAGTTGCAATTCACGCTGTTATTCACTTTAGGTCACAAAGCAGCAATAACTCTACAGAAGCCAGATACATTCTGCCTGTTATAAAGAAAGAAAAAAGGATGGTTTTGTTAGAACATCAAAATTTACTATTTATTACATGAGGACACAGCATGGTGCTCAATAGGCAACATGAACCATTTAAATAAAGACAAAACAATAAATGAGACATATCCTTTCACATATCCAACATTTTGCATGTATCAACTCTCTGTCAGACTTTTCACCTCTAATATAAGGGTGAAACAAAACAAAACAAAAAGCCCTCTCTTTTTTGACTTGACAAAGGTAACTATGAATATTAATATTCACTGACCTACAGAGACAATGGGTATGGAGATGAGCAAAACTGGGGTCAGTTTTGATTTTTCAGTCTCTGATCAGTGGGCCCTTGACTTGAAGACTTGAAAAGAAAAGTGGTTCAGATCTGAACCCTCAAATTTCAAGGCTATCTCCTAAATACAACTTTGCTGTTTTGATTCATCTCCAGTATTTCTGCTAGGGATGGGAAATCATTTTAGACATTATGCAATAATTAAATTGCTGCTCTCTCTTGTGAAGAATATTTTATATGCTTTAAAAGCACATATACACAAAAACACGTAGCCAATTTTGATTTTATCTTGCACTTTCTGGTTCACACCAACAGTCAAATTGCTCAAAAAAGACATAAGAACACAAGAAAGGAAGTTCACTAATGCCTTATTAAAAGTCATGAGAATGTAATAGCTAAGAAATAATTAGAGTCTTATAGAAATTGCTCTAAAATCTTAGGGCCATTTTTGTATTCCCCCATGTCAAAGGGGAGCTAGAGGCCAATTTGTCCCTCCTCCGCAGGCAATTTAAATTTCCTAGGAGCATTCGATCTGCACAGGAGAGCCATCATGCATTTTACTCCGTGCTTATGTCCTCACAACCCTGACACACCACGAACACCATCCGGGGACTCCTTCATGCAAGGTGAATCCCTACCTGCTTTCCAGCCCCCTAGTTTTTGATAAAGAAATATATCCTTTCTATAGAAGTTTCAAACCATTCTCTAAATTTGGAGAGAATAATATCCCTGCTATGGAACTCTGTAGTTTGTTTCAAAGACTCTCTAGAAAAGTCATCATCATTCTCTATTAACTTCTACAGAACTTAACTGTTAGGCAACTGTCAGGGAAAAGCAACCCCCTCCCATTGTCTTAGGCCCTAGACCTTTGAGCAAAAATAATTTAGAGCCTTAGCTTAGCTTGTTTTTCTGTACAAAGGGCAAGCTGAGGCAGAAAGATGTGGTCAGGGCCCCAAAAAGAGGAATGGGAATTGGATAAAGGAGAACCAGGAGATCTGTTAAGTTACAACAGCTGAGCCTGCTGTCGGGACTACAGAAAAGGTGTTAGAACAGTCAAACCACAGACTTGACTGGCAAAGACAATAACAGGAAAAGCTACAGATGGAAAATTGGGGCTCTGCCATAGCTGGAAAATTAATTGGTCAGCTTGCTTGTTATTAACATTAAATTCCAAATAAGGCAAATAACATGTAACCAGCATGCTACGTTTTGCGGTTTTAACCTTTATAATCATGGTAAAATCTGTAGTAAGCAGAGCAGCTTATCTCTTGCATGGGTTCATGCTGTCTCTCCCTGCATATTTGCTTGTATCAAAATAAAGAAGCCTCAGGCTGTCTGATCTAAAATCAACCATGTGGTCAATTTTCCACAACAGGAACTTTGTGAGAGTTGGTTTTTGTGGGCTATCCACAACACCACCCAATTTTCCAGAGCATCCAAACCAAACAGAACCTCTTAATTTTTTGTCATTCATCTGTTACTAATGACAACTTACTGTAGCTAGTAGCTATACTTAAAGGGGAAGGATGAGTTCCACTTTACATTTGAAAAGCAGTTAATCAGTGCAGAAGTAGTGTACCAAGGAGTGATGCTTCTTTTTAGAAGCATGTGGAAGTGGATAAATGTCCATATATGTAGAGAGAAAGCAGACTGATGTCCTAATGAAAGTGTGAAGACCACAGATCCCTATTTATACCTTAATGAAGAATTTAGTCATTTGGTGACTTGAAAGCCACAGTCAAAAGGATCTTTATCAGAGAGAGCCTCATATCTGGGTTTTAATGAGACTGTTTCCTATCAGAAGTCAATTTAACTTAAATTCCTTTCTCAACTTTATCCTTTGCTAACTGGGAACAGCCAAGAGTAAACACAGCTTTTAGATCTAATTCAACATTCTGAACTGATTAACTAAAATCTTTCTGAGTAAACATAATATCGTTACATATTTTCACAAGACTAATCAAGGATTACCACATGCTGTAGCATTTTCTTACAAGAAGAGCAGGATATACTGAGACATGTCCCAGCCTACATTAGTGGGATTTTTCAACATTTGCCTCAATAACTAGATTAACAGAATAAGTAAAATAATTTCAAGAGTCAGATCAGTTTAAGAGGTTGCAACAATCACCACAGTAAAAAGCAACTAAAAAAAATTCCCATAATATGGAACACTTGACAATAATCAGTAGCCTGTAATTACTTTCCTTAGAAAATAATTATCTGATTGTTTCAGTAAGTGTAAGAGAAGAAAAATGTTCTTACAGGAGAAAAACATGCCAGCCAAAGGTGCTTTGGGAAAAGTGTAGTATAAGTAAGATTAAGATTTTTGTCATGGGTATTTTTAGTAAAACCCCAATGGACAGGTTTCAGGTAATTAAAAATTCAGGGAATTCTGCAACCTGTCCCTGACTTTTACTAAAAATAGAGCGGGTCAGGGAGGGGATGCCCAGCCTCAGATGCTGCTCCCAACAGAGCCCCTGGGGTGTGTGTGTATGTATGTGTACACAGATTACATTACAAGTAAGAGCAGATGCATGGTATAAAATGTTTGGGGACCACTGCCCTATGCAATTTGTGATGCAACATATAACCAACTAAATATAAAGTTGGAGTACATGCAGTTAAGCTGTCTCTTGTGTTGAAATAAAATCTCTTTTCCTTAGGGGAACACCAACTTGCCAGGTATTTAAAGAAATACCATTCTTGTTTTAACAAACCCACTAATTATCTGTGAAATTCCGAGTTATTTTCCTGTGGCCTGCAAACCTAAACATGCAAAGTGTTAATTGGAAAGTGTTAGTTCATTTGTTTTAAATGGATTCTTCCTACAACAAATGATAAATTATTTTATTATTCTTTTAGCATTTGTTGAAAAGACTGGCTCATAGGCACAGGTAGAGAGAGTTCAATGCTGCCTCACTGCAGGTGGGAGGATTAGCGATTGGTATTAGAGGTGAGGGTGGAGAATGAATATGTGTCTCAGAAGTGTTGTGCAATATGTGGGAAAATAAATTGTCCTGGCAGAACTGACTAGGGTAGCTGGAACGGCATCACAGTTCTAGCCTTGCTCCCTGATAACATGGCCATCCCAGGACTGCCTTTTAATGAAGGAAGATTCCCATCACAGGGAGCCAAGAAGAGGCAGTGAAAGATTAATATAAAACAGGATAATTAACCAGTGGATTTTTCAATGGGTATGGGTGTGCCTATGCAGCCTGCTCACTCTTTCCCTAGCCAATCCACTACCCATGCCAGACCCAGATTCCCAGAACCACCGAACACCCTTTGTGGCATGCACAGAGGCAGCCTACTGCATGAGGAAGGGAGATTCACGTGTGGCTCACAAATTCTCTGTAGTGGATAGGGTCTACTGAGGTATATTATAGGCCTACCTCCCAACATGTGTCTATGGAAACTTTAGAAACATGACAGGGAGGCCACTTGTGTGTTAATATCCTGTCTGTTTATTCAGTGCTTCCCTCAGCTCCCTCAGGTCTAGTTTTATGGTACATATTACACTAAATAATCATTCCTTTTCAAAGGCAATTGCATCTCTTAGTTCTTATTAGGATTGGTTGAAAACCAAAATTCCATTTTCATTAAAAATATTGAAAGGAACAAAAATATTATTTATTTTTGTCTAAAGCATTTAAGGTGAAATGAAACAAATGAAAATAAAATGTTTGTTTTGGTTGAAAAGTGATCCTTCATTGTACAATTTTCAGCTGCCTCTTGTTCTTATATAAAACATTGAAGACAAGGTATAAACCAGCTAAAACAGTGTATTTGCCAAGTAATCCAAAGTTATTTCTGTTGTTGTTGTAGAAGTCTTGTTTTTCAGTGATAACTGACCCCAGTATGGCTTCTGAGGATTTCTATCCAGTCCTGTATCAATTCTGCCACACCGTAGACTGATCCTATAGAAAGGAACGGTGATCCACAGAAACCAACTGAGTACATTCTATAGCTATTTACAATATTTTAATCTGCTGGACAGACCTTAAACCTTGCCCTTTTGCAAACTGTTTTTTCCCTCCAAGAAAAAAGGCAACTATATTTCTGTTGTATGCTTATTCTGAGCTCTTTTTAATAAATCTAAAATTTATGACTGCAAGGTAACCCTCTGCTGATATGAAGGCAATTTTTGGTGACCCATAAAATTTAAAATTTAATTCATTTATTTTTGTTAACTTTAATTCCTACTGTGACCATCACTGCTCACTGCAATTTAACACATACTGCACACTTTAATATAGCTGAAGCAATGGGCTCTGGATCCTTTGAACAAATGACCATATTGAACGATCTGTTCAAGTGACTGACTTTTCCTATTTTTTCTTAGTCACAGAGAGTACTGTATGTGAAAAGCTGTTTGAAGATTGTCCTTGGAGTCACGAACCTAAGAAGATACAGCTTTAAAGGCAATGATACTTAGAATTTCTGTTTTCCTTCCAAAAAGATTACAGAGCTACAAGAAGGTAAAGTTGAAACATCTGGTTTATATTTGTCAATCTTTAAAAACATAAGTATTAATAGGTGCACACATATTAAATTAAATAAGAGAACTATTATGTTAATATAGAAGAGGGATGTCTTTCCGGGTGAAATTCCAGCCCCATTGAAGTGATTGGGAGTCACTGACTTCTGTTATACACTTAGAAAACTTGTAAAACAAGTATTTGATTAGCCATAATTTTCTGCTTATTTCATTTAGAATATCTGTACAGCCATATATCTAAAACGGTGAAGGTTAAGATTGGAAAAAGTACAGAGAAGGGCAACAAAAATGATTAAGGGTTTGGAACAGCTTCCATATGATAGGGAATTAAAAAGACTGGGACTGTTCAGCTTAAAAAAGTGACGAGTAAGAGGCGGATATGATAGAGGTCTATAAAATCATGAGTGATGTGAAGAAAGTGAATAACGAAGTGTTATTTACCCCTTCACATAACACAAGAAACAGGGGTCACCCAATGAAATTAATAGACAGTAGGTTTAAAACAAATGAAAGGATGTACTTCACACAACACACAGTTCACCTGTGAAACTCACTACCAGGGGATGTTGTGAAGGCCAAAAGTATAACTGAGTTCATAAAAGAATTAGATAAGTTCATGGATGGTAGGTCCATAAATGGATATTAGCCAAGATGAACACAGCCCCATGCTCTGGGTGCCCCATAACCTCTGATTGCCAGACGCTGGAACTGGATGACAGGAGTAGATCACCTGATAAATTGTCCTGTTCTGTTTATTCCCTCTGAAGCATATAGCATCAGCTACTGTGAGAAGACAGGACACCGGGTTATATGGACCATTGGTCTGACCCAGTATAGACATTCTTTTGTTCTTATATTTATACAGACACATATCATATAATGAAAGGAATGATAATTTTATTTATAGGAGAACAATGAGTAAAATAAACTAATCCAGCATCTTTATGGATTAAAAATAATAATTATTTGTGAATGCATACTAAAAAAAGTTTCACAGTTAGCCCTATCCAAGATATTTTTAATTCCTCCTTTGTAAACTTTGTAATAAAGTTTGTGTAAAAAAGGTCTGAATTTTAAGTTGTTTGCTACAGCTGTACAAAGCATTTCATATTACATTTTAGCACCGGGAGGCAAAACATGTTCTGTCTATATAAAAATTGCCAGCACAACCTGGGTTGAATGATAATGAAAAAGAGTTAGTATGATTCCCAACGCTGGACTGCTTTTGCTGCCAGCACATTTGAAAACCAGAAATGTATTAGTGACTTTATTGCAAACAATTCTGTTCTGAGTTTTAGGTTATTTCTGCAGCATTGAGCACCGTGAGTACAACACAGTACTGCCCCAATAATGTCTGGTCTTCCAGAGCAAATGGGACGAAAGAATGTTGTAACAGTGCTCTTGAATTGTGCGTAAGGGTATGTCTACACTGGCAAGTTTTTGAGCCACAAGTTCTACCACTTTTATTAAAATGCTGGAATTAAACTACTGTTGCGTGTCCACACTGTGCTCCTTGTGATGCTGGAGCACATCCACATTAGCAGCTCTTCAACAGCAAAGACAGCAATGCATTGTGGTTGCTATCTCACTGTGCATCTGGCCACAGGGTGCTTTGGGAAGTGTTTGCAATGCCTCATGAGGCAGGTACAGCGTCCACGTGATGCAAGTTTCCCAATCCCATTGTTCCATGGGCATCCTACTACATTGCCAGCTGCTTTTCAGCTGAAGTGGCTGGGGGAGAGTGTGTGACAGAAAGCATGTGTGTGTATGGAGGGGATGAGAGAGACAGTGTATTTTCGGGGACAGAGTGTGTGTCAGCATGCTGTCTTGTATGTTCAGGCAGTGGCAGGAAGCAACCAGTCCTGAGGCAAGGGAAGAGGGAAACTCTGACATCAGCCCCCGCAACCCTCCCTGGACTCTCTGCACAGCAATCTCTCTCTCTCTCACACACACACACACACAAAATCAAGCACACAAGCCCCTGTGTTCAACAGTAGGAGCATTCCACATTAATGGTTTGCTTTGTGTCCCAGAGCAGATCAGCACAGCGCACAGTGGCTGTCAGAAACGGAGACTGCAGGAACTGTGGGATCGCTTCCCACTGCTCTATGAGTCAATGCTAGCCACGGGACTGAGGACACACTCCGCCGACTTAATGCACTTAGTGGGGACATACACAATTGTCTGTATAAAATTGATTCTAAAAACCGACTTCTATAAAATTGACCTTATTTTGTAGTGTAGATGTACCCTTAAAAACAATGAGCAGAGCAGTCACTTGAGGTATTATGGTACAGCTCTGGAGGCCAATTACAACATGGAGAGCAATCAAGTGTTCACACTGGCAATAGACCGCTGGAGCCTCTGTGCAAATAGACTTACAACTCTCGTCTAGGTGGGCTTTTTTGCAGCGCTGCAACTGAGGAGTTTCAATAAACAAAGTGGCTTTGCAGTGTACATGTCTGCAGTTTAAGTGCAAAAATCTGCTTTACTATACAGAAACTTGTCAGTGTAGACAAGCCCTTAGCCTTTTAAAGCCCAAGGGCGCATCTTATTTTACTTGAGTAAAGAACCATATGTCTCTCTATAGACATGAAATACTACCACTAAACCTACTGAAGCACCAGCGTTGCTTTCTTTATTGGTCTAGTTTCCTTGTGCAAACAACTAACCAGACATGACCCTATGTAGCTTATGAAATGTCACAAGATCACAGCCAGAGGTAGCATACACCATACAGTGCGCAATAAATCCAGTTGCAGTATCTAAAAGATTAGCAGTAAAATGTTATTACATCTAAATGTACTTTCATATTGCTTAGTTAATTTTCAAATAATGCTTGTGCATTTAAATGGTATTTAACAAGAGAGCAGGAAATGTATTCTGCCATTTGTAAATGGAAGTCACTTCTGAGGACAAGGTCTATTCTAACTTACACTGGCCTGCTACTGGCTCAAAGTCAGTCAAAAATAACTGTGGAGTAATCAAGCTCTGGCTACTCCCATTTCTCCCCAGTGCAAACCCCAGCACACACTGAGGAGTCCTGAGAGATGGTGAAGAGCCCCAGGAATTCTCCTTCTCCAGCAGTATTCCCTGGTGGCCGGAATTGCTAGTATTACATCCCCTCTATACTACTGGAACAGCACAAAGGCCCAGAACACAATGGAGAATTTGGCCCTGTTTCTTTGTTTGTTTTGTACACAGTGATCACTGTTTGAAAGAGCAAGTCATGTCTCATGGAAAACTGGGGAAGCATCCCATGTAGGAACAAATTCTACTAGTATATCCTGGATGTATTTTTTGCACCTTTGAGCCGTGTCATTAAAAATATTTGCATAAATGCAGGATACTTTCTGTTGTTCGATTCAATGCCCTGCAGTCCATGAACACACATTGCTTGTGACATTCTCACATGTCCAAAGAAACTATCTGGCTGACATCACAACTAGAAAATAATAGGATAGGTCAAATTCAGCCTTGTTATAGGAAAGTGCAACTTTCTTTTTGTTCAATCTAGTCATGCCTACTCATGCCACAACTAAATTGGTGCTTTGATTTGAAATAAAGAATGAGTAGCAGAAGCAAACAAGATTTGTTGGGAAACATTTATTTTTACACAATTTGAGTAAAATAGCAAATTTGTAACTGAGTACCTCAATGTCAAATGGTTAGGGTTTAATCAAATACCAAGGGCCAAATTCTCTGCTACGTCCAGTCTCCACTCAGCACAGAGATATAAAGGAGCTGGCTGTGGCTTCCTGATAATCAGGCCAGCTCTACACCTTGGTCTCTGCCCCACCATTCATTGGAATGGCCTCAGATCTGTGCTCAACTACACACACCGGTCATGATCCCTGAAGAACTCTCTGAGTTGAAAATGGCCAGAGTTCAACAGCTCTCCATTCATACTCCTTACTACACCAGTATGTCCCCACCCCAAGGCCAGGAGGGAGTGAGATATGGTGGCTGTACTCTGGCTCAGGACTCCACTATGCTGTAAAGATCTGTCCATCAGTTTCTTATCCTTTTGTATTGCCAGCATGTTGCAAACTGCAAGAGTACTGAATACTTTCAACTCACTGAATGCCATCAACATATTGAACTCACTAGTGGTTGAGTGTAGTTAGGATTGGATCCAAATCAGAAGTGATCAAAAGTCTGTACCAACTATCAGGTAGTTGGTGAACCATATGAAGTGAATTTATAGTATCAGTTCAACTATGTCCACATCACAAAAAATACCATAAAATTCTATCTTCATGGACAGATGCTCTTATCCAAAGACACTGGGAGCCTTTCAACTGACTTCAGTGAACACTGGATCAGTCCAGATTCAGCAGAGAAGCCAAGGATGGAACGAATTTTCCTCCCATCGCTTAACACTGTCCCTAAAGAATAAAATTTAATATGACAATATTTGGGCAGTTTGCATCACTGCCTAAGTTGTATCTGCTTTCATTGAGGATTTCATTCTCCAATACTTTCAGTCCAACAACTTTTATTAGTTTTAAACTCACTTTTTTGGGGGCGGGGAACCCCCACCTTTGAATTAAAATGAAAGCCAGCACTCTACTAAAATATTTACTATAAGGTAACTGAATTTTAACAAGACTGAACTTATATCAAGATCAAAACCAAAAACACCTTACAGAGATATCACAGATTTTGGTCAGTTCTTGACATAATGTAAAATCAATGAAACATTGAAACTAAAGCATCCACAGATGTGTTTTACAAAGCTCCTAATTGGTTAGTCAGACTTCAAAGTCACACTGTTTGATTTGTTGTGAACTTCCATGCTCCTATCTAGGGTAATATGGTTATTGGGCTACTAATTATGAATTTTGGTAGCCTATAAAGACAGCCTTGATCTGCTATGGTTTAATTTCCTTTTGCTAAAATGTTAAAGCAATGTTTAAATACAGCCTACATTTCATACCAATTCAATAACACTATGAAGTACCTAAATACCACAAGGTTCTCATCAACCCTGACATTTTAAAGTGAATTACAACAGCTGTTCTATGTTAAAGAGACATTTTAATCAAATCCACCTTTGATAAGCAGGAAAGGTAAACATGACCAGGCTGCTAATGTACATGCTGTCCCATTAAGTTTAACACAGTGGGTTATGATGGCAATTTATTTCTGGTCATCAGATACCTTGTATGTACTCTGCTTTCAAAACAGCATACCCAGCAGTCAGTCTCTTTCTGTCATCCTACTAAGGCATAACCTCAATCAGCCTTAGATTTGTTAGGGAAAAAATGTAGGCTGATCAACCTCATTTGTACGGGAAAGTATGTGTGGGGAGAGGAACTCAGAAGGAACAAAAAGGGGTCAACCATACGTTGCTGAATATTGTGGTATCTTTGCCTTGACTTCAGTGGGGTCAGAATCAAACTCTGAGACGGGATTGCAAGTGATATGCAGCCAGATAATTGTGGCTGGAGTTATTTATGTAATTAGGAAACCACTAGCTGGTTGGCAATGAAGAGACATTACTGCCATCCTATTTTAATGAAATCTCCTGTCTTTCAATTATAGACAGTCCTCCTTTCAGGAAAGCTGCAAAGTACCAGGATGCATGACTACAAAGAAGAATAATTTTCTCAATATTTTTATATTTAATCTCTACAGATATTAACAGCCACACAAGAAATTGCCTTCTTGACAGTCTGAGTATGTAGAATAGAACCCAGAGAATGCAACCCCATTGGAATGTACAGCAAAGTTGTTTGCAAGGTATATTTTATTGCATTGCAAGATATATTGCATATTTGTAAAATGATAATAAAATAATCATTGCACCAAAGTGTAGCAACTTCTGGGAAACATTATTTCAAGGGCAGCTTCTACTGATAGACTATTGCAATTATAAAGCAGGTCTTTACCTATTTGTAAAAGACTCTTAAAACCTATTTTATATTATTATAGATATAAATGCAATTATTATTTAAACCATCCACATGCCTGATGCTGCAAACTCATATGGGTGGGCAAATTCTTGTATTATATATGGAGCGCCTCATCTTACATTAAAGTTTTCAGTGAGGTTCCACATGAGCTTCTGTTATCATAACTAGGATCTGATCTTGCATTCCTTGTGCATCAACTCCTGTCGAGTTCAGTGATTTGTAAAGAACTCAAGGTCAGGACTTTCATCAATTCAATTTCCCCTTTATCACTAAATTTCTAGGAGTTGGTTACACACATCTGCTTGGCAATAATGTGCAGTGCTCATGGAATCTAAGAAGAACAGCCATTATATGAAAAATAGAATAGATTACAAATTTGTTAAGATGACTGCTTAATAAATTCCTTAGGAGATTCCTAAGGAGATCTCTACATGTTGTACAAAAGCAGGGTCTAGATAACTGCTTTAATCAGGGTCATAGAAGATCTGTCTCCTTCCTAACATCTGGCTTAACAGGAATATTTAAGTAGGGAGGCCTCCAAGATATTTCTAAGCTATTAAACTTGTATAGTTGGTTTTGCAAAATGAGCTGGGAGTCATACAAAGCACTGTAAGTTTTCAGTTTGTGAACTCAGGCACAAAATCTATTTACCTATCCTTTATCATGATAATGATAATAATGAAATAACTAACGATATCTTATTTGCGCACCAAAAAAATGTTACTTACCTTTTGGGAGTGGATGAACAGAGTTTTTCAGTGCTGATATATTCTAAATTATTCTACAGTTTAAAGGGACCATCAATTTAAAATAATTAAAAAACAAATCAGAAGTAGTTTTAGGCAGTATCTACAAATTCTCCTGCCAAATTTCACAATCATATTTTCTTATTTCCAAACATGTTTTTCTCTCTCTTTTTTGCTGTGTGAAAGACCCATACAAACAGAGGAAACTGACTATGGCTCTAATCATGCATAGAAATCTGCCTGGGTTTGAAATGGGCATAGGGGACTGCCTACATCAAGTTCATTGTTATACCAGGCTTAAGTGACTACGCAGGGAAAACGAAGTTTGACTGTATACAAAATGTAGGATTTCCAAAAACCCACTATGCTAGCCTAAGTCTGCTCCTATTGAAAACAATGATAAATGCCATATTGATTACAGTTGAAAATCACTCTCAGAGGCACATAAGAAGTCAACAGGAAAAAACAGAGAAAAAGACATTTTCTCTAATCTTTCACTTATTGTATTTTATGTGTGGGGTGTCTTATTTTATACAAAAACACATTAAAAATAAATCAGACAGTAGTGGAATATTTAAGCTGAAGATGTCTCTTTTACTGAAAATTTATTGGCTATTATCTTCTTATCCAAGTTTGACGCAGAGTAAATTTCTGTGGATATTAGTGATGCATTCTTCATTACGACAGATTTCAAATGTTGATGGGACCAGCACCTATCTCAGCACTGCATTCTTTTGAAATTACTCAGATTTCATCTTGACATTTATGTTTCAGATTGCTGTTCACTTCTGCTGGCCAGTATGTGCCAAACTAACCTTGACCTCCCTTTGTAAGAATTGTAGGGCTGTCACTCAGGTTTAAAGAACTCATTAAACTTGACAGAGATACTGTCTATCTGTTTTGTCCAAGTCCCTGCTATACAAAATTGCCCTTAAAATTAAAAAAAAAAAAAAAAGACTTCTTAACTAATTAAAAGTGACCCATTGAACCACAGGCATGACACCTACCCGCCCAAACAGCAGCTTGCTAAGGCTTTTAATATGATTTCCTATGGATGAAGGGAATCAAGAAGTTGGTCATCAGAGATCTCTGAACTCTAGCAAATGAGAACACATGAAGTATTGAAGCTCATTGCCAATCCCCCAGTCAATGCACAATGGCAAATATATGGTATACACTGCACAAGGACAAAGGGACACTCAAAACTTTCTAGCTGTTCCGGTTATGGATGTCAGAAGTGCTGAAAACATATGGAAAAGTTCACATGCAGAGCAAGGTCATTGCCTCACATTTGCATCTTGAATATAATTTTATTTTTGTTGGTTTGAATAACATGCAGCAACATAAAATTAAAGTGGGAAAGTGGATTTGAATATCAATGAATAATTTGAATTTATTTTTCTCTCTTGTGGATAATAGAAGTGAATGGGGTTTAAAATTGGCCACTGTTAACTTATGTGTTCCTAGAAACTGGCCAAACCAAACCAGACAGTTTCTATGCAAAAGAATAAATGGACACAAATCTGACATCAGGAATCATAACATTCAAAAACCAGTAGGAGAACACTTCAATCTCTCCAGTCACTCAATAACAGACTAAAAGTGGCAATTCTTCAACCAAAAAAACTTCAAAAACAGACTCCAATGAGAAGCTGCAGAACTGGAATTAATTTGCAAACTGGACACCATCAGATTAGGCCTGAATAAAGACTGGGAGTGTTTGGGTCATTACAAAACCTAAACTTAATCTCCCCAATATTAATTTCTCCCTACTGTTATTAACATCTTCTTCTCAACTGTGTGTAATGGGCCACTCTCTTACCACTTCAAAAGTTATTTTTCTTCCCTTGGTATCCTGCTGTTAAATGATTTATTTCATTAGACTGACCTTACACTTGGTAAAGCAATCCCCATCCTTTCATGTATTTATACCTGCTCCTGTATTTTTCACTTAATGTAGCTGATGAAGTGGGTTCTAGCCTATGAAAGCTTATGCCCAAATACATTTGTTAGTCTCTAGGGTGCCACAAGGACACCTCATTGTTTTTGCTGATACAGACTAACATGGCTACCTCTCTGAAACGAGAAAGCAATAGTAACCCCAAGAGATTCTCCATTACCAATACTATCAGAGGATGAAGAAGAAAAATTCTTCAACACCTGAAATAACCTTCTCGTCTTAAAGACTGTGTAAAACCTGAATCTTTAATACCTCATCTAATTAGACAGAGAAGGATAACACAAAATGCATCCTGTTAAACAGACTCTTAATTACTTAAATGCCCATGCTTTTACCAACATTTCAAAATTCTATTTTTCAGTTAATTTTATTTTGATACATTTGTCATCTGAAGTGTCTGATCAAAGAAAGCACTTAACAAAATTTATTAGTAAACTTAAAAATCTTGAGAATAGTGTTAAAACATTCAGAGAGGATAATTTTTATTTCAGTGTCTTAAAAGTTTTGCTTTTTTAAAGATTCCTATTTAAACGCAAAGTTAAAATGTGTTCTTTCAAATACGAGTGGGTGTAGAGATAGTTATACATTTGAATTTGAAGTTTTAGAACAAAATAATTGTGCTTGAAAAAAAAGTCAGAAAGAATGCTAAAAACTAAACTTACTGGTCTAAACATATTAGAATAGTGACACAACCCAGTGGATGGGGCACCAGATGGGGAATAGAGAAATGAATTCTATAGATGGCAATGCCAATTATTTCTCAAATAGTTTTATTGATTTCAATGGTAATGCCAGAGGGAAGTGGGATGGGTCGGATAGGGGGCAGGGGCCAGGCTGTTTGGGGAGGCACACCCTTCCCTACCCAGCCCTCCATACAGTTTTGCAACCCCACTGTGGCCCTTGGACCAAAAAGTTTGTCCATCCCTGGTCTAGAGGGAGAAACAGCCTGAATGCTGTCTCCTTCCTTCAGAGTGGGCTGGGAACTGAAGCTCCCTAGAATCCTCCAGTTCCCTCTCTTCTTCTCTCTCCCTCCCACTCTATTTGTGAGCTGGGTGCTGCTGGGTCCAGCCGCCTCTAGTGGCAGACAATAGCTCTGCTGCCCATTTCTGTGAGGGGGATCAAAATTCTGGACAGAACATTAATTTTGCACAAATTCTGCATTGCACAGTGGTGCAGAATTCCCCCAACAGTAGCATGCTTAAGTGCTTTGCTGGATTAAGGTGTACACAGAGTACATTTGAAAATGTGCCAATTCATTTCAGTGCCTAAATGGAAGTCAGACTCTTTTGAAAATCTGATCTTTAATGTAGTCGATATATGGAAAGTTGTTTTAATCATTTGACTAAACAGAATTCTAGAGATGGCAGAAGCTTGATTCATATAAGAATGCATTGACTAAACTGGAACATAATAGGGAAAGGGAAATCTTAACATGTTGGCACACAAGGCTCAGATATGAGTCCATATAATTTTAACCTGTTACCAGAGGTATTTCAATGGAGACAGTGATCCATACCCTGCTATGATATCTGTTCTGTGAACCTGGTGTTATGATATATGGAATCACAGAGTGTCGTACACACGAGGCATTTTTAAAGAAAACATTAGAGCTCCTAGGTGCTACGGTAATGCAAATAATAAATAATAATAATAAATTACAGACACAAACAGGCTTCTCCACAGCTTGAATTACATCTATGTCTGTCTTGTTTATGAGGAACCACACTTTGTCTGGAACTTTTCACTGCATATTTTGAAATCTACCAACCAAACAACAACATTTAATTACACCTGATTCCTACTTAAAAAATAAAAAAAAAGCCTGAGATCCAGCACTTGCATTCTGCCTTTAGATAAATTGCTAGATTCCTATTTCTCCCAGCAATTCCCCATTGTAAAATACATCCCATAAGATTGTGTGCTCACTGGAAGACCTAGTTTCAGGGTGAAGGCAAAAAGCTGCTGGCACGTATAGCAGAGACTCAGGATTAGTTGGATCACAACATTAGTTAGACACCACGGTACAAATAAGTGACAGTCACGTTAACACCACTGACCGCTATGCCTACCTTCATGCCTCCAGCTTCCAACCCGGACACATCACACGATTCATTGTCTACAGCCAAGCGCTGAGGTACAACCGCATTTGCTCCAACTCCTCAGACAGAGACCAACACTTACAAGATCTTCACATGAGGAAATAAGGAAACTAATCAACAGAGCCAGATGTGTACCTAGAAGCCTTCTGCTGCAAGCCAAGCCCAAGAAAGAAACTAACAGAATTCCACAGTCCTCATCTAAAACCTCTCCAATGGATCATCAGTGATCTACAACCCATCCTGGACAATGATCCCTCACTTTCACAAGCCTTGAAAGGCAGGCCAGAATTCTGTCTTGTAGACCAGTCCTTGCCACAGACAACCCACTCACCTTAAGCATATTCTCAACAGTAACCACACACCGCACTATAGTAACTCTAACTCAGGAACCAATTCATGCAACAAACCTCGATGCCAACTCTGCCCACATATTTACACCAGTGATACCATCACAAGACCTAACCAGATCAGTCACAACATCACCAGTTCATTCATCTGCATGTCCACCAATGTCATATATGCCATCATGTGCCAGCAGTGCCTCTCTGCTATGTACATCGGCCAAAATGGACAATCCCTATGTAAAAAGGTAAATGGACATGAGTCAGATATTAGGAATGGCAATATACAAAAATCTGTAGAAAACTTCAATCTCCCTGGACACACAATAGGAGATTTAAAGGTAGCCATCCTGCAGCAAAAAACTTCAGGACCAGACTCCAAAGAGAAACTGCTGAACTTCAGTTCATTTGCAAATTTGACACCATCAGCTCAAGATTAAACAAAGACTGTGAATGGCTAGCCAACTATAAAAGCAGCTGCTAGAAGAAGGCCTCATCCTTCCTGATTGAACTAACCTCGTTATCTCTAGATTGATTCTTGCCTGCATTTTTATACCTGCCTCTGGAAACTTCCAGTTCGTCAGATGCATGTAGTGAGTATTCACCCATGAAAGCTTATGCTCCAAAATGTCTGTTAGTCTATAAGGTGCTATAGGACTCTTTGTCGCTTTTAACATTAGTTAGGTGCAGGAAGGCAGAAAAAATGAGATTGTATTTTAGGAAGAGCATTGTGTGCCTTGATAGATCAGACTGGGCTGCAGATGCTCCCATGGAATATCATAGAAATACCCACGCCAAGGGATTTTTGGAAGAGAAAACCTCTGTATGGATTATCTTGCTGAGTTTTTTTGGGATCATTCAGAAAGAACAATGAATGAGTGGTAATTCTTCCCCAAGAATCTGTGGACCAAAAGGAATTGAAGGGGGCCACGGACAACCACACAGAGGACCTTGCCTCTTGCTTAGCTTTGCTTCCTACCAAAGACCTTCAACTCATAGACCAGTCCTATGTCTCCATCCAGCAAAAGCACCAGAATGGGACACACACAACTGAAGATTTCCCAGCAGTATGAGGAAATTGTACACCCAGCCACATAGATGGTATTTACATGCACCCAAGAGTAGTTTGTTAGTTAACCAGTATACCATTGGCTGGATGGCTAGCCACCACTGTTGCAGCTAAACAAGACAGGATAGGTTCCTACATTTACATACAATAAAATAAGAAGTGTCATGATCTGTTATTTTGCAACAGAGTATCTGATGTGAAGAAGAAAATGCATATTGAGTAGCTGGATGAGAGTAGTTTTAGGGCATGTCATTTTTTTTTGACTAACTAAACCATATATAAGCAAAATAGTTCTCCTTAGAAGAGAGAATTTCACCCCATTAGAATGAATTATAATAGACTGGTTTTACATTGTAAGACTTCAAAGGAGTAGGAAAAAATGTGAAGGTATCTTTCTAGAAGAGAAGTAAAACTTATATTTCTGCTTGGCTTATAACCCTTCATTTTATCAGTGTATTTACAAGTTTCTTCTTTGTCTCAAACAAATAACACAAAACAAAAAAGAACCCACAACTCAAACTGTCAAATTACAGTAAATGTATTGGTATGTCTGAAACAGTTTATACCCCAAACAAACTTGGGAAGCTGAGTGTTCTTTCTATGTTTACTGTTAAGGGTGATGAGATGGCAATAGAGGATCTGTTCAATTTTATTGTTGGGGACTAGAAACAGATTAGATGCTGTTCTCCACTACCCCTTGGAACATGACCTTCCAGTTTCCATTTGGAATGTCACCGTAAAGCCCTTAGGTTCCATAAATAACGAGGTGAGTTTTCTAAACAGACTTAAGAATATAGAAAGTGAGCTGCCTTTTTTTTTTTTTTAATATTAGAGTGTACTCAGGAAATTAACTGCCCCTGAGCTAACAGGAATCAGTTATTACTTTACTACCTAAGAAATCTTTGTAATTTCAAGAACTGGAGACCAATGGCTTTAGCGTGCCTGAGTTATAGGAGTCTGCCATGCACTCTCACAAATCACTTGAAAACACACAGATTTATTACTATAGTTTAATTAATCCTGCCAAATTTTCTCCCTCCCACTGTAAGTACATAAGGTCTAATTGGCAGTGGAACCAGGGAGGTTCAGCTGTGTATGCGTTAGCAGATGGGAGGACAGGAGTAATCTGCCATGGAGTGTCCACACTAGGGTGACCAGATGAGAGACGTGAAATATCAGGACAGGGGTGGGGAAGACGCCAGCAGAGCAACAAAAAAACAAAAAGAAAGAAAAAAACCACCAGAGCATAGGAAAAATCAGTGGGGGCTGAGCACCCACCAGCAGCTGCACGCCCTGCCCCCCCACACCAGCTCGCCTTCACTCTGCCTCCACCTCCCCTGAGCTGGCTGCCACGTTCTGCTTCTCCTCTTTCCCTCCAGCGCTTGCGCCGCCATACAGCTGATTACTGCAAGCCTGGGAGGGGTAAGGAGGAGGAATGAAGCATGCCTGGGGAAGAGGCAGGGCCAGGGTGGGGATTTGAGGAGGGATACAATAGGGCAGTGAGGGGGTGGGGCTGGGGGTGGGGCCAGGGCTGGGATTTGGGGAGGGATCCAATTGGGGAGGGAGGGGCAGAGTCAGGGCAGGGCCAGGGTGGAGTTGGCAAAATATTGGGACAATTCATGTCCCAACCGAACATTGGTCGGGACACGGGACAAACACGTAAATATCGGGACAGTCCCGATAAAATCGGGACACCTGGTCACCCCAGCCTACAGCCCTCTGCTTTGCAGAGTGGTGCTCTGCAGGGTGCCATCTGCTATAGCATAGGAAATGACACTGCTAGGTAGGGTGGAACCCCTACACCAAGTTTATTTACTGGTATTAAAGTTTGAAGCAGAAGAAAGGATTTGGTTCTATAGATTTTGGCTGGGATTTTGGGATTCTGAAAGAGTTAGGTGCCCAAGTCCTGTTGAAATTCCCTTTGAAATTCCCAACCTTAATTCTGATAATTAAAGACATTCAGTTTCCAAACATTTTAATGCATTTTACTAGAACTATTCAGAAGATAGAACTTCCACTCTGGAGGAAATCCCAGTATCTTGACACATGCTGTCACCTTGCAATGGGATGAAATATCAAAAATGCTTTGAAATGAGGCCTTCCAAAAATGTTTTGTTTGGGAAGGTCAACATGAAAAATTTCAATCAAAACCTACTTCATTTCTAGATGTCAGTTCAAATTGAAATACTGTTGGCAATGTGGCTCCCAGCAGGGTAAAAAAGGACTGGAGTATCTATAGAGGTAGTGATCCTCTAGCCAAGCAGTAGTCCTGCCAAAATACCCTCTTCCAGCCCTATAAACCACAACCCTTGTGCTGTGGAATGAAATCTCACCAGTTCTGTTGCCTAGGGAGCCTTGGGAGCCATTGAGGAGGCAGCTGGATCTGACTAACTGCAATCATTTTATAATTACTTTTAAAAAATGTTAACCCCCACCCCTTATTAAGGTTGCAAAAGTTAGGAAAAGCATAAATTAAGGTTGTCTCTGCAACCTTGATTCATCCCCCTTGCACATATGCATTATGATACAGTCTTTATTTACATGATCACATACTATTTATCCAAAGACCTCCTGCCTCATTCAGTGCTCAGGATATTTCATATTCATATCCTCTTTCGTCAATGAGTGACCCATACATATTATTTGCTGCCCACCATCCAAATTCTGCACTGAATATAGAATTATTAATTTCCTCTTGGTTCTTTACAAATACTTGTGTCTAGTATCTTCCCATGTTGTAATCTCACGCTGAGAAGTACCATCTTCAGTGGGATGTATGAATAGTATATGAAACATGGCTAAAGAGTATGCCAACTTGCTGCATTCTCCAAATGCTTCCATGTGCTACAGAAATAGTGATCATCCTGCCTATTGGGCAACATCCAACCAGTCTCACAGCTGAGATTCTGCAGCTGACTGTGAGGAAAATTACTTCTGACAAAAGCTCTGACAGACCCTATATTTTAAACATCCTATAGTTGTCTGCTGTACAGGACAACTAGTCCTAAAATAGGAACTATACTAATGCATCCCTTGAACAGAGCATTTTGGGGAAGGACTACGCTATGCCAGCCAAACAGTAGGCCTGCTAGTGTTATTTAGAGGGCAGAAGTCAGAAACAGCTACAAGAAGCAACAGTGCAACTCTTATATTGTGACACAGACAAACAAACTGTCTTAACCAGGAGTAACTTGACATTAAAGGGGAAAGTGGGCAGGGTACCAAAATCAAATTGGGGTAGCTTGTACAGGGGTAAATAGCTGCACCATAGAAAGGCATCTTTGCAGGTGCAAGGCAATGGGGAATCAGGCCCTTTGCTTCATTCTGCAAATTGCTGCTACTTTTTAAAAAGCGTTCTGCATAGTGTCCAAAATAAATTAATCTTCCTTTTCAAAAAGTCTGCAATATTGTCACATACACACAGCTAGAACAAAGCCCTATACAGGCCAAATAAAAGGCAGTGTATTAAGTTACATAAAATTAGTAAAACGTGCTCCCCTACATATGGGGAAAAAATGAACATATGATTAAACTAATAGGTTTACGCAAAAGAATCTTCTAATGATAGGCCTGTAATTAATCTTTTTTAGTCTCGGGGCTTCCTTATAATCATTCTTCATGTGCATAATTTAATTCGAGCAAAAACTAATTCTATTCAAAGGACATGCCTTACAACAACCCTCCAATTTGTGGAGACTACTGTTCCTAATCTAGTTATGCTTAGACAGATGTTACAGTCCCTCACTCCTGTTCCATGTTCATTTCTGCTGCTAATCATGTTTCCTTTACTGAAGGAGTAAGAACAAAACCAAATAAGTTTTACTGGAACTGTATAAACATAGCTTCTTTTTATGCTAAACTGCAATAGGTCATATATAACTGAAGGCACATCCCTCCAAACACTTACCCATATGAATGACTTTATATTTACTCATGCATGTTTTTTGCAGGATCAGTCCCTAAATGTGTGTAGGATGCATGTTATCATCTGTGGGCTAGTGACACTTCTTCTCTGATCATCTCAGATTCCTGCTGTCATTAAGGAGTGATTTATGTAGAACAAAAATATATTTCAAAACAAAGAATATCCAGTCATAAGCAATGTTATGAATAGCATGAAATGGACTCTGTAATATCTAGGTTAGTTAATTTAAAAAAAAATAAATCTAAAATGTGTGGTCAAATATGGAAAAAAAGTTTTTATTCAATATTGATCTAACTTAAGACAGTCATGTGTTAACAGAAATATATTTTAATAAGTTTAATAAAATATAATGAAATGATGAGAATGGAAAAATATGAAAAATGCAAAAATGGAAAAAAGCCAAGCATTTTGGCTTCACAGATTTCAGAACAGAATTTTTTTTTTTTTTTGCTTTTAATATTTTTCTCCTTTTCCTTCCCTCACTCCCTCTCCTTTTCTTTGTTCATTTTGGCCCTGAAAACAAAGGGCAGGAGGCTGGAAAAAGGAGAGAAATGGGAAAATCAATCAAACAAAACCTGACAGAATTTTTAAAAAATGACTACATTTTCCTTTTTTCAGTTTTTTTGGAAAAGCAAACAAAAATTCATGACAATTTGGGATTTATAAAAATGGCTATTTTTCAACCAAAAATCATGACTAAAAATTACAACCAGCTCTAATTAATAATTCAGTGCAATTTACCAAACTCTGGTTAAGCAAAACACCTTGTACCTGGAAATTGGTTATGTTCCTAGGGACTGCATTGAGTGAAGTCCAGTTCCTATGGCTCTCCTCGGCTTTACAACAGCCAAGCTCCTATGTTCCACCCCTGAGGAACTGAGGAGCTCCCAAGAAACTCACCTTCAGAGCTAACAATTGAGCCACAGCTCACAACAATTGAGCTACAACTACATGGGGCTGAAGAGATCCCAAGTGACCCCTTCTATTGCTCTTCTGCACAATTAGCGGGCCTTAGCTAAACCAGATATATCTCTAAACTGTAACTGAAGACATTTAATTACCTGGACCCCAATTTTAGAAAGAGTCTCCTTGTCTTCAAAGACCTTCATAAAATCAGGTTTGCTCTGTGCTCATAAATGACAACTTTGGCATGTTCCACTACAAAATGAGATATCCTTTTACTTCTCATGGAAGTAGAGTCCTGACTTAGATGGCAGGTATTAGCTAAGATTAGGCAAACTGAAGATTAATGTAACCAAATATTTTGATATCTATCTGCTATATCATCATTTTTCCACCTCTTAGTCTATAGTACTGCATCTATCAATGTGGCAGCTGTGGCCCAAATCCCTCTTTTGTGCTTGAAAAGGAAGTTGTAGCCTATTTGCTTTGTGTGTGAACCACATCACAGTTATGAATGCTTTTGTCACCCTAGAATTGTCTTCTACAACATGCTGTACTGGGACTTGAACTGAGTTCCACTGAACTGCGCACTGGTTTCTAATTTACTTCCAGGTGCAATTGAAAGTATTGGTTTTGATTTACAAACCCATTGATTTATGGTTTGGGTCCTGTGCATCTTTCAGACTGCCTCTCCATGTTACAAAAGACACCTAGACCTGGCAGCTGACAGTCTCTACATGCATATTCTCCCTACCCAAACTGTGGCAGTGTCCTGTTCTGGGTCACAGGGCTACTTGTGCTCTTTCCAACCCAGTTACATACAGCCAGATAATCAACCAGTCCAAGTATTTATACCACACCGATCATCTTCATGCTTTGAGCTAGGGGTGACATAGTGATACGGGTGACAAAACATGGTTGTGTGTTGCTGTCTGTTGTTCTGCTATTCACTTTTCTTTATAGACAGATCACACACCTCACTGCTTCCCTAGAATTTTCTTTCCCAGTGTGCCACTGCAAAATCGTAGACAGAAGTTTGTTTCTGAAGATTTAATAAGACTGCTCATAATGTGTTACAAACTTCAGTGACTCTGGGGATTAGATGTATTTATTTAGAAATGCCATGTAATCTTCTATGTTCTGCAGGTAACCACGGTTTGGGATTAAAATGTAAAAGATTTATTTTAGCTCTGATATTCCAGAGATTTCACATCTGCTGAGTGACATCTCATTTAGAAAAGGGATTCATTAGCATCAAAATGTGATTGTTTATTTTAGTAGCAGACCTAGAGTTAAGGTCGACTTGGTGTTTCCATTGTAAAGCCAGATTTTCAGGGTTTGCTCTCTCAGTGGTTTCAAATCTCAGTAGGCTAAAATTTGGCATTATGAGATATCAGCAGGGATGCATAATTTTTAAACAAAAACAAAGTTTGAAATCCATTAAGCTCTTTTGAGTACTAGAGCTTCAAAAAACATGACTGGGACCTCATTTCAGAGGGGTCCTTGCCATGCTTTAGTTTAGAATAAAAATGGCCTAATAAAAAATAAATAAATAAGCTTTGTGGGTTGATTGCACTTAAAATGGAGCAAACCTCTAGGTGTTTTAGGGAAAACATTTGAAATGAGCTAGATATTTATGAGCAAGTGTGAATATTAACTACTGAGCAGGTGCAGTAGTTAATTTTCATAATGTTCTTGGTTATGCAGCAAATATAGCATTGCAAATCTCATTACAAGGTGAAACAGATTCTAACAAATTTTGTTTTGACATTAACTGCCATTCAAATGAACAGAAAAGTACCACCATTTATTTTAATGAAAGCTGGCTTTAAAAATAATATTAAAAAGAAAAAATACATTAAAGTTATTATAATGACAAGCAATACCATACAGCAGCAAAGACACTACGTAAATGTTGCCAATGTCACCATAGTGTCCACATATTGTAAAGCATATTTACATGTGTGGAAATACCATCAATGGGTACATGTTTATGTCTGTAAATATGAGACAGAAGTGCATTTTCACGGGAGGAAGAGACTGAAGAAGGGAGGCAGTGATGGTGTCAGGGAATCCACCAAGCAGGTCCATCTCCCCAACATTCCATATAAAGCTATGTAACAGACCTCTGTAGGCTACTGCAGCTAGTGAGCTGAAATAGCCTTCACTGAGCAGCTGGAGGAGCTAAGTTGCACCCCATTCATCAGCCTACCACTTGCCCCTTCTGCCTTAGCTTTCACTGTCAAAGTACACCACTATGTATAGGTTAAAGTACTTTGCCTAGTTCCCACAATGCTTGGCCTGGGTATTGGGCACAGTACTTTAAGAAATTCCTAATGCCCAGGCCAGATGCTGGCTTTTGATTAATCTGATTAATTAAATGTACCTTGTTCCTCTTACTATCCCTGTCCTTATCTCTTCCACCTTTGCACACCTCATTATTTGTGCAAGCAGCTTTGTCCCCAAAGTGTTGACTGAGGGTATGTCTATGCTATGAAATTAGGTCAATTTTATAGAAGTCGATCTTTAGAAAGCGATTTTATACAGTTGATTGTGTACGTCCCCACTATGTGCATTAAGTTGGCAGAGTAAGTCCTCAATACAGTGGCTAGCATAAACTCACAGAGTGGTGTACTGTGGGTAGCTATCCCACAGTTCCTGCAGACTCCGCTGCTCACTGGAATTCTGGGTAAGCTCCCAATGCCTGATGTAGCAAAAACATTGTTGCACATAGTTTTGGGTACATGCTTTCACAGAGCAAGGGAGACTGACGACAACAGCAGACAATCATTACACGCTTTTCTTCCTGGGTTACCTGTGCAGACGCCATAGCACAGCAAGATTGGAGCCCGCTCAGCTCACCCCTGCTGTTATAAGCAGTGTAAACATCTCGCGCATTATCCTGCAGCATGTGCAGAACCTGGCTAGAAGACACCAGCACAAGGACAACTGTGAGGAGGACATGGACACAGATGTTCTTGAAAGCACAGGATGTGGCAATTGGGACATCATGGCGGCTGTGGAATGCTGTATCATGATACAGTGGAATGCTGATTCTGGGTCCGGAAGACAAGCACAGACTGGTGGAACTGCACAGAGTTGCGACTATGGGATGATTTCCAGTGGCTGCAAAACTTTCGCATGCATAAGGCCACATTCCTGGAAATTTGTGAGTTGCTTTCCTCCACCCTGAAGTGCAGGAAATGAGAGCTGCCTTGACAGTTGAAAAGTGAGTGGCGATAGCCATGTGGAAGCTTGCAATGCCTCACTGCTACCGGTCAGTTGAGAATCAGTTTGGAGTGGGTAAATCTACTGTAGGGGCTGCTGTGATCCAAGTAGGCAATGCAATCACTGACGTTCTGCTATCAAGGGTAGCGACTCTGGGAAATGTGCAGGTCACAGTGGATGGTTTTGGTTCCCTAACTGTGGTGGGGTGATAGATGGAATGCATAAGCCTATCTTGGCACCGGACCACCTTGCCGACCAGTATATAAACTGCAAGGGGTACTTCTCAATTGTGCTGCAAGCACTGGTGAATCACAAGGGACATTTCACTGACATCAACATGGGATGGCTAGGAAAGGTGCATGACACTCGCATCTTTAAGAACTCTGGGCTGTTCAAGCAGCTGCAAGAAGATACTTACTTCCCAGACCAGAAAATTACCACTGAGGATGTTGAAATGCCAATAGTTATCCTTGAGGACCCAGCCTACCCCTTGCTCCCATGGCTCATGAAGCCTGGACAGTAGTAAGGAGCAGTTCAACTATAGGCTAAGCAAGCTCAGAATGGCGGTAGAATGTGCCTTTGGATGTTTAAAAGTTCACTGGCACTGTTTGCTGAGTAGGTTAGACTCAGCACAACCAATATTTCCATTGTTATTGCTGCTTGCTGTGTGCTCCATAATATCCGTGAGAGTAAGGGGGAGACGTTTATGGCACGGTGGGAGGTTGAGGCAAATTGCCTGGCATCCGATTTTGAGCAGCCAGACACCAGGGCGATTAGAAGAGCACAGCAAGGTGTGTTGCGCATCAGAGAGGCTTTGAAAACAGGTTTCATGACTGTCCAGACTATGGTGTGACAGTTGTGTGTGTTTCTCTCCTTGATGCAAATCCACCCCCTTTGTTGATTTTAATTTCCTATAAGCCAAACACCCTCCCCACTTTGATCACAGCTGGCAAAGGAAATAAAGTCACTATTGTTTTGAAACCATACATTCTCTCTTTATTAATTAAAAACAAAGTGAGATAACTGAGAGGGTAGCCTGGGTGAGGTAGAGGAGGAGGGAAGGGCAAGGCCACATTGCTTATTGTAGCCACATTACAAATCAAAACTGTTCAAATGACAGCCTTCCATTGCTTGGAGCATCCTCTGGAGTGGAGTGGCTGGGTGCTCAGAGCCTCCCGCGGTGCTTTGGGCATCTGGGTGAGGAGGATATGGAACTTGTGGAGGAGGGCAGGCAGTTGTACAGTGGATGCAGTGGCAATCTGTGCTCTTGTTGGCTTTTCTGCAGCTCCACCAGATGCCTCGTCATGTCCATTTGCTCCTCCATTACCCTCAGCATCGCTTCCTGCCTCTTCTCATCGCACTCACTTGATGCTTTCCTGGCCTCTGCCACTGAATGCCTCCATGCATTCAGCTGTGCCCTATCAGTGTGGGGGGACTGCATGAGCTCAGAAAACATGAGTGTGTTTTTTTGTTTATTTTTGCCTTCTAATCTGTGATACCCTCAGGGACAGAGATGATGGGGGAGCACAGAAACATTTGCATCTGCGAAGGGATAAAAAGAAAGAGTAAAATTTAAGATGATACATTTTTGAGAACAAAAAGGTGACTTTCACACTGAATCAAATAATTCACAGCAGACAGCACACATGCTTTAGGTACCAGGTTGCATTTTGCCTTTTATATTGAGCGCTTTCCAGTATGGTAACACATCACACACGGCTGGGCAACAGAATTCGGTTTTCCATGTTAAGCCAAAGGGTATGCGGGGTTGGTTCTTACACCTTAATAACATGTGGGAATGGTTTCAAACTGCAGCGCCTTCCGTTCCCATAGCAAGCAATGCTGGTTGGGTTTGCCATTTAAAAGGAGGGGCTGCGGTTTTCAGGTGGATGTGCAGCACACACCTCCCCCCACTTCTCTGTGTGGCTATTCTCTGGGATGATCCCTTCACCTCTCTCCCACTGCATGGCTATTGTCAGGGATGATCCTTTTAGCTAAATGCAAACAGCCCAGCATGAATGGGGTCTGTGGCAGGGCAGGGGTGAAACCCCTTGACTGCCCTGCTAAAATGCTGGCTAAGCCCTGCTTTTGGGCAGAGAGGCCAGGGGCAGAGGCTCAAAGCAGCCAGCAGGGAGCCCAGCTGCGGGCCCTAACGAGGGCTGGCTCACTGCAATAGACTGAGCTAAGCAGTGACAGCTGGGCTGAAGGCTAGGAGGGCTATAAAAGCCCTGAACCAAACTCAGTTAGGAGGATAGCCTGGGAAGGAACAGGAGGCTACAGTTCTGTCTCCTTACCACAGCAAGAGAGCCTCAATGGCCAAGAGACCCTGGAATGGGTTGGAAAGGGGATAACTGTTGGGGCACAAAAGGGATTGCACAATGGCATTGTAAAATAAAGCACAAGAGTGAAACACCAGAAGAAGGTGTGAGGACTCTTATTTTAGCAGCCTAAGTACAGGATGAGAAGACGGAAACCTGTGTGGGCCCTGTGACAGGGTCCTTTTACTGTTCCCTTACAAAAATTCTCCTATTTCAACCAGGTGACTGTGAATGATATCACTCTCCTGAGGTTAACACAGAAAGATGTAGACCGAATGTTGCTTGAATGAGACCAAAACCCAGGGCCATTTGCTGCCAGGTTTTGTGCTGCAATGATACCAGACTACTGGCTTGGCATGGTTAAGTGTCCTACCATGGAGGATAAAATAAGGCAGCTCTTCCCAGAAACCTTCTGCAAAGGCTTTTGGAGTACCTCCAGGAGAGCTTGATGGAGATGTCCCTAGAGGATTCCCACTCCATCCCCAGACACATTAACAGAATTTTCCAGTAGATCAAACATTAAACACTCTTGCTTTTAAATCCTGTACTGTAGTTACAAAAGTACACTCACCAGAGGTGCATTCTCCAGCTTCAGGGTTGGGGATCCCGCCTTGGGAGGGTATTGGCTCTGGGCTTATGAAAAGGTCCTGGCTGCCGGGGAGAACGGATTCACTGCTTGCCTACTGTGCATTCTCCTCCTCATCATCATCCACAAAATCCTTCTCCCTGTTTTGTGAGACTCCCCCCTTGAAGGTGTCTACGGACAGTGGTGGGGTAGTTGTTGAGTCCCCCCACCTAGAATGCCATGCAGCTGATCATAGAAGAGGCATGTACGGGGCTCTGAGCCAGAGTGACCGTTTGCCTCCCTTGTCCTTTGGTAGCTTGCCTGAGCTCCTTAACTTTCACACGGCACTGCTGTATGTCCCTGTTGTAATCTCTGTCCACCATGCCCTGTGCGATTTTGGCATATATATATTAGCATTTCTTCTTTTTGATCAGAGTTTGGCCTGCACTGATTCTTCTCCCCATACAGCAATCAGATCCAGTGTCTCCCGTTCAGTCCATGCTGGAGCTCGTTTGTGATTCTGGGGGGACTGCATGGTCACCTGTGCTGCTGAGCTCAGCATGCTGACCAAAAAAGAAATGAAATTCAAAATTTCCCGGGGTTTTTCCTGTCTACCTGGCTAGTGCATCGGAGTTGATAGTGCTGTCCAGAGCAATCACATTGGAGCACTCTGGGATAGGTCCCGGAGGCCAATACCAGGGTAGTGCAGATGCACTACCCCAAATTCGACCCAGCAAGGTCAATTTTAGTGCTACTTCCCTTGCCGGAGAGGCGTACAGAAATCGCTTTTAAGAGCCCTTTAGGTTGATGGAACAGGGTTGGTTGTGTAGATGCTTGGCTTATAAAATCGACCTAATGCAGCTAAATTCGACCTAATCTTGTAGTGTAGACCAGGGCTGAGTCACAGATGAAGACCTTAGTTAACCATGTTATTAGATCTCAGAGCAGCATTCTTGTCTCACTTTTTAGCCATCAACTTCCAAGCACACTTTGGTGTTATAGACATAATCAAAGGTCACACTTTAACTGTAGCTCTAGTGTAAAATACAGCATAATTATTCTATGGCAGTGGTTCTCAATCCGGGGTACGCATACCCTGGGGGTTGCATAAAGATCTTCCAAGAGGTACATCAACCCATCTAGATAGTTGCCTAGTATTACAACTGGCTACATGAAAAGCACTAGTAAAAGTCAGCACAAACTAAAATTTCATACAGACAATGACTTGTTTATAATGCTCTATATACTATTGTGATGTTACCCTCTGGTGTTGTCTGGACCGGTGATCTGCTAGGCCTTTCCAGTCCTTGACTCTGGAAACCAGCCTTACCCTGCTCTGCTGTGAGAACCCCCACTCCTGGGCTGTTCACGCACAGCATCTGGCAGGTAAGCTGTTCCTAGCTACTTGCAAGTGAATGACACTAGCCAGTATCTCCAATCCCAGAAATAACCCTAGAAACCTCCATCTTGCAGTGTCCAGTTATGCCCAATGGATGCTACAAGCTTATATAAGTTCGTCAATTTAACAAAGAAATTGATATGCACCAGGTTTTTTATCCCAAGGGGAGCCTCTGACGTACTTCAAACCAAACACACTGCTTCAGGTAGAATAAACAGATTTATTAACTATGAAGATAGATTTTTAGTGATTATAAGTCAAAGCATAACAAGTCAGATTTGGTCAAATGAAATAAAAGCAAAACACATTCTAAGCTGATCTTAACACTTTAAATGTCCTTAAAACTTAGATGCTTCTCACCACAGACTGGCTGCTTACTTTTCAGTCAGGTTCTCCCCTTTGATCAGCATTTCAGTTGCTTGGTGGTGGTGGTGTCTGTAGATGTAGGTGGAAAAGAGAGAGCATGGCAAAAATGTCTCTCCCTTTTATCATGTCCTTTCTTCCCTCTTGGCTTTTTCCCCCTTGCCTCCAAGTCAGGTGAGCATTACCTCATCGCAGTCCCAAACTAAGGAAAGGAACGGAGTGACTCCCTCGAGGGTCTACCAGATTCTTTTGTTCCTGCCTAAGCCAGTGTCCATTGTTTCCGTGAGGCTGGGCTGGGTTGTCCCATCCATGCCCTGGCAAGGTGTGAACTGCCTCTCGGTTCTTGGAGAGTTTTTGCATGGGCTTGCTTTAAAGCCATGAGGATACATGTTTAGCCTCGTAACTATATATATGAAATTATAACCTAAAAACTTACTATAACATTACTGTAACATCACTATAACAACCATGCTCAGTGCATTATAAGCCAACATGACAAACTTTGCATTGGATACCAGACAACCATTTAATGTAGTTGAACATGGGGGTTTAGGGTGTTCCCCCAAGATACAGAGCATCATAACTATATCAGTGTTTCTCAACCTGAGCAGGTCACAATTTATTTTATAACTATATGGTAAGAATGAGAAAGTAAGCAATTTTTCAATAATAATGTGCTTTTGTATTTTTATGGCTGATTTTGTAAGCAAGTAGTTTTTAAGTGAGGTGTAAACTTAGGTTACACAAGGCAAATCAGATTCCTGAAATGTGTACAGTAGTTTGGAAAGGATGAGAACTACTGCTCTATGGCTATGCTTTTTTGGTTCTTACTGTGACAGACTTAAAATATCCTGTAATATCATGGACAAACCTTATGGAATGAAGATAAAATTTACTGAATTAAGTTAAACCTTATTGAATTGGGTTCACTAGCTTTGGCTCCATTCTATTACAAATGCAATTGTGTATGTGTTTTTGGGGAATTATATGTACCTTCTCTAGTAGAAGGATACTAATGTAATTCCTCTATTATCAGCCCTTTGAAGTCCCACCCCGCCCCCTGTCCAGAGCAGTGTGCATATACTAGTTCAAACTGGATTCTCCAGGGACCCAGAGATAAAGAAAGGATTTCTGGATAAATAGCCTGGTTTTAAACTCACTCAGGGCCTTCTTCCTGATCTAGCAAACAGACAAGATTCCTGGTCCACAGAGGGCCCCAATTCTTAGAGAAGGGTTCGGAGGACTTGACCTAATGAGGGCCATAAGGCTGGGAGTTAGTTCTGAACTGAGGCTGTTAAGTACTTGGGACCACAGAAAAGAACCCCTTCATGGGATTTTGAAGGGCTGCTCCTGCTAGAACCAGGTTCGGGTGGTGTCTGGTGATCTTAATAGCACGTCTGTTGGTTCTTTTATTGTTTTTAGTATGTTTCCTCTGAAGTGTTTTTACCTTAACTAAACAATCAGCTTGCATTGTTTGGATGGCATCTGTAAACTGTGGGCAGTCACATTGTTAAACTTACTAAAGAAAAAGCAAGCAAGTGTGCTTAGGTTGCCTGTCTGTGCTGGGAACAACACAGTGAAGAGCTAAACTCCCTCAGATTTCCACCAAAACTTGCACTACCACGACCCATCCATTAAACTCTCTCTCCCTTACCAGCATCAACTTCCTGAACACCATGATTAGTTTCAACAACCAAAACCTACAAGTGACTATATTGTGATCTGTGTGCTTTTTGTATACTTACCTCCACAGATCCAGCAACCACTCCAGACACATCCAGCAATTTGTCATCTACAGCCAGGCACTCAGATACCATAGAATTTGCTCTCAAGAGGAAATATGAGATACATACCAAAGTGCATTTTAAACCTGCCTTCACTAAACAAGGACACTCCACCAGAGAAGATCACATCACGGAAAAGGCTACCAAATACCCTGGGAAAACCTGCTTCAGTGCAGAAAAGAAAAGCCCCATTGATCATACATCCCTAGTTGTCACCTACCACTCCACACAGGAACCCAAATGGGCTATCAACAGTTACAACCAATACTCAATGGGCACCAAATCCTGCAAAAAAAATCTTTCCTGAATCTTCTCCTCTGGTCTTCAAACAACCTCTCAAGCTCATCAGAAGCAAGCTCCCCACAGACCATGACCCACGAACTCTCACCAGAACAATGGATGCCAAATCTACAGACATCTTCATTACTATATTGAAGAATGTCTCCCCTTCCCCCCCCAACCTTTCAAGATTCATGTGTCCCACACACGTCTATCACAATGTAGTGTATCTCATGAAGTGCATCAAATACCCCAGTAACAGCAATGTGGGTGACACTAGACCAGAGGTTGGCAATCTTTCAGAAGTGGTGTGCCAAGTTTTCATTTATTCACCCTAAGTTAAAGTTTCACGTGCCGGTAATACATTTTAATGTTTTTAGAAGGTCTCCTTCTATAAGCCTATAATCTATAACTAAACTATTGTTGTATGTAAAGTAAATAAAGTTTTTAAAATTTTTAAGAAGCTTCATTTAAAATTAAATTAAAATGCAGAGACCCCCCCTTAGACCGGTGGCCATGACCCAGGCAGTGTGAGTGCCACTGAAAATCAGCTCATGTGCTGCCTTTGGCACACATGCCATAGGTTGCCTACCGCGGCACTAGACCAACATTATGCTCTCAAATGAATTCATACCAAAAAATGATCAAAGACAAAAACACCATATCACTCATGGGCGAACACTTTTCACAAAATGATCACTTCATATCTGATGTCTCAGTCCTCGCCCTCAAAAGAAATCTGAACACTTTCAAAGGTGAGCCTGGGAACTTAAATTTGTAATACTTCTAGATGCTAAAAATCATAAACTCAACAGGGACACTGGTTTCATGTTTCATTAAAACAATTTGTAACAAACACCTGCCTGCTAACCCTTAATAACCCATTTCAAACCTTTTTGCATGATAATCTAACAGGAGAGGGATAGCTGAGTGGTTTGAGCATTGGCCTGCTAAACCCGGGGTTGTGATTTCAATCCTTGAGGGGGCCACTTAGGGATCTGGGGCAAAAATCAATACTTGGTCCCATTAGTGAAGGCAGGGGGCAGAACTCAATGACCTTTCAAGGTCTCTTCAAGTTCTAGGAGATAATAATTGGAGATTTGCCCATTTCTTCATTCCTACAACTAGCATTACCTCTTATGCTTAACAATTTGTCCCAACTTGTTCTTAGCTCAGACCCTCCCCAAACATACAAAGGTCTGTATAGGTCAAAAGCTTGTACCTAGCACCAGAGGAAGTTGGTCCTCCTCCAATAAAAGATATGACCCACCTTGTTTGTCTCAGATCTTGGGACCAATATGGCTATAACACTGCAAACAAAAAAATTAGGGTTCACATAGCAATTCTATTCTTCCTTCACTCTCCTCACACACTTTATAATAATCATATTCATATAATGGTACATACATTATACAAGCAGAATACAGAACAATTTGTGTTTTGTATTTCAGCAACAGTTAATACACTGTATTGCAGATGGTGCATCTATATTATTATATAGTTTTAAATTACATGATCACATACTAGTTCAGCAAAACATATGCTTCACTCAGTGCACAGGATGGACAGTTCATGAGACAGAGTTCTTAGAAGGGATGTTCTCTTGTGGTTAAATAGGCACTGAATAAGGACACAGGAGAGCTGGATTCTATTCCAGTATCTGCCTTTGGAACAAGATCATCATAATGCATAAGCACATGGGTGCTGAATTAAGGTTGCCTGTGCAACCTTCTCACTGGCTTTTTTTAATTTTTTTTTTGCGTGGTTGATTAATTATTATTTAAAGTTAGTTTTTTTGGTATGTAGTTATACATTTTCCTGTCCTATGTGGTTATTTGCAGAATGTCACACTTATTTTCCTTTCCGGCTGTCCCTGATTGTAAAATCTAGGTTCAGGCACACAAACATTCATACAATGACACTCTGAACAAGGTCATATGACTTAATTTCATTCTAAAAATTCCCTTAGGTTCCAGTAGAACAGTTGGGTCATATATTTGGAGCACTGTGATGCTCAGATCCTCAGCTGGTGAAGTTAATGTAGCTATGGTGATTTACACTAGCTGAGGATCTGGCCTGAATTTCCAGATGGGTCCACAACTTGGTTATAATTATTTGTTCTGCTCATTTTGAGCAGAAGGGGCAAAATTATACTGTTTGCTCACATGCCTGACAAATATATTAGTGCAGTTTGGACTATTGTGACAGTTCAGAGTGATATTACTATGATCTGCAGCATGATCACTAATTATGCCAATAAAAAACATTTATCAATATGACATAGGAAAGTTTTTACATGAATAACTACATTGAGTGATTTAGATCGATGTTAAGCAATATCCTAAATGATGTACCCCACTTTTCTGCAGCCAGTTTGATCATGTTGAAGTTACACTGCCATATTCATAGTAGTTACTGTGCATAGATGTCTCTATTTAAGGGGTGATATTAGACTATATTTATAAAGTGGGTTGAATGAAAGAACATTCTGAATCTGTCATTAGCACCCCAGTAGATGCTTGAGCCAGAACTGTAAAGTCCAAAGTAGTGCTACATCACTCCACAAAATAAATTTCATTGAAAAGCCATATTATACTATAGGGTTCACTGTAAATATATTTAATTATGTTAAATTATTTATTGGTATTTTAAAAAGTAACCTTTTTCCAACTCTTGTTTTTACCCCTAACTGCAAGGAGCTATTGATGTTGCTACACTATGAAAGGAGTAGAATAAAACTGGCAATATCCTGTTGGTGTCTAGGATTGATTAGAGCCTAGACTCCTAACTTTGCATACCTCCAAGGCTCTGGTTTAGCCAGCCAACAGCCCTTAGTATCCTATCTACCAACCTATACTTTTTGGGGAAGCAGAAATTAAATGCTGCTTTTAGCCTGACCTGAGATGCCAGTGGCTGATGTTGTGGGGTAGAATGAAATGAATGAATTTGGCCATGTTTTGGGTCGATTTCTGAGTGTTGAACATTATTTTGTAGGTATTTGAGACAAGGATTGTGAGGAATGTTGGTTTATAGGGAGGTGACGTCTATGGTGGCAAGGATGGTGTTCTGGGGGAGGTTGCAAATGTTTCAGAGTTTCTGTAGGAAGTTGGTAGTGTCTTGGAAGACGCTGGCCATTTGTGTGGCGAGTGGTTTGAGGATGGTTTCTATATTCCTTCCGTGATAGTGTCATGGGCAGATACGATGGGTCCGCCTGCATTCTCTTGTTTGTATAACTTGGAAAGTATGTAGAAGGTCCCTGGAGTGGGTTCATGGGGTATGAGATTGTAGAGTTTTTCTTTGAGTTTGGAAAAGGATTTGATGGTATTCTATCTTCAAATTCCTGTGTGAATTGTGGTGGTGGTAGTGGTGTCTTCTAGTAATTCCTTTTAGATGATAGCATCAGAGTTCTCTATTGGTCTCATTGTCAACATAGTTGTGATGACTTAGTCATCGACCTTAACTTTCAAATGTATGACTTTTGGAGGTTTAAAATCTCTGTGTTGATAGTGCACACATGATTTTGTTTGCATTAATTATTTTCTTTTTTCTTAGGGTCCCATTATATATTAAAAGCCATAGGAAGGCCAAAATTAAATGAAGAACCTTTCAGCACTGAAGCTACAGATTACCATAATGTAATTCTCTCCTGTGGAGAAAGTTTGATGGCCCTCCAATTCATCACATGTCCTGAAATCTATGGTATAGTCCCACTGATCTCAGCACATCCATCAAGAACTGGGTCATTTGAACCAAGAGCCAATTACTCCGAATATTACCTTAGTCTGCTCATGCCCCATTGCAGTATGCCTGCATTTGGATCCAAATCAACATACTCTGGATCATGGCTGTTCATTCCAATAGGAGTAACTGGACTCTGTTTAGAAGAATAACCCTGGAATGAGAATGGGAGAAAAGGACTGGCCCCTCTCAATGCACCTGCAGGCTGTGGGGCTACATCAATTTCACCTTTATAATTACACAAGCCACCCAAACTATGTTAATATAGAGAGAACCCATTAAGAAGTTCACATGAAGGAACAATGTGAAATTGCAGAACCTGAGTACTTTCCAGAATCAACCAAATGTGCTACCACATGTGTAAGTGAGAAGTTAATTATCATTTGCTTTAGCACTTTGATGGTCTGTGCTATAATGAATGTTTGTTATCTTCCTATTGTCTGATTGTGTAATTATAGTTACTTGTTTCTTCAGGGATGCTCATTTAAAAGCGACACTTTCTCTCACGAGTAATTTGCGGGTTGACAAAGTTTAAATAAATACAAATGACGTGATTATTCCTGATGTCAATTAGATCAAACACAGTGAGCATAAACTTAAGGCGTCTGCATGCTGTCAATATCATCTTCCCATGCAGCTCAGCTTCTGGAAACTGTCAGTTGGCCTAGCTGCCTGTTTTTAATCTGCTATCCTCAGCTTTAAGCCAACAATGGCTATTAAAGAAGAGGGGAGCAAATTCCATGGATGCCACATGTGGGTTGTAGCTGGAAGCCACTGAAGGACTTCAATGAGGTGAGCAAGAGTGATGGGCAAAGAAGACACAATTGCATTTCATATGGATGGAAGGGGAAGTACATGGGTGTCCAGAAAGGCCAAGAAGGAGGAGGTTATAATAATCAAGTTATAAGGGAATGAATGAGAGTATACTTATATGGGCACAAAACAGAGGTCAGAATTTAGAAATGTTATGGAAAAGAAAGAGGCAGGATTTGGCTGCAGCCTGGATAAGTGAGGCAAAGAGTGGGAGGAGTTGTGTTTAGAATATGCCAATTTTTTAAACTTTGCTCTGTTTTGCAATTGTAAAATAAGATCCCAATCATGTAAACACTTAGGCATGCTGAACTTTAAGCACATTAGTCCTATTGACTACAATGGGACAACACACATGCTTAAATATCAGCATGGAGCCTAGGAAACTAATCACCACAATGTGTATTTCCTAACTGAACATTCAAATGTAGCATTGTCAGGTTATTTAATTACAAGAGGATGTAAGGAAATGGAAGCCATCTTGACTGAGACCAGCTAGTGGGTTCAGTCACACTAAACACAGTGAGAGATGGTGGCTATCATTAACAAACAAACAAACAAATGAGACAGTCTTTTCTTTGATCATGAGCAGCTCTAAAAACAACATTTAGTTTCACAACAAAAGTCACAAGATTTGGCAACTCAGCTTTATGAAGAAGATACAATTCACAGCACAGGACTAATAGCTTGTTAAAATCAGTCTAGAAGTCAAAAACACTATGGAACTCCCTTTTTCTGTGGGTTTGCCATTGGCAATCTTACTACAATCTTTCCAAAGCATTAGCACCCAAGGAGCAGACTGCTGGACACAGCATCATATGATCCACTCCAAACTGTTATTGGTAATATGACCTGTGCATCACAAGTCATCATTCAAACCAAACAGATGTCTCAACAAAAAAACGAGTACAAGATAAAGCTACACAAGCACAGCTCCATGATGTCACAGCAGACTAGTATTGCTAATGTAAATAGCAAGTGGTGACTCTTCACTATACTGTATAGCCACTGTCACCAGCTTGGGTACGGAAAAATGACATCACTGGGATCAGTTTGATGAGAATGACCCAGAAATCCAACAGCTACTTGCTAAAAAACACGAGCTGTATCATCAAAATCATGCAATCTATGTTTCTGTAGGCACAGGAATAATGTACAGGGATCTGTCCCATGACATCCAATCTAAGCTTAGAGACAGGCTGATCAATGGTGGAATGCCAAGACAGAAGAAATCCAAGGCAATGCTGGCCATCATGAGAACAAAGACTTCTGTGATGCTTTGAAAGATGTATATGGTCCTAAACATCACTACAATGTCTTTGAAGAATGTGGACAGCCTAACCCTGATCACTGACCAACAAGAAATCTATCAGAGATAGCCACAACGTTTCAGTGATCTTCTGAACAAACCATCCAACATCATAAATGAGGACCTTGACAAAGTCGACACTGTAATCAATGCCATGAAAATCAGCAGGACCCCTAGATCTGATGATATTCCTGGAGAAATATTCAAGTATTGGGGTGAGACCATGCTGAGGCGACTGCATGGACTCTGTCAACATATGAAGTACTGAAGAGGTACCAGATGACTTCAAAGATACTCTCATCGTCATTACATAATAAAGGAAGAGTGAAAAGTCCAACTGTGGCAACTACCGTAATATCTCATTACTCTGCATTGCTGGAAAGGTTGTGTCCAGAGTACCCTTTGATTGTCTGCTACTCAACATTGCTAATCACAGGCTATCAGAGTTGCATTGCAGTTTCAGGGTAACACAAGGAACAGCAAACGTGATATTTGTAGCTCTTCAGGTGCAGGAGAAATGTAGAGAACAGCAACAGGACCATTACACGGTCTTGCACTGGCTAAAGCACTTGAGACCATCAGTAGACCTGGATTTTGACAACTATTACTTAAGTTTGATTGCCCAGAAAAATTCTCCAACATTCTGAAGCTATTACATAATGGAATGTTTGGATGAGTCTATGTAGATCAGGGTTTCTCAAACTGGGGCTTCTGCTTGTATAGGGAAAGCCCCCTGCAGGCCGGGCCAGATTGTTTACCTGCCCCATCTGCAGGTTTGGATGATCGCGGCTCCCACTGGCCGCAGTTCGCAGCTCCAGGCCAATGCAGTGGCCCCAGTTTGAGAAACACTGGTATAGATGGTCTTCTGTCTGATCCATTTCCTATTACTAATGGTATTAAGCAGGGCTGCATAATTGGTCCAATCCTGTTCAATCTCTATGACACTAAAAGAGACCTAGATACCAACATCAGGATATTTATCTGATTATCTAGAATACTCAGCCAGAGTAGGCTGCAATGTTCCACAAAGGCAAATCTTTGAGGCACTTGTTCATGAACTGCTGTATGCTAATAACTGTGTTCTAGAGTCATAGTCAAGAAGAAATACAATTGATTATAGACAGATATGCAAAAAGGTGTGGGCAGACAATCAACCTGAAAAGGACAGAAAACATATCAACCCGCACTAGGGAAACACAAAACCAAAAGTCACCATCAGCAATAAACAGCTGAATGCTGTTACAGACTTCTGCTATCTTGGCAACACATTGTCAGATGATGCTACTAAGGAGCTAACACACTGCATCAACAAATCCGGTTCACCATTTGGCAGACTATTCGGTGGAGTCTAGCACCAACACGGTACTAAGCTTTAAACCAAGTTAAAAGTCTATAAAGCAGTAGTGCTGTCCAATTTTTTGTATGGGTGCAAGACCTGGACCTGCCACAGGCATCACATCAAGTTCCTAGAAAACTTCCATTTATATCCTCTGCATGCCGTGCTCCACATCAAATGGCAGGATAAAGTTACCAATAGCGAAATTCTGGAAGGCAGCCACATCACAGGGATTGAGGCCATGCTCATCACAGTCACACTAGGCTGTTCTTGTGCTGAGGATGGATGACCTCGGAATGCCAAAGCAGTTCTATGGGAAGCTGAAGGTGGGTAACTGCACATGAAGCTGCCAAAAGAAATGCTTCAAGGATACACTTAAGCATAAATTGAAGCAGTGCAATATTGACGTTGACAACTAGGAGTCATCAGCAACAGAAAGATCATGCTGACAAGCAGCAGTCAATGATGGCTTTACTAAGTTAAAGATCACCATATGGAACCTGAGGCAGAGAGGCTGCATCGTAAGTTGTAGGAGATTCAGCAGGCACAGACTGTAATCCCTTCCATGATATCAAGCTACATATGCATTCAATGAGGAAAGAATTGCCCATTCACGCATACGCCTGTTTAGTCACTATTGTAATCACATAACATAATTCGGTCACCAGCGTCATCTTTGGTAACAAAGGAAAACAAAGCACTGTCTATTGTAAACAGGCAACCTCACAAGACATTAACTGCTCTAAATTGCAGGGAAGACATCTCCGCTTCTATAGTAAAAACTATGTTTTCAGAGAAAGAAATCTCTGAGAGGATCCTACTTTATACTGTTCAGACAGAAGCACTGTTCCACTTGTGCAGGAAAAACCATGAAATCTGCTCCCATACTTGGGGGATCTTAAGTCAGAGCCTTTCAGGCTACAGATCTCCAGCTGGGCCACTACAGTTCAGTTCCCCTTCTGAGGCACCTCAAAGTACAGCCCACTTTCCCAGTGGCTGCTAGGGAGGGAGGGGCCGCTCTCTACTCTGAGTCCCAGCCCAGGGACCCTTTATAGAGCAGCCATCGACCATGTCCCTTTAAATAAACTGCATTGCTGCTACAATTCCCTGGGCCACTTCCCCATGGCTCCAGAACATTCTTCACCCTTACCTCAAGGCCTTAGCCTGATGGAATCCCAACAGCCAGCCCAGAGCACCATCCACTCTCCTCTAGCAAGGAACCGATCTCAGTCTCACCCCGCAGCTCTTCTTATACTAGCCTGCTAGGCCCTGATTGGTTGCTTCCCAAACAGCCACTCTAGACAGCTTGGAAGACCTCTCTACTGCCCTTCTCGGGGGTGGGGTGTGGCAAGGCCACAAGGCCTCCAGCAGGGGGTGTCAACCCAAACTTTCCACATCCCAGGGGAGCCTTCTATCCAGGGAGTTAATGTTTATAAATTGGACACCATCTTCTCTTATTTTGTGAATCCACCTCTTCATGTCTTTTGCTTTTCTTGTAAAAAATATCCCAAGATGAAATAAAACATTTAATCTGAGGTTGAATTAAACTGATATCATTAGGCCATAGGTTAGATTAGAGACACAATAGGTTAAAAAAAATTCTTAGGTGGAGGTGGTACTGAATAATGACTGATGTGCCAAAACATCTCCAACAGTGACAAGACCTCTGACCTACTTCACAAGCAGCCTAATTTGACCCCTCTCGCTATCAAATTCTGCCACACAAATGACAAATGGTATTAGCTACCAAACTTCCCCCACAAGGGTCCCAACTCCCTCACAGCTTCCAAATCCTCTGGACTCTCCTTGAAAGTTATTTATTTGTTTCAATTTATAAAACATAAGCTAGAGTACAGTCCTGGATATTTTTAATAAATTCAGCAATACATTGACATTTTCTGCTTTGTAAGTTGTGGATACAGAGATCCTCAACTTGTATCATAGCTCTATTGCAGTCAATGGAGCTAAGACATTTTACATCAATTGAGGATCTGGCCCAGACAATTAAATGGTAATGCTGAAAACACACTGTTTATTTGGCTGTCTGTTTTTGAGTAGTTACAGTAGCTGGTTTACTTTAATATTAATGGATGCATCTTCTGTCTCAGAATTTCATACATGCCTCCACAACCAGGATAAAAAAGTGGGTTCAGGAAAGTTATACACAGGTATTGTTTCAAAGGTACAATACAAAAGGTTGGTATCATGCAAACTGTTACCTCTTTCCCCCTGTCACTGAACCACCAGGGGCAGTACTGAAACAGAAGAGATTCACTCCAGCTTGAGGGTAGTCCGCAACCTCCTCCCAGGGTTTTGCCAGAGGAGAGCTGCTTTAAGTTGCGACTGTAGGCTTTTTGAAACTGCTAACAGAAGATATCCAGATGACACACCACTGCAGGTGGGATAGAAAATGTCAGGAGACCACAAAGGGCACCACAGTTGTATTAAGGCAGTCTGCCCTGATATCACTGTCTTCACCAAATACAAAATTATGAACTACAGTATTACTTCTCTTTTTCTATTGGACTTCGACCCGGTCTGAGAGTCACCGCAGTTCCTGCTAAGTAATCTCTTTCCTTCAGCCTGAAAATGGTTAGTTGTTATTGATAAATTGTAATACTTTGCCCTTTTTCAATGAGTCACAGGAAAGGGATTATTCTTTAATATACTTTCAGTAAAAGACTTTGGAGTATCTTCTGTTTCTTTCAGTAACCTTTCAAAAAGCCCTAGGAGCATCTGCTTTGGTTTTAATTAAGATTTAGTGATGTGTCCCTGAACAAATAAAGGCACTGACAAAAGCTATACAGTAGATTGCTCTTATACAACATAATATAGCAGTATAGGAAGCATAGAGCAGACATATTACATATGGTTCATATATTCTCATATATAATTTTTTTGTAAATTAATTCATTTCTTGCCATTTGACATCTCTTAGCAACTATTTAGAGGACTCCTGTTTTCCAGCATGACTCCAACATTCCTGTTTGCAATGACATCCCAACTCTTATGGGTTAGGGTTTCATTGTAAATTCAAAATCAATTTATGTTTGTTTAAAGCAAGGGAACCTATGGCATGCAGGCCACATTCGACCCATTGCTTAATTTCATCTGGCCCATGGCAAACCTCCGGAAGCCCCAAACCTTGTTGCCCCCTCACAGCACTGGAGCTGCCCCACTGCTGAGGAAAGCTAGGGGTGTCAGGCCATTAAAAGTCCAGTCAGCTCCACGCAGCTCCTAAAAGCAATTGGCATGTCCTGCAGCCCCAGGAGCAGAGGCAATCAGGGAAGCTCCACACACTGCTCCAACCCCCAGTGTCGGCTCTGCCACTCCCATTGGCTAAGAACCATGATGAATGGGAGCTGCAGGAGTGGTGCCTGTGAGGATGGCACTATGCAGAGCTGCCTGACTGCACCTCTGCCTATGGGCTGGACATTCTGGCCACTTCCGGGAGTAGTGCGGAGCCAGGGCAGGAAGTAAACCTGCCATAGCCCTGCTGCGCCACTGACTGGGAGACACCTGAGGTAATCACCGGCCTGCTGGAGCCCACACCCCCTGCCCCAGATTGGAACCTGCACCCAAATTCCCTCCCAGATGCCTCACCCCAACCCCTTGCCCCAGGTTGGAACTTCCTTCCATACCCTAACTCCCTTCAAGATCCTGCATCCTCTCCCATACTCCAGCTCCCTGCCCCAACCTGGAGCCCCCTCCCTCACTCTGAACCCGTCATTTCTGGCCCCACTCTGGAGCCTAGGGAAAGCCCCGAGCCTTCCCCACCACCATGGGTCTAAGTGTGGCCCATGACTGATTTTTTCTGTGAGTCAATGGCCCTGATAGGAAAATGGGCTAAAGGTTTGCTAAATGATTCAGGAAAACTGGAGCCCAGTTTTTGTGAGTCTATAGTCACAGAGTTTAAGATCAGAAGGGATGACAAGATCTTCTAGTCTGACCTCCTATATATCATAGGCCACCAACACCATCCAGCACCCGCACACTAAACCTAGCAACCATAATTAGACCTAAGTACATAAGAGACACAGGAGATGAAACTATGTGCCACTGGAAGAGAGTAAGAGGGACCGAGATGTACCCAGTGCTTGAGGCCCCCGCAGTGGCAGGGAAATGATTAAATGAGATATACTCAGAGAATCCTGGCAAGTGACCTGCACCAACATACTGAAGAGGAAGGCAAAAAAAAAAAAAAAAAAGAAAAAAGACAGTCACAGCCAATCTGGCTTGGGGCAAATTCCCCATCTCTGGTATCAGTTAGAGCCTGAGCATGTGAGCAAGAATCAGCAGGCAATCACCTAAGAGATTGAATGCTTAGTGCCACCTCAGAGTCCTGGCCAACCCCACCCAGTGTTCTATTTTCAGCTGTGGCCATCTGTGATTTATAAAAGTACCTCTCAGATTTAGAGGGTGAAAATGGTAGAACTTAATCATCCAACTACCTGATTGTACATCCAGGTCCTAATTTGGTCTGTGATCTCATCTCAGAATCCACAATAAGTGAATTTAGCTCATCTATTGAACTCAACAGGAGGTTCTACCATCATCATCGTCGTCTGATTGTACAATAAGCTATGGATTCAGAAGTATGCCCACAAAAATGGAAACAGACCCTAAATAAGGCTCAAAGGTCTGAAAGTAGCTGGATAGGATATGGAATAAGATGTATATATGCATTCAAGAAAGGGTTAAGGATGACATAATATCAGGGGCATGGGAGAATAGATGAATGAGAGGTCAGAAGTAGTGAGAGCCATATGTAAGTTCAAAATCTACACAGACTGCTTGAAATTGGGCGGGAAGCAAGTGAAATGAAGGAAACAGAATGCTTTCTCTGAACATAATTTCTACAATCGTTTAGTATCTCTTGGGTATCTAAAGAGATTCTAAACACACACATTAGAGTCTTGAATACAATGTCTTTATTCTCTATTTTTCTAATTCCCTCACGAATCGTGGAACTGATTTAATTAGGTCTTGAAAATGTACCCACAACAGACAAGAATTCCCTTTCTAATAACGAACATTTTATCATTTATTGTAACAACATTAATTTTTATTAGTACAGTGAACATTTGTGTTTCTTCTAGAGCTCAGGGGCAGCTGCTGTCTTTGGCATATACTTTAAGTGTAAAAATACCAGAACTCTGTGGTCAAGTGGTTTATGCCAAGAAAAAACAGCAAAATGTTATGAAAATATAAATATAAAACTGAAAGAGTGGATTGACAGACCACCATTATCTCTTGTTTGAGTATACAAGTTTGTAGATGGAGTCTACAAAAAAAAAAATAATATGTTGCGGGATTGTGCCCAGTAGCTAGAGACATTAAGGGTAACAAGAAAACGTTCTACAAATACATTAGAAGCAAGGAAGATCAAGGACAGGGTAGCCCTGTTACTCAAGATGGGAGAGAAATCATAGCAGAAAATATGGAAATGGCAGAGGTGCTCAATGACTTATTTGTTTTGGTTTTCACCAGGGTTAATGGTGATTGGACGTCTAACATACTGAATGCCAGTGAAAATGAGGTAGGATCAGAGGCTAAAATAGGTAAAGAACAAGTTAAAAATTACTTAGACAAATTAGATGTCTCCAAGTCACCAGGTCCTGATTAAATGCATTCTAGAATACTCAAGGAGATGACTGAAGAGATATCTAAGCCATTGGCAATAATCTGAAAATAAGGATAACCCAGGGAATTACAGACCAGTCATCTTAACTTCTGTACCCAGAAAGATAATGGAGCAAATAATTAAGCAATCAATTTGCAAACATCTAGAAGATAATAAGGGGATGAGTAACAGTCAGCATGGATTTGTCAAAAACAAATTGTGTCAAAACAAGCTGATAGCTTTCTTTGACAGGGTAACAACCGTTGTGGATACGGGGGAAAGCAGTAGATGTGGTGTATCTTGATTTTTGTAAAGCTTTTGATACTGTCTTGCATGACCTTCTCATAAACAAACCAGGGCAGTGTTTCCCAAACTTGGGACACTGCTTGTGCAGGGAAAGCCCCTGATGGGCTGGACGGTTTGTTTACCTTCCGCGTCTGCAGGTTCAGACTATCGCGGCTCCCACTGGCCACAGTTCGCTGCTCCAGGCTAATGGGAGCTGCTGGAAGTGACGGTCAGTACGTCCCTTGGACTGGACTAGATGACCTCTCGAGGTCCCTTCCAGCCCTATAATTCTGTGTGTAAACCCATGGATATTTTAGACTGAACTCACAAATGTGATAATGGCTGACATGCTGGGATAAGTCTAAAAGGCTTCTTGTGCAAACTTCTAGTTATTCCATGAAAACAAGATGCAGTACAATAATTCCTGTTAGAACTGAGTAATAAGCATTCTCAGATGGTTTATTTTTATTAATACAAACTTTTTGCTCTATGCTCTGATGAGAAAGTGCTGCCACTACACTCCTTTTTACGTTTTTTTAAACTATGTCATTTCTTTTAAAAAAAACTCACTGTTTCATCCAGAAACATTACCATAGTTAGAGAGATGAAAACAAAAGACTTTTCACACATTGTATCTAATTTTACACATTTTCACACATTGTATCTAATTTTACAGGGGTACTTTTGTGTTCATGCCATACATTGCAAGTACAGTGTTGAAGGAAAGAAACAAGGATCTGACCCAAAGCTTGTTGAAGTCAATTGGAGTCTTTCTATCAATATCATTAGGATTCAGATCAGGCACCATATCTGCAAGATTATACGCAGCAATTCACAATGCAAGATTGTATGTGTGTGTGTTTGTGTGTAAATGACAAGAACTACTGTATGGACTTCCTTCTAAGAGTCAAATCCTCTACCCAACATCCAGCCCAATTAACCTCTCACTGAGAGCTAATTCTTTCTCACACCCCAGGAAGAGCTGTTTCACAGTCACTCTTCCATCCAAAGGGCTGGAGTAGGTTCCACAGCTGTAGCACTCTATTTATGGGAAAGGACCAGTGACAGACCAGGACTGATACTCTGGTCCTGCTCTTGGATCACCCTACTCCCACCAGTGCAGAGAGAGCTTGGCTTTCTGCCATGCCTCTTGAGAGATGTGCTCTGTCAATACAGTCCCCGCAGATCTTGCAAAACCTGCATGTCAGAATTACACTTGTTCTTCTGCCCCTGGGCCCTTTGCACCTGCAGAGATGTAAACAGCATTTTATCTGCTTAGTGAATGCACCTTAACTCATCAAGATACATAGTACATGATGGTGTGTATTTGCCATGCATAAGTAGGTCTTTATGCCATCCCCACATCATTACTCATTCTGTGTGTATGTGCGATAAAGACAGAGAGAGGAGAAGAAGGAAACAATTAAGAAACAAAAAGCTAAATGTTACATCAATGAGATTTCTCCCAAAATATTAATTCAACTAACAAAGTAACCAAGAAAGAGAGGACTATTGGTCTAAGTCCCAAAAAGAAGGCGATCATAGACAATAATGAAAAAAGCTTTTAGTAATACAGGATGAAGACAAATTGGTATTTGTATTTAGAGACAAGAGACAAATGACAGACAGATTCCACTAACAGTGACAGAAACCTTGGTAGGCATATAGGCATAGGAATATAGCCACTGGAGCCAGCCTGCCTGCCACCCTCACAGTGCCGGCAGAGCGGCCCCTACAGCTTGCCATCCCACGCATGTGCTTGGCGTGCTGGGGCCTGGAGCCGCCCCTGACTAAAATGAAGGAAGCCTCTGTGAAAATGGATGACTAGCGTTCTATTGATTTCTTTCTATTTCCTTAGAAATAAAATAATAGTAAGACTTAGTTAAGAGCTTCAAGGTTTTTGCTCAATAATTTTAACTTTGATTCAGTAGTCTTACTGGCACTTCTGTTTCTATTTATTACATGCCTAGTCTAATATGGAATTTGTGTTTCCTTCAGGTCCTCATATTGATTTGTTTCTCACTAAGCTAAGGGAAATGTCACTGGGTTTTTGATGTAGGTTGTCAGAATGCAAACAGTTTTTGTAAGTGAATGTGATGCAAAATGATATTTAAATGTCAAAAACTAAACCTACTACTATATTTGGGTAATATAGACAGTTAAAATATAGTTAAATATTTTTCTAAGAGAAGGAATAAAAATAGTACACATTGAGCAAAACACTGGCACATTCTGTTAACCACAATAGTCACAGCTGAATGCATAAAAAGTTTGTTTGCCAAGACAAGTAGAGGAAAACACAGGCCCTACAGGCAGTAGTGGAATCATCATCTTCTGCCAATATGGTCTAAAAATTTACACTCACCCTAAGCCCAAATCTAGAATTGGCAAATTGGAGCAGATACAAGCCCATTCCTGTAGAACTGGATCTATATAACCTTGGCTTAATAAATCAATCACTAGTTTCTGTTACCACCTTCAAGTCAAATTCTTTGGCTAAACATTGCAGTAATGTTATCACTCAGTCTGAGAACTGTTTAGATTAGGATTTGACTGGCATCTGAGCCTTACCTTTTGTAAAGATTGAGGGACAGCAAGTTTTTTAAATGTAAGAGCTTTAGGGTATGCTTACATTGCAAGTAGGCACCCGCAACTGGTCCATGTTAGCTGACTCAGCCACTCAGGCTGTGGGGCTGTTTAACTGCAGTGAGGATGTTCCGGCTCAGGCTGCAGCCCAAGCTCTGAGACTCTTCCATCTTGCAGGGTTGTGACAGCTTGAGTCCAGATGTCTACACAGCAATTAAACATTCCCGCAACCTGAGACCTGTGAACCTGAGTCAGCTGGCACAGGCCAGCTGTGGGCTTTTTATTGCAGTGTGGAGATACCTGTAGTCCCACTTTTCTGGCTGAAGTTCAACTACCTAAATCCTCATGTAGTTTTAGTTATAAAATATTTTTTTCTATCTTTAGCTATCACATAAAAGGGAAACTGTTGCTGTGCACATTTAAAGGCAGCCTTCTTCCATGCCACAGCTGACTGCATTTCAGCAATGGGCAAAGTGATCCCTGAAAACACAATTTATAACCACGTTGTAAAATTTGCTAAGCACTTTGGCACCTTTAGATAAAAGGAGGTCAATGAATGCTAGGTGTTATAATTATTATTTTAAGGATGATGTTAAGTCACTTCAAGTCTAAAAGCAATATAGTGAAAGAATATGTGCACCCTGCACGTGTGTGGTCGGTCTCTCTCTCTCTCTGACACACACACACACACACACACACACACACACACACACACACACACACACACACACACACACACACACACACCAGTAACCAGCAGCCTCCATTCAAATATGCTATAAGAATTCTAGTTTCCAGGAATGAAAGAAAAAAGGAATTAAAAAAGAAATAATTATTATGCTACCGATTAATTTATGAATGACAAATTGATAATAAAGAGACTCTTTGAAATAATTCAATGTGCAGTTGGTATGGACACAATTCCTCTGGCAGTGCAAAGACGCCAAAGAATCAACTTACTTCATAAGAATTCCTAAATGATGTGGATGGGGCAGGGAAAATGGGGCATTGCCAGTGCATCGGAAAGATATTGTGGATAAGGTACTGAATTGGGACTCAGGATAGTCAACTGTTTATAGAGCATGGTGAATAGTATTCAGTGAACAGTAAATTCACTGAAAAATACATTTTCCTGGGCATTGGAACTATTCAGGAATTCAGGTCAAATTTGATGAATACTTTTAGCAGTAAAAAATTGAAAGGTCAAAATGGTTTGTTTCAACTTTTTTATTTCAACTGTTTTATTTCAACCATTTTGAAACAAAACATGATTTTTTGTTTCAAAATTGTTAAAAACACAAAAAGGGCCAAGATACCCCAAAACAACCCAAAATGAAATAGCAAACTGAAATTCATTTCAGATTGACTTAAAAAAATGCAGTTTTGGTTCAAACCAAGCATTATTATTATTTTTCAGTCAGGTCCCCAAACCAAAATATCAACGATTCACTCAGCTCTAGTTTCTAGTTCTAGATCTCTGGCATTGGGTAAGTCCTTAATCTCTCTGTACTCAGTTTCTGATCTGTAAAATGGGGATAATAATTCTTCCCTACCAGACAGGAGTGTTGTGAGGTTAAATAAATATGTGTGAGTAGACCAACCACTATGGTAAGCATATGTAAATAATACCACATAAAATCACAGCTAGAGACAGAGATATTGCTGTGATGTTCTTGTGAACCCTCAATTCTAAAATGGTCTTTTGGGGCCATAGGCAGCTGAGTACAATTTAGAGAAGCCATGAAGCTGCTCTAAATTGCACAGGAGGGGACCAAATCATACCTTCCACTGTTCCAAGGATTAAGGAGCTGCAAACGCGTCCCGCTGTACTTCAAGTCTTGCACTAAGTGCATCTTGGCACTGTTGAACTGTCTGGAGTAGCTCAGGAGTGTGAATACCAACTTCCCACCTGGTTGGGAGGGCGCCAATCCCTGATACCACAGCGGAGATTATCTTTTTACAGCGTATGTACGCAGCCTGTGAGAAAAGATCAAGATTTGTCCCTACAAAACCAAGATTCTTCTTCTTTTATTATTATGTCATCTTCCACCATATTTTTTATGTTATTGGGGTGGTGGGGGCACCATATAGGTATGTCTACACTACCTCCCCCAGTGTAGACCAGGCCTTAGTCCTTGCAGGGAACAGGTATAGTAAATGCTTTTGGAATCACTCCTAGTAAGGGCAGAGTGGATGATTTACCAAGAAAAGATTAAAACCCCTATTCAGTAAGGTTCTTAAGCTAAAAGGCTAACTTCAAGCACAAGATTACTCACATGCTTCAAGTTAGCATGTGCTTCAGTACTTTGCTGATTTAGGGCCTCCATTGCCAAAGACTCTACTATTGTCATTGTTTCCTTAGAAATACACATTTTCTCGTTAGGGAGCAGTGGTAAACTAAAACTGCTCCGCTTTACACTAGGGATTAGTCTGGCACTGAACAGCACCTGGGGTTGGAGAGAGGGCACAAAAGTGGCTCTATGTCACCTCTGCACTCAGGAGCGGCGCCAGGGTTTCTGACGCCCTAGGCGGACAGCCATTTCGCCACCCCCCGCAGGTCCGGTGGACCTACCGCACTCATTTCGGCGGGCGGTCCGCTGCTGGAAAGGCTCCGCTAGAGCTGCCACAGTCATTTCGGCGGGTGGTGCGCTGGTCTAAAGGCTCAGGTGGACCTGCCGCAGGCATGACTGCGGTAGGTCCGCCGGAGCCTTTAGACCAGCGCGCCGTTCGCCGAAATGACTGCAGCAGCTCCATCGGAGCCTTTAGACCAGCGGACTGTCCGCCGAAATGACTGCGGTAGGTCCACCGGACCCGCGTGCCGCCCCTCCCCCCCCCGGCAAAATAGCGCCCCCCAAAAATTCTGGCACTGTAGGCCATTGCCTAGGTCACCTAAATGGTAGCGCCGGCCCTGTCTGCACTATCTCTGTTTTCTGAACTGCATCAAGCACAGCTTGGATGCAGCTCAGGGTCTGGGTTTTTATCTGACAAAGCAAATATGTTTCTTCGTAATGGAATGGACTCAAACCAGCCCCTGATAGAAGGTAGCTCCAATTATCCAAGCTCTCCACCATTCAGAACGAATCCACTTACTGAGACTTTGCAGACACTAGTGGGAGCAAAAAGGCCTCCACTGATTTTCTGCACACAAGAACTCAAAACATTGTTGATGCAATTGGTCAAACTTCCATCATCAGTGCTCTAGCTATCTTCCCTCCCATCATCTATTGCACAGCATTCACATATCAATGTGAAGATGAAGCCAAAGGAGATAGCAGCTAAGGGCCATCCTATGAATAGTTGAGGATAAAAGATTATAAAATGATATACTTGATGGAGTTAGACCTATCAGAGAAACAGAAGATTTCCCCTCTTAGCCCTCTGGAAACATGATTCTGTTGACCTTAGATGGTGGACTCAGAACAGTTCCTTTTTCCTCGAAGGAGAGAGATGTCCCAACATCACGTTGGAGGAGGTGGCAGTTAATAAAGACGTGGGCAAAATTTCAAATTAGTCATTCTTCGATGACAAGTCACTTGGGGCTTAGGTTTGTTATAAATGCAAGTCATGTTCGCTCTAATAATATGTTAAGGTTTACAATTCTCTCATTTAGCTTGGACAAAGTCTGGATCAACTCTTAGAAGGAAACTTAGAGAAATCTGACATTTTCAGATAAGTTTCATTTACTGAACAAAAAATTGAGGCGCATGAAACCAATATGATCCAAACCTGTCTGAGTCCAAAACTCAGTATAAACAACAGGAGGTGGAAATCCAGAGTATCACATCACTGCTAACCAAAACTACTACATTTTACACAACTGTGGTTTTCCAGCACTCTGTGTTTTCCATGGAGTTCTAAAGAGATAGTCATATCTCAGATATACAAGGCATCTTACACCATCCACGGTACTCCTGTGCTAGTGGCACTAGAACTGATTATGGGACACAAGTTATCCTAGAACACACTGAGCTCTATTCCAATCTCTCTTACACTGCTGTAACTCCATTGTCTGCAGGGGAATGATGTCTATCTGGAGCTGGTCATAATTATTTCACACACACACACACACACACACACACACACACACACACACACACACACACACACACACACACACACACACACACACACACACACCAAAAAATAAATTAAAAAACATCAATAGAAAAATATCATTAAACATCAATAAAGAGTCGTACTAGTGTAAGTGGTATTAGAAACAAGCCCACTGATTGCTTACAGTTTCTCTATACTGCTAAAATCAATATTTCATTCCAATTCATACCCTTTATCACAAATGGCTTCATTTATTTTTAATCCCCTTTTAAGCAGCCATTCTAATGTATTACTACCATACAGATGAGGATGCCCTTCTATTATACGCAGCACTGTTACTGCCCCACATGCATACCAACCAGTAAGGGAGGAGTGCTAAGAGGACCTCCATCATTTAGTCATTGTAAAGTAAACCTTCTAGTTAAATAGATAAATCATTAATTGGAGTCTCGTATGTTCTTCAAGCAGTAAATTAGGTGCAAAGGTTAATTTATCTGTGATTATATATATTATAGTTTTGTGACTCTGTTCTATTATTATTGTAATCTCACCAAGCCATATATATTTCTAGCAGCCTCAAGAATATCTAAGCCTACCAGCTTCATCTGATCATCATAATTCCTGTCTGCCACCACAAACATAAGATCACTGAAAATGAAATGTTCCACTTCATTTGACCTTTTCTTGTAGAAATATATTAAAACATGTATAAAAATTGTACATGTTCTTTCATTGATTTCAGAATGTATTCAACCTGAAAGCAACAGAACATGGATTTCAAGAGCTGTCAGACACTCAATTTACTGCAGTTCTGGGTACTAAAATGTGCAGGGCTCAAAGAACATCAAAAACAAAGCTACAGTTACATGCTCAGAATACAGAGGACCCACAGGAGAATTACAGTGTTTGCCGGCAGGTTTCCCAAGTCTGAACTTTTCTTTGTTTGTGCATATGCTAAACATCCTACTGGAGTAGAAAATATTGTTTTTCTCTCTCTCCCCTAAATACTAGAGTATCTATCAATATGATGAGCTTATTCATATACTAATTAATGTAGTTGTTCTGATAGTTAAACCTGCGTTTGTTTTGTTCATCTCTCTCTCTCTCTGTGTATACACACACACACACACACACGCACGCATGCATATATCGATATCAATATTTATATTCGCAAACAAGCACACAGGCAATCATTATGGTATTGATTTTGCAAACATTTAGTTATAAGCTTAACTTTAAATACACAAGTAGACTTTAAATACACAAGTAGACTTTTGCAACATTTAGTTATAAGCTTAACTTTAAATACACAAGTAGACTTATTGACTTCAGTACTCAGATGTTTAAAATTAAGTGTGTGTGCTGTATTTTCCTTTCTTCTCACACCAGTATCCTGATTTCTTAACAGCAGCATCACCCCTTTTCCAACCTGTAGCAGATGCCTGGGCCTTGCAGATCAGGTTCTCAGTGGAGGTAAAATCAATTATAAGCAGCCTGGGTATATTCTACATGTAACTTGTTTTATTTGTACCTAAACCTCAGATCTATAACAGAAGTGGTCAAACAGCATGCAGGTCGTTCTTTCTTTCAAGAATCTCAGCGCAACGTTAACGTCCAGTTCCCATGAAACAACTCTGCCACCAGAATTTACTCTAATCAGAGACCAAGGCAGAAAGCAAAGTATCCTGCTGCTTGATCATCTGCCTCTCCAAAAGCTGCTTCTACACAGATCCGTGCATAAAAAAAAAACACCTTTCACCACAGCGCATCTCCCTAAGAATGAACAATTTTTCCACTAAAGAAAAAGAACTTGAAAGACTGCACAACAGTGCTCCTTGGTACCACCTGCTGTAACATGTGTTTATAGAATTGTGGCCCAAAATAAATGGGCATTCAAAATGCAGTCTGAAAGATACTTTTTCCAATAGGCTAAATGATTTATCATTATAATCATTTATCTTATTGCAGTAGCATCTATAATCCCCAATCAGCACTTAGACAAACAATTCTCATTGATGTTAATGAGTCAGGTAGTTAAACCCTCATATGCTTTTGCAAAGGTTCTGTACCCTTTACTAAAGAATATTGATTAAACTTTTATTTTAACCGTATTTTTCATAAACTGGATCTTTTAAATATCCTGAATCTAACTTGGTGTGCCATCCAGATGAAGTGTCAGATATATTAACAAGCATGCAACTTTAATTTCTTACACTTGAGACATTTCTCTTGCATTCTGTGACCATGATTCCGCCTTGTTATAAACTCTGACTCATACAAGTAGTCCTACTGACTCCAGTGGAGTGCTCCCTGAGTAAGTTTGCAGACTCTGTCCCCAAATATAGTAGCTTACAATAAGGCTTTTGTATGCAGAATCCATGTATAGCACACTCTGTCCATGCACTGTCCATGCATGATTTACTCTTTACCTCTTAGCTAGTACAGACTTTTGTTTCCATCCCACTGATCCATTTACCTCCCTAATTCTGTCTCCCAAGAAATGAGGCCTCATGCATGTCCAGTTACTCATGTCCAGGGCCCTATCAAATTCATGGCCATGAAAAATGTGTCAAGGACTGTGGAATCTGATCTCCTCCTATGAAATTTGGTCTTTGGTGTGCTTTTACACCTTATAGTATACAGATTTGGGGGAGACCAGTGTTTCTCAAATTGGGAATAGCAGGAGGGGCCACAAGGTTATTTTAGAGGTGGACACAGTGTTGCCACCATTACTTCTGCGCTGCCTTCAGAGCTGGGTGGCTGGAAATCGATGGCTGATGGCCAGGTGCCCAGAACCGAAAGCATCACCCTACCAGCAGCACAGAAGTAAGGGTGGCAATACCATACCATGCCACCCTTACTTCCGCGCTGCTGCCTTCAGAGCTGGGCAGGCACATAGTGGCGGCTGCTGAGGGCCCAGCTCTGCAGACAGCAACGTAGAAGAAAGGGTGGCAATACTATATCATGCCATCTTTACTTCTGTGCTGCTGAAGGAGGGTCTGCCTTCAGAGCTGGGATCTTGGTCAGCAGCCTCCACTCTCCAGATGCACAGCTCTGAAGGCAGTGCTGCTGCCAGCAGCAGCACAGAAGTAAAGGTAGCAGAACCGCAACCCCTATTACAATAATCTTATGATCCCACCCACAACTCCATTTCAGGTTAGGACCCCTACAAGTACAACACTGTAAAATTTAAGATTTAAATAGCTGAAATCATGAATTTTACAATTTTTAAAATCATATGACCATGAAATTGACCAAAGTTAACCATGAATTTGGTAGACCCCTACTCATGTCAAACCAGGCCTTAGGATACCAAGACAGAAAAATTTTGGCCTGATCTAAATCATACTGAAGTTGATAGAAAGACTGCAATTAACCTCACTGGACTTTGGATCAGTTCCTTAAGGAGTATCAATCTGAAGTATTAGTGAGAGGCCTCAGAAACACTCCTTTTTCTCATCCAAGCATGTAACTGTGAGTTTTAAAATGCTTTACATTAGAACAGCTAAGGTTTGGGATCTGTTGGGAGTAATTGTATTCCATGGAGAATACTTGTGGTCACTAAAATGCTTTATGTTCTACTTTCAAAGAATTCATCATAATCCATTGATTTAATATTATTAACAATAATAATAATAATAATAATTGTGTGGATGGGTGCACTAACATGTGCAAGAGAAAGAGAAATCATTACTGAATGGTTCGGATAAGATTCGGAATAATCTGAATGGTTAAAAAGAATGCCTGGCTATCCATTGTCTAATTTCCATAATTACTCTCAGTATTTTAATTTTTGATGAAGAAAAAAGTCCATTATCTCATTCACATCAGTATTTACCATTCAATTTACCAGTAACTTAATTTGTAATGACAGGCCTCAGATGAAATTAGAAATTATGAATTATTCATGATGAGGTCTAGTAGTTGCATTATTTCTTCTCGTGTGAAGCTTTAGTGTGTCAGACCAAAAGTTTTTCTGGGAGGGAGTAAATGCTTCAAAACCCTCTCTAGAGAACAAAATGTAGCTGTCACATTGAAGATAATGCGTTTAATCTCTTTGTCACATTACAGCAATTTTAATAAGCTTTATTGTGCAGTGTCTCTGTATAGCAAACCTGCTAAAAAGCCTATTAATTTACTAAGCAAGTAGCATGATGGTCTGCACATTTTTGGTCCACTTCAAAATTTGGTTAGAAATATTCAAAGATAGCAATAAATTCCTTTCATAAAAGTAGGCATAAACACACCAAGCACATCAGTCATTTCTCAAAGGGAAGATGACAGCTATTTTCTAATCTTAACTGATTTAAACTTGAATTTTGGAATCAAATTAAATATGGTTTTTATCTTCCCATTGTAAATCTTTCTTCACTAAAGAGTTGTCATGGTGGCATTTTGGCTCATAACATTTTGTTGTGCCCACCTTGCAGTGTGATGTGATGTATTGCAAACACATAACCCTCGAGAAGAGAGCTATGCTTTTCTGAAAATGTGTTCCTTCCTATTGGGGATTCTAAGTGATCCTTTAAAATGTGCATATGCATTTTGGAGTTCAGAACTGAATAACAGTTGCAACACTGGGTACAGTATTTAAACCATGTATATTTCAATTGAATGAAGCATCTCTCTGATCTCTCCTTTCTCCTCTAACTAGCTAATTGCAAGTACAAGTCCTACTGGGTTAGAGGCTACATTTGCTCACACTTTACATGATGAGTTATCCCATAATAGGACCACTTGATTAGTAAGGTGTTACTCAATAGGAGTATGACTATAAGAACCTGGCCCACAGCTAGCAAGTATTCCGATTTATATCAACCAATTATTTTGTAGGTGAAAAAGTTCAAATTGCACCTCCAAAGGGGGAGACCAGACCAATGTTCTTCCAAAAAAAAAATGACCCCCAAAACATGGGGCTGAACTGAGAAATCATGTAGCTGGATTCCTGTTTTATTTAATTTCTTACCATTCATTTTTTTCTGTTAAGTGAGCAAATAGTGGATTAATTGTAACAGGGTACTAAGGTCTATATGGTACACAGCACTTTTCATGGAATATCTCTTCTATGAGAAACGCAAATATAGCTGGAATCACAATGTGTCCGAGACATACTGGAGAGCGTCTGTTTTGTGAAGGAGAGTATGCAAGGTTCAGACATTTCTGTCAATGAACTGATGCTATTGTCTGTTCTTATTTTAAATGTAATTCTATATCAACTCTGAAAGCACCATATTATAACAACATTCAACCTCGCATCACAAAGTAGATGTTCTGGATCTCAATAAATTGCACTTTCTCAACTATTTTTAGTCTCGGGAGATGACTCATCTGGGATAAAACACTAGAATTTAATAAGAGCCTGCCAAGATGAAATGGGGCAAGATATTGCTGTGACCTGAGGTCTAGCAGCAAAATCTCCATGACAAACTGATATCAACTCCATGTATGTTCTAAAATGACAATGAATTAATGGAGTACACGAATGGAATGATTGTGGGAGAAATCTAAAAAATATCATCTAACAAACAGCAAACAGCATGGAGAATAGCTCTGTTTGCTTAGCTCAAAATAAAGATGGAAAATAGCTAGTCAATAACTATACCAGAATACCCGACTATTTCAAAATCATTTGGCATACTCTGGAGTTTTCTTACGTGTTCAGTTTTTGATTACAATGTTATGCAAATACTTCACTTTTTCCTTCCGTTAGTTTCAAAATATGCTGAATAGCAGCCTCTGAGCACATGGACAAAAAACAACAATTAAAGCTAAAAACAGTTACTCAGAGGCTTTGCCTCAGTCATCAACCCCAGGCTCCCATTCAGCATCCACCACCTCCCCTGGAACAGCCTGGATAGACAAATGAGCCTTGCAGAACTCCCTAATTAGCAGCAAATCCAGGTTGTGGTAAATTAAAAGGGAGAGTAAATTCAGGATATAGGGACCTTGAATATTCTTCTGGCAGCTTCTCTCTAGTATAGACCCAAGTAAGGACACCACTTAAGTGTGTGCTTAAATCCATTTCAATTTAAGAAATTCATGTGTGCACTCAAATCCTGTGTCCTGAATAGGGATGCTTTGCTGAATCAGGGCCTTAAAATAATAAATAATATTATTCTTATTATTAACAAACACCACCACCACCACCTAACTCAGGTGTAGCACCTGTCATCAGTAAATCCTAAATCACATTACAAAAGAAGTCAGTATCATTATTCCTATTTTAAAGATGGAAAAACTGGCAACAAATGGTGAAGTGACTTGTTGAAGGTTACCCAGCAGTCCCAGTCCCAGGCCAGTGGCCTAGCAACTAGGAAATACTGCCTACCCAAGGGAACACTAAGTTGAGCGTTCCTGTTGTTCATAGCTATTTTCCTACCTTTATCTGTAACACAAAAATATAACAGCATAAAAATAACCCACTAATACATCCATTGTAGATATCCAAGTACTGATTGAGAAGGGAGAAAAATATATCAAATAATTGAGAACATAAATCTTACCACATTCAGTGACTTACATAAATCAGAAATCTAGTCCAGTCCAATAAAGAACTGATTTGATCCCATTAATCCTTATATGCTATCTGCAAGATTATTACTAAAAATCATCAATAAAGACCACATGAGGCTAGGGACTGAGGCTTCCCAATTGTATTCATAGTCTCCAAATGGCTAATAAACTGTGCCCAGTTGAAGATAATCCAGACTCTGCCCAGCAGTAGTTTTCATTGTGAGAATAGCCCAAACATTCATAAAGCATTTTGGACAGGAACAAGCTTCTAAAAAATGCTGTGGTGCTTCTACTAAAATCTTAGCCCAGAGTAATAAAAAAGCCTGCAGGTTTAATGGGTACAGAGCAGATGCATTAGGTAAAACAATACTATCCAACTCCAACCATGCAAACATAGGAATATGATTTTGGAGAGAGCTACACCTGTAATTCAAAGAACAGGGACCTGATTCTGATCAATATTACACCGTGTCCAGGGGTAACATTCAGTTAAATCAGTGGAAAACAAGTGCAAGTGAGATCAGGATCAAGTCTATTTACCTCTGTCTAAATGCTGGGATTTTTTTGTACAGTCTTATCCCTTACATTGCACAGAGATCTAGGAAATCACTCTCTAAAGGTCGATTGGGGCTTTTAGCTTCAGTGTGTATGTTTGACATTTTGTGTGCCTTGTTGGGGAGGGCCTGCAAGGCAGCTCCCTGGGCATTATGCCAGTGTTGTGGGAGTGCTAAGGAAGCACACACTGAACAGCAGCCACTGGTAGTCCTGGAATATATTGCACCATGCATCGCCTCCCACCCCCAATCCAGTGTCTGACGTGCAGCAGGTACAGAAAGTTGAAAGGGCTCTGCCCCTTTTGTAGATTTGTCCTTTGTCCACCAGGAGTGTTAGGGGTTAGCACTCATGTTTACACAAAGAGGAAGAACTCTTCATGCCCTTAGGAGAAAAGCAAAACCTGGCCCTATCGTCAGTATACGAACAATTACCAACATCTTTTTTTCCCCATCTTTGCCAAAAGAATCTGGCAATGCATTTACTATTTTATAAGTACAGTAGAATCTGCCAATTGGATGAAATTCATCCTTCTCCTTCTCTCACCTCTGCAAAACTAGACTAAAAGGACTCTGTACAAAGGGGTTGAGAGAGAAGGAATTCAGCCCACACCCATGGGTAGCATAACCCACTCCACAGTCACTGTTCCAATTGCTGTGCTCGATAACAGATTATCCACACACTTCACTGCTGTCATGGAGATATCCAGGCACAGGATACACACACAGACAAATCCATTGGAAAGAAAAGAAATCACAGAAAAAGGAGCAGCTTCATTCTCCAAAAGTTCAGAGCTCTGCTGATTTGCAATTGTTGCCAGTTGTGTGTGTAAATTATCTGCATAATCTGAAATTATTCTATTACACTTCTGGAATACACTTTAGGATAGTCTGATACACTTTAGGATAGTGTTCTCCAACGTTTTGGAAGCTGAGCTCCTCTTCAGGAAAGTGAACTCAATCCCATACACACAAAAAGCTGGTGCCGATATTCATAATATGTACTGTCTTCTTCTTTCTTAGGTTATGTCTACATTTAAAATGCTACAGCTGTGGTGTTTTGGCATAGACACTACATATACCAATGTCAGGTAATCCAGCTCCCTGAGAAGCAGTAGCTAGGTCAATGGAAGAATTCTTCCATTCATGAAGCAATGTCTACACCAGGTTTTAGTTGGCTTGACTATGCCACTCAATGATGTGGATTTTTCACACCTCTGAGCAACACAGTTAAGCCAACTAAATTTTCTAGCATAAACTAGGCCTTACATGCTTTAATGAGCGCTGAAATAGTTATCAATGTTGATACTGAAAGTATTATCGGCATCTGCATTAACACCCATTAAAATGAATGGCACATTGACAGAGCTATCCTTTTAGATTTTCTGAGAACTCATTGCTGCATGGTTACACTAACCTCTGAAAGTATACTTCACAACCATAACAGTAGTAACTTACTTATAAAAAAAAATAATTCTGAGATTTGGGAGAGCAATCAAGAGGTCTGTTTGAGCTTAAACTCAAAAAGGAACCTTACAAGAACTGGAAATTTGGACAGATGACTAAGGAGGAGTATAGAAATATTGCTCGAGCATGCAGAGGTGTAATCAGGTAGGCCAAGGCACAATTGGAGTTGCAGCTAGCAAGGGATGTGAAGGCTAACAAGAAGAGTTTCTACGGGTATATTAGCAACAAGAAGTGGTCAGGGAAAGTGTGGGACCCTTACTGAATGAGGGAGGCAACATAGTGACAGAGGATCGGAAAAAGCTCAGTGCTTTTTTTGCCTCGGTCTTCACAGACAAGGTCGGCTCTCAGACTGCTGCACTGGGCAACACAGCAGCCCCCAGTAGTGAAAGAACAGGTATTTAGAAAGGAACAATTTGGAAAATCTGGATGTGCACAAGTCCATGGGTCCAGATCTAATGCATCCAAGGGTGCTGAGGAAGTTGGCTAATGTGATTGCAGAGCCATTTGCCATTATCTTTGAAAATTCATGGCAATTGGGAAAAGGCAAATAAATATAGTGCCCATATTTAAACAAGGGAAGAAAGAGAACCCGGGGAACTACAGACCACTCAGCTTCACTTCAGTCCCTGGCAAAATCATGGAGCAGGTACTCAAGGAATCTATTTTGAAACACTTGGAGGAGAGGAAGGTGATCAGGAACCTGCAATATGGATTCACCAAGGGCAAGTTATGCCTGACCAACCTGATTGCCTTCTATGATGAGATAACTGGCTCTGTGGATATAGGGAAAGCAGTGGACGTGATATATCTTGACTTTAGCAAAGCTTTTGATATGGTCTCCCACAGTATTCTTGCCAGCAAATTAAAGAAGTATGAATTGGATGAATGGACTATAAGGTGGATAGAAAGCTGGCTAGATTGTCGGGCTCAACGGGTAGTGATCAATGGCTTGATGTCTAGCTGGCAGCCAGTATCAAGTGGAGTGCCCCTGAGGTCGTTTTTGTTCAACATCTTTATTAATAATCTGGATGATAGGATGGATTGCACCTTCAGCAAGTTCACAGATGACACTAAGTTGGGGGCAGAGGTAGATATGCTGGAGGGTAAGGATAGGATCCAGAGTGATCTAGACAAATTGGAGATTTGGGCCAAAAGAAATCTGATGAGGTTCAACCAGGACAAGTGTAGAGTCCTGCACTTAGGAAGAAAGAATCCCATGCACTGCTACAAGCTGGTGACTGACTGTCTAAGAAGCACTTCTGCAGAAAAGGACCTGGGTATTACAGTGAATGAAAAACTGGATAGGAGTCAGCAGTGAGCCCTCATTGTCAAGCAGACCAAAGGCATATTGGACTGTATTAGTAGGAGCATTGCCAACAGATTGAGGGAAGTGATTATTCCCCTCTATTTGGCGCTGGTGAGGCCACACCTGGAGTATTGTGTCCAGTTTTAGTCCCCCCTACTATGGAAGGGATGTGAACAAATTGGAGAGAGTCCAGTGGAGAGTAACGAAATGATTGGGGGCAGGGGCACATGACTTATGTGGAGAGGCTGAGGGAACTGGGGTTATTTAGTCTGCAGAAAAGAAAAGGGAGGGGGGATTTGACAGCAGCCTTCAACTACCTAAAGGGGGTTCCAAAGAGGATGGAGCTAGGCTGTTCTCAGTGGTGGCAGATGACAGAACAAGAAGCAATGGTCTCAAGTTGCAGTGGGGGAGGTCTATGTTGGATATTAGGAAACACTATTTCACTAGGACGTTGGTGAAGCACTGGAATGAGTTACCTAGGTGGTGGAATCTCCAGACTTAGATGTTTTTAAGGCCCAGCTTGACAGAGCCCTGACTGGGATGATTTAGCTGGTGCAGGGCCGGCTCCAGGGGTTTTGCTGCCCCAAGCAGCCAAAAAAAATAATAAAAAAAATGCCACTATCATGATCTGTGGCAATTCGGCAGGAGGTCCTTTGCTCCGAGCGGGAGTGAGGAACCCTCCGCCGAATTCCCGCCGAATACTTTAAAGTGCTGCACCCCTCCGGAGTTGCTGCCCCAAGCACCTGCTTGGTAAGCTGGTGCCTGGAGCTGGCCCTGAACTGGTGTTGGTCCTGTTTTGAGCAGGGGGTTGAACTAGATGACCTCCTGAGGTCACTTCCAACCCTGATCTTCTATGATTCTATGTACCCCAACAGCAAGCCCTTCACACCCTTACGGTCCCCTATCATTCCCATCAGTGGCAGTAAGCCCCCACAGCAAGAAACAGCATTATATTTCCTTATCTTCTGCTCTCTTGCCATGTAATAGAAATAATATTTATGGCAAAGCAATATGCTCACAAACTTCTTTTACAGTTATCAAAGCATTTAATCAACTGCCAAAATTATTCATTGCTCGTATGCTCTTCCACCACAAATTTTGTTTGTTAATCTAACTTGTCATTAAAAGAGATTGTGGCAGGTTTACTCAGTACCAAAAGAACTAGTTAAATAAGGGTGGCATTTGATTATTATGCTTGTCAATAAAGAGTGCTATGGAGAAGCTTTAGACACTAGAGGTGCATAACAATTTTTAACAGACCCAGCTGATCACTAAACAGAGATTTTTGTATTCTGTATGTGTCTGTTTTAAAGCAAAAACCAGTAATTTTTCTACACCATTTACTATCATCTTGGAAACAGCATGTTAACAAGACTCTGTTAATGATCTTGTTTTGAAAATCAGGCCCTTAGCGTTCCATTACTTACTTTACTACTATTATAACTATTCCCTCAACAAGAGTATTTTTGCTTACTTCTTTAGATTTCAGAGTTTATGTAAAGAAAGCCTCTTTAACAGCTTCTTTCTTGGGCTCCCCCAATCTTAATTCAGTAGAAAACTGTACATAACTTATGTGCCATCTGGTAACTTCTGTGGTGTAATTTCCCAGAAAAATTATGCGTGATATTAGACATTTTCTATGATAGAGGTGACTATTACTGCTGCCATATTAAAGGATCTGTCTGTATTTCTATTACAGTCCCCATTTTAAGGCACTTATAACTTGTCCATTTAAATTGTACTAAAACTTGACACAGATTCTTTTTTGCAATATATTATTAAATTACATATTGTTGTTTATTCAAATCAAGTTGCTGTCTTCTTAATTTGGGATATAAAAATAAATGCCATGAAGATTTTGATGCTGTTTCGCACACCTCTACTATACTGCATAATAGTATTTTGGAATATTTACTTTGCGTACTGAGAAAAAAAAATAGAAAAAGGATTTTTTGCAGGGAGTGGGAGGTTCAGAAGGACCAGCACAGTTTTCAAACCTTATGATGTTACTAGTCTTTGAACCACAAACCATAATACTGTATATAGTCTGGGGATACACAAGATGTTACCCCTAAATGTCATATGATCACACTATAAGATCATTTTACACAGGACCAGAATCTGCCACTCTTATTCTCAGCCAACAGTAGCCCCTTACTTCACTGATATTCTTACTGACTTAATAGGTACCATTGGGAGGTATGCCACTGGCTTGAATGGTCTCAGGATCAAACAATATGAATAAGGATTGCAGAACAACCTTAATGTACAAAAACAGTGCCACATCTCTTGAGGGGGTTTTGGGGGGAGGGGGGCACATGGGAGGGGGAGAAGGAGGTGCCCAATCCTGCTCCCATTAGAATCAAGAAGTGTGGTCATTTATTTCAAATGGTGAGAGAAAAGATTCTAAATCCTGCAGAATTTCTTGTTTGACTTGTGCATACGAAAAGGATAGTATGAATGCCATGCAAAAATCATCTCACCACCCATCTCTCTGATCACCTCTCTAACTGCCAACTCACGCACAATCTCAGTACCTGTACTCTCCAGCCAGTACTCATGTGGATGCCAGTCAACCCAAAGGAGCTGAGAAGGATCAGGACCACATTCTCATTCCCTGCTCAACACCAGCTAGCCTGAGAGGAGAGCATGCTTGTTAGTATCTTCAGGAAGTGGACTGGGGAAATTACAACCGAAGGCATTTGTAGATGGATGCAAGGAAGGGGTCCCAGAAACACAAGAACCTCTATATTCATATACTTGGCAGATGTCAAGGTCTAGCCCCGGTTACAGGAAAAATTCCACAAGATCAGCAATTTTGTATAACTGCACCCGATTTTCCAATCAAGATTTGTTTCCCCACTGGTACTAGCAATATGTTTAACATTACTTTACTTCCAATTAAACATCCAAATAAGAGTCACACCTACATACACTAGAACACCACCTAGGCAACCAGATATTTTATTAATTTTGGAGATCAGTATTTCAAACCTATCTTCAAGTGAGGAGAGTGTGTTCTGGAATGTTTCCATTTTGAATCTGAGAGATGCTTTTAACTTTTGTTTTGAGTTTACATGTTTTAAAATGGGGAGTATCCGAGTCTCCATTCATAGTTAGCACCAGAAGCTAACTATGGTTAAAGTGGTTAAAGTATGCAAAATCATTTCTCTCTTCTTTTATATGCCAACATGTTACACACATCAGAAACCAGTAAACACAGTAGATCATCCTCCCTGATACTTTTAAGAGAGTGCAAACACTTGGGGCTAGATGCTCAACAGCTTTACAGCCATTCATCTGCATGGCTTTATGGTTATAATGTACCATGGTTTCCCACTTCCTTTTCTCTGTAGTTCATATACCCTTCTTTTAGCATGCTAGGTTCTATATGAATCCCTTTGGTTCCCAAGTGTGCCCCAGGGCTGGCCTTAACAGTTAAAGTTACTATTTCTTCCCATCCCCACTAATTTCTAAGTGATATGCTGAAACATACAAAGTCAAAAAAAGGGATTACATCAAGTGTTGCCTAATTGCTACTGGTTTCTGCATTTACTTATTGTTAATGTAACTTTTTAGAGCCACGGTCAGGTTTTCATGTTATACTCATATTAAAAGGTGAACAATAACAAAAAAGCTACCTTCACAAAAATATCTGACAGTAAAGACCATTTTATTTGCCCCTTGTGCTTCGCCTGAAATGAAAGCAACATATATTTTTTTTCCCCTCAACACACACACAATACTTTGTGGGCTTGTTTTTCTAACATTTGCAATACTGAGCCAGAAGGAATTTCTGAGAAATGCTTCCTGCACTCTTTATAGTTATGTAGTGAATCATCATATTACTTAATTAAAGTTAATACCTTCCTTTAACCTCATCTTTCCAAGAGAGACAAATATTGTCATGCTCGCAGAGCAATCTAATTGGCTTCAAAACTGCCTCAAAGCAGCCACTCAGTGCACTTATGAATCATATCTAAGCTCTTAATATTTAAGCTTTTTCAAGTCTTTGAAATATAATCACTTATGTAAATAGAACACATCTCAAGATATTTCCCCAATATATTATATTCCATTATAGTGAAAAATTACTTTTTGTAAAATAGATAACACAGAATATGTACACAGCCATATATGTGGTTCATATTATCGTGAAATTTAAGGACTGTAGAGGGAACTATATAAATATATATTATCATACTGAAACACTGTTCTTATTAATTCTTGGGCCCAGAGCTTCTTTTGCAAGCTTTGGTGCCTCTTCCTCATTACAGTGGCACATAAGGACTTTGGCCAACATTTTCATACTAAGGTGCCTATACTTAGGTACCTACAGTAAAGTGATATTCTGTCATTTAAAGAAGAGTGGCCTGATTTTCAGAGGTGCCCGCAGGTCATTAAATACCGATTTCTCCCAATGACATCAGTGGAAGGAATGGATGCTCAGAGCCTCTGAAAAAATGGTCATTTTTATTCAGAGGCCTACATATTGATTTAGGAGCCTAATGTTAGGTTCTCATTTAAAATGCTGGCCCCAGTGCTACTATACAAAGAGATGAATCACCCAGTGGCTATTCTAATGAATAAACTGAACATCTGCTGGGAGAACTCTAGGCTGAAACTTAAAAGATGAGCTTCAATGCAGAAATGCACTAGTGAGTTAATTATCTATGTCTGATTTTTACATTGTACTCCACTAAGTTGGAGAGCTTTAAATTGAACAGTAGGTTAACAGTTAGACCAGTTAATGACCCAAACTTAACACTTTGTATTAAATCAGGCACATTCATCCTTGTTCAATTCAGGAACTGCTATTGGTGTTTTGCTAGTGAGTGGTGTCAGGCTGGCTCAGCACTAATTAACTTATACCTTATTGTTATAAACCAGGCATAATTAACCTGCACAATGCTGAGTCTTTGGTACTTATTTCCACTACCATTTGCTCACAGAAAAACTGTTCTTCCTTTATCTAAAGATCAAATAGATCAAAATAAAAAGCGATCCTACTGCTGAAAAAACAACTGCCCTCCAGTACTCTTCGCTGAACCACACCGATACTGGGATGCAGTCAATTTACAGGTTGCGGCTGTCTGACAACTTGCTGAAAGTAAATGAGCCAGGAGAGGATTCTGAAGGGCCTGAAGAGAACCCTAGAGAGTTGACTCCTAGCTGTCTTTTGACCGCCGATGATGTTCAGGAGGCATTGCTGACAATATAGAAAGCTATGGAACAGTATTCAGACCTTTCATAAGATTGCAAGCAATGCAAAAACTGTGATTCTCCTCTCTTCTGCTGTAGCAAAATCTTATACTGGGATCTTTCTTCAACCTGATAAGTACAATAGGACATATTATTTGAATTAATAGTTATATTAAATTATATTTGAATTAATTTTATTAAGCAGATTGAAGAGATAGAAAAGATACAATCCCATATTTTAAATATTCTATCTACTGAAATAGTATTACTTTGAGAAATACTAGTACAGAGAAATACTGTAACATCTTAAGAGGCAAGGTGACTTACCATAATATGTCCCTATGCCTACCCACTGCAACCTGTGAGTATTATGCTGTGTTCCAAAAACTGTATGTGAAAGTCTCAAACCTGGAAACAACTAAGTGCTTAACCTTAAATTCATGAGCACCCCTACTGATTGCATAAATTTTATGTGCCTAAAAGCTAAACATGCCTGTAAGACTGAGGCCTAAGACGGCCTACTGTATGAGGACGTTGACGATGTAAAATCAGAGATAAGAAAGTCTGCCAGTGGGGCAAGTGGTTGGACAATAACTATCAGCGAATGCTATGATGTACTCAGGCTTGAAAGTCCCGTTTCCCCACCCACTCACCACCTTCTCCTTCCCCTCATTTTCACGCAATCACATGAAATAAGAAAAGATTGATAAAGTCTTGGTATGAGCTTACTGTATAGTACAGACAGCAGACGGGGATAAAACTAGAATCTTAGGATGGGATTTTCAAAAATGTTTATGTAAGTTAGGCACCTTACTCTCACTGATTTTTGAAAACTCCATCATTAGATCTGAATCTTTTCAAATTTGAGGGTTGAGTATGGAGAAAGACTCCAATCCCATGCTAAAAACACAGTCCTACAGTTTAGATTATGGATCAGTCCAAAATCAAAAAGATTTATTTTCCAGTTTGGAAATTGCTTCAATCTGGCAATAATTGTTTTCAGCTTAAAGAACATAAAACAGTATGTAGAGTAAACTTTAACCCAGCAAATATGAGCAAAACATTAAACCATCACTAACATATGTCTGGTGGAGTCTGATACACCATTATTACTTTAGTACTAATATTCAGGTATAAACGTTGATCTTGAACTATGTGTATTAGAGAAAAGATAGCTCAGCTTTAAACTAAACAAAAGCAAAGCAAAACATGAATTTCCAACACCAGACTATCAGAGTGCTCAGAAACCACTGTGATGGATGAGTTATAAAGACTTAGGTAGATAAACCATAGCACTCTACAGGAAAATAGAGGTTTTGTACATGCTTTTAGAAACATGAAGAGATATCCTAGGCATTTGTACCCCTGGACTATGCATAGCTAATTTGATTCAACTTTTAGGTTGTATGTGGCACTTACTCACTTTTATCTTTCAGATTATTTCTGTGTCTAATTAACAAAATTACATAACTGTCAAACAAGTACATGGAACCCTTCACACAATAATTTATCACTTACAGAGTTATTAATAACTGATTTATTTCAGAAAGGATGAAGTGTATACAATAGAAGGGGGGGGGGCTTTCGTAATATCTACAGAGATATTCCCTAGGGGCATTTGTTTGGTTTGGGAAACAAAAGCGGTCCCAAACATGGATCCATGTTGCTTTATGTTCATTTCAGTGTGTTCTTTTCCGAACCACAAGAGCTGTTATATTTTGGTCAGAGTTCCTGAATGGAATGAAACAATAACTAGCAGATGTAGATGGTAAGAAGAACAAAGCATCTAAACCTTAAGGAGGACCGTGTTGACAGAATACAGACCATGAAGTCTCCTTCCTCTGGATCTGGGAGAACAACAGGGAGTTCCTCTTCAGGTTTACACAATTCTGCCTACCACAGCATCCCAAAAGCTCCTAATTACAGGCTTCTCATTTCTGAGGCTATCCTACAGATCCAATGCAAAGTCTCAGCAAGACTGATGTCTTCTGAGCTCAGTGTTTTCTTCAAATCTGTCTTCAATACTCTCAGTTTTTTGGGGGAACCATAAATGTGCAGGGTATTCTGGGATAGTTCAAATGCAGGGACACTCCAGAACACACAAGATTTGAAGCCCTCATCTGATTACCTGCTAAAGCCCCACAATGTGTCAGTGAAGGTGGGATTCCTTTGAAGATTTGGAAGAGGGACATTAGAGGCAGATGCCTATTGCAGGACATCAGGGAGGCACAGTGGAAGTGAAGGGGTTTGGGTTGTGTTTTGGTAAAGTGCTCTGACACAGCTACATTATTCTTTTCTGATAAAGAACTACAATATTTTATTATTTAAGTGGCTTGGTCTACCACTGTTTCAGTTGGGGGTGCTTATAAAGGTGTCTTAAATTGGTATAGTTAATTTTACTTCCTGTACAGAAATAAGATATACCACTATAGAAGCATAACTGTATCAACCCCTCCTAGTGTGGCACTGCTTTAACTATACAGTACAAGCCCTTAGATCACATGACACATGAAAAACCAACATCTATGGAAATATGGAAGTGTTTGCAATATATGAAAAGCATCGTGTTGACAAAAAGGCAGTCAAAAGATGGGGACTATAGCGAGCTTCTCAATGATTTGTGCACTGGGAATTGTACACTTTCCTCATTAGATAAATTGAGGATTAGTCTAGGTAGGAACTGTGCATATGTTACTATGAATGCTACACAGACATGCACAGCTGTCAGCATCAGGTATGATACCATCATGTTTAATGCCTACAGTACCTGCATATGATAGCTTCAATAATGATATGTTAGTTAGGGATGGATAAGAAATATTGTAATATAACTAAATAAATTAGATGGATTCCAGATTACCTAGAAGCAGCGACTAGAACATGGTTTGGGTTATGCAACATAAGGTTTCCAGAGCAACATAGATAGATAATGTGCTGGAGTTTAGATAATGTGCTGGAGTTTAGAAAAACAGTTGAGTAATGCCACAGGAATCTGAGCTAGATGTAGTGAATGGTCCAGCGGGATGTAGAAAGGACTTTAAAAAAATGTGCTATAGTTTGTGAAAAGTAATTTCAGTAAAATATTATTAATAGTGAGAAACAAAGATTGATTCATGGGAAATTCATTCATTTTAGAAATGTGATGGGAGAAATTGGCATCTTCCTATTGGAAGACCAGATGTAGCCTGTAGGATGGTTTAGGTTAAGAAAGAAGAAGTTAGGTTAACTTAGGCTCCAAACCTAAATGTAGAGGAATATGGGAAACTGAAGTTGACAGTGTGAGAAAAGTCAAAGATAAATTGGAAACAGTGTCTTATGGGAAAATAAGAGCTAGCAAGGATATGATCCAGGGTTAGGTTACGGTTAGGTTTTGGTTATAAATGGCTTAAGCAAGGTTTTTGAGATGTGAATGTTCTATTCAAATGCTGTCTATATTGATAATTATGGGAAGGACATGGGCACAGATGTTAATTTAAATAATGTATAATGCAAGAAGCCAATAAGAAGATGGTGGAAATATAATTATGGTAAAGGGCAGTTCAATATTAATTAATATTATCATGGATTATAAAAGGAGTAGTTTTGCTAAATTGCAGGAGAACTCCAATTAACATCCAAAGGGTACCACTCGGTTCCAGGGTTATAAAGCTATACTTCAGTCTTCTCAGTAGACTGATCACCCACTGATACATTATTTCATCTTTGAGTGTAAGTATAATTGTGTACGTGGAAATTGCAAGCCTGTTTGCTAAATTAATCCTTTTTCTTTTTAATAAAATTTGGTTATATTATTCAAAATGTCACCTAGTGGTCCTCTACTAAATAAGTTTTCTGTAACCAACCTAGAGGCTCAAACCTGAAAAATAAGTTGGGTTTTATTACATCCTTATCTTTAAAAACTTAATATTAATTGGGAACATTTCAACATAAAGGTTACAGAAAGTTACATAGATGACAACCCTTTAAAAGTCTAGTTTCCTGTTAGATAGTGTGCTGAATCAATTGTCCAGGCATAAGAATGTATTGGAATTGTACATCTCTCCTATTAGGCTACAGAAGTGGTGAATTGCAGACACAATCATTTGTCATACCACGTGTCACAATTCTTGAATTATTTTATGAATTGGTAGTAATTTCCATCACACATTTTTTATGCGACAGAGAGAAGTTTTCACTTTTTGTGACACAAAGCAAAACTGTACCTGTTTAAAACCAGTCTCCACCTACCAAACCATAGAACTACAAGAATGACTGAGCTAGCATTATAGTTTCATCTTCAACAAATCACTTGACTAAATACTCAAAAAACATCTCTTCATTTCATTTCACTTCCCAGCATAACTCAGAGGAGGGAGTCAGAGAGAGAGAGACAAAGAATAATAATGTGTGTGACTGAACAGGGCAAGGAGGAGAGTGTGCAGTGCTTTCCTCTTTTAATTCAACATTTAATCTCAGTGGCATCTAAAATGATGCCATTATTTCTTATTCTACAAATAGGTAAATAACTATGGTACATCTGACACCACTGTGTGATTACCTCCATATGTTTTTCAGTCATATTAGCTGACAGACAGACAGGAGCTTAGAGGAAAGCAGGGCATTCATAGAAACATTTCTGGGTGACAAGTAAATCAATACACCTGGATGCAAAAGGTGAGTATGTGAAAAATAATGCAACATTTATCACCACTGTAGCAAACCACAAATGAAGCAACAGTCCTTGCTCATGTATGATATCATCATAAGAACCATGGTCTTCACAAATTTCTGTACCACACAAAGTACATGAATGGATACCACTGAGGTGAGGGGAGGGAAGCAACATGGCACATTTCCATACTCAGATGCATTCTTTCATATATCCCATAAGTTCACAGGTATTGTTTCCACAGATATAATTATTGTATTCCCCTGTAACTTTCTTAAGTACTTTGTTGAATTTTGTCATTACTGTTCAAATGAATCAAATAAAACAGTTTATTCATTCAGGATCCACAATAGCTTCCAAGTGATAAGAAATATAACCCCCCCGTTATGATATGGTTCTCATTAAACAAGCTTTGCAATTGTTTTACAGGCCCATGTGTGTAGGCCTCAGGCTTTAGCTAACCAATGCAAAATAAGAGCAACTTGTTTATCAGCACACAGGAGTATGAAACACTGACAAAAGATGAACTGGGAGGGGGATCAGGGGTCCCTTGAGTGCCAGCTCAGCTATTAGCAAGTATAGTGTGGTAATTATTGCTTGCTTGGGGTAACTTCAAGGAAGGGTTATCGGATGACCAGCTCAACACTGCCAAAGCACATGAAATATGTTAAAATAGCTTGCTGATTTGCAATATTTTATACGGTAATAGCTTTTGCAATATGTAATTGCAATTAAGGAGTTATAGAACAGTCAGCATAATTGCAAAAGAATAACAACAGGAAATACCCCAAACTGGACTAACAGTAAAATAACCTGCTGATTTGCAATATTAAATTACCAGATAAGGCAAATAACTTGTGTAATCAATATGACGTTTTGCGGTTTTAACCTTTATAAGCTTGATAAAATTTGTAAGGAACAGAGCAGCCTACCCCTTGCATGGGGAAACACTGTCTCTCCCTGTATGCATACTTGTAACTCTTGTTATAACAATAAAGGTGCCTTGGCTTGTCTGACCTAAAATTAACTGGGTGGTCGTCTTTTCCCCCACACAAGCAAGCATTTCTAAAATAAAATTCCTAGATGGCGTGGGGACTTAAAACCAATAACCACACATGGATCTGGCCTCAGACTCGCCCTACATCATGCATATGCAAATAGCTTTGCAAGTACTAAACCCTTGCTATCCCTATTAGAACTGTAATCCTAGCATCATTTTAGAGACCAGAGCTAGGATATCCTGGAATTCTGGAAAATCCACTTATAACTTTGCTAAATAGCTCTCCTAAGATACTTTAAGTTATTACATAATTTAGCCTTTTTTTTTTTTTTTTGGTTAAAGAAAAAACCCATGCTTTAATATGGAGTTTCTGAGGGGAAAGCAAAACTTGGTGAACACATTTCCCTATTTAATTAAGTAAAAAAGTATAAAAGAATGGTTTATGGCTTTATGATGACTAAGAGAGGAAGTGACAGGAAAAATTGAGGGAGGCAGGATAAAGTTATAGCAGCATAAATCATATACATAACTTGATGCTTGTTTCTATTCTACAACAGAGTTCTTAACTTGGGAAGGTTGGCAAGTGAAATGACAAGTTAACTTCAATTCCCTTGTTCTTGCAGACAGCAGCAGGGAAGATTAGGAAGTGGAGACACCAATTTGTAAAGTTCTCAAGCAGCCTATTCAAACTATTGCACATAATGGACATTGTTTCAGTTTTGAGAGTAAGGCTAGAGGAGAAAAGGATATCCTAGAGCAGTGGTTCTCAACCAGGGGTACGCATACTCCTCAGGGCATGCAGGGGTCTGTCTTCTAGGGGGTAGAAGATCAACTCTTCTAGATGTTTGCCTAGTTTTACAACAGGCTACATAAAAAGCACTAGCGAAGTCAGTGCAAACTATAATTTCATACAACTTGTCTATACTGCTCTATATACTATATATTGAAATGTAAGTACAATATTTATATTCCAATTGATTTATTTTATAATGATAAGGTAAAAAAGAGAAAGCAAGCAATTTGTCAGTAAGAATGCTGTGACACTTTTGTATTTTTATGTCTGATTTTCCGAGCAAATAGTTTTTAAGTGAGGTGAAACTAGGGGTACGCAAGACAAATCAGACTCCTGAAAGAGATACAGTACTCTGGAAAAGTTAAGAGCCACAGTCCTAGAGACTCCCCAGAGGGAACTAGAAGGGCAGAAGCTGTGGAAAGAATATCTGACAGTGATGATGTAAATATTATCTTAGCTCTTACACTTCTATAACATATAATCAAGCCATACATTTTTAAATGGGTGGGGTAAATAAAGCCCACTGATGATGGTGTTATTTCAGTTATGTTCTGAAGGCTTTTTGTTGCAATACACCTGGTTCTGCTCTCCCTTATACCAGTGTAATTCCATTGACACCAGATTAGGGGCTGGTGCAAGATCAAAATTTGGCCAAATTGTGATCACGCTAATCTACGCAGGTGGATCTTTATGCCCACATGGAGCCCCATTGAAATATTTAGTCTACAGGGAATGTAGAGGAAAGGTAAAAACAAAGGTCCTGATTCTCCTGACTTCCACCTTATATGGCCATTTATTGAATCAGAATGGTATTACTGTGCACCCACTTTGTGCAGCAGTAAAGTAAAGGACTATACAGTGCATAAGGCAATGGAGAATCAGGCCTAGTCTTTTGGAACACTTCTTGAATACACAAGAGCGATAAACAGCCAGCTAAAATATTTTAACTTAACATTTTTGAGATAGTATTGTATAGTGTTATAAAGGAAGGGTTGGGTTGGATCTGCATCCCTGACGATTGCTCCAGTGTAGGAGAACCCCTAGTGTGGGAGCATTACTGTCATGCCAATACTATTCCCATTCTTGTCCCCTTCAGTATCCAGTGATTCCCAGTGATTTCCCCAGTGGGAAACTAAATGTAAGTTAGAGCAGCCCCAAGGCTGCTTTTACTGAAATTGGCGACTGGATCAGGGGAGCAAAAAAATTCATTATCACCCCTCCAAGTCCTGCAACAAGCATAGCTCAGTTGGAGTGAAGGATCTAGATTTCATATAAAGATCCTGTTTCTGGTAATGAGCTTCTAAATCAATTATATTTTTAGAAACTCTATAAACAATCCATTAGGTGAATTCGATTTTTATAAGTTTATAAAAATGCTTCTTGATTGCTGCATCAGCAACTTGGTGATTTGGGCCAACATTCAGGAAAGCACTTGAGCATGTGCTTAAATTTAATCATGTTTAATATCCATTCATTTCACTAGCACTGGAACATGTGCTTAAACACTTTTCTGAATAAAGAATGCCCTCCTGAATTAAGGACTTGATGCCTAGAAATATCTTCGAAATATAGAATCCTGATTTTCTTCAATTTGATACAATTTATTATTTATCATTTCATTTTTATTTAATGTAAAATCAAACAATTGACATTCTATAGGCTCATAAAACCTCCAGCAGCTGTCAGCATAATAGCCCCTTTAACCTCCTGCTGTGATTACCCGGCTAGCAAGCACTTTAAAACTCACCAGGCTTGGGTGGAAGTCATTTTTCATTACAAAGCTGACAGCTGAGGTGGTGGCTGGGGGTGAGGGTGGGATGTTTCATCCTAATTAGATTGTATCCCGCCATATGGGATTTTTCCTATCTACCACAACAAAATTTTGAACTCTCCCCTAAACTTAACACTGTTCAGCTTTTCATGGATATGAATTAAGTTTCTCCTCTGAGCCCTAGTGTTGATTCTGTTCTTTCCCTTCTTTTCAGTTTTGAGTACTTCTCCCCTCCAATCTCTAAGTAAGAATCCAGATTCACCAGCTGATTTTCTTTCCCTGATGGCTGATTTCACCTCACTGTCTCTCTCCTGAAAGTAATGCTCCACTTGCCAGTCGTAAATCATGCTGCTTATTTTATTGGCAACCATTATGGCTTCACACCTGATTCTCGACTGTTCATTTGTAGTTTATTTCATTACCAGCAAAAGAACAAATGCCAAGAAGAGTTACAGTTAGCAAGTTCTATTATTATGCCAATTACTTAATTTTATTTTGCATAATTTAAACAATGACAATATATTGACAACACTGTTTTATTTTAGCAATAGGATTAGTTGTATCTTGATTTAAGTCAATGTTAACATTGCTTCCAATATTAACTTTGCATTATTAAAAACTCAGTAATGAAATGATACCTGTCGAGTACTAATATATACACATAGGCTGAGATTAATGGAGTTGCAGCAATGGAAAAAAATAATCAGGGGACGCAAATACATTTCCTTTAATCAATTCAGATAACATACTCCAATTAATTTGCTGGCTCAGTGAATTTGCTTAATTCTCTTAAATTTTATTGACAGTATACCACTGGTTATATGTTATTCTCTGCTTCAGTTTATTAACAAAGCTCATAAAAGACTATAACATATTAAGGAAGGTTGGCATTTGTTATTGTTAAAAAGAGAAGTGGATGCATGGAATTCCAATGAGGTAGTCACTAACTCTTCCACTGCCAGCATGCTCTACATACGTGTTCATGAGCTACATACATAAAATGAATTATGTTCTGCGCATGCATAAGTAAATACAGATAGGTTTCATAATTGTATTGCAAAGTGAAATTAATTACATAATTATCTCTACTCACTTCTTTTTAATCAAATAGTATTTAAATATATGTAGTCACTTTCCTGTGACAATTAACCCTTTGGACCAGATCCTTAATTGATGTAAATTAGCACAGCTCCATGACTTTAGCTGAGGGTTAGGATTTAATAATCTGAGGGGTTTCGTTTAATATGCAGTTTATGGAAAATGCAAATTATGGTTTATGAGAAGTTCAGAAAATACTTAGAAATGATTCTGCCTATTGTTACATACAAAACTACCATGAAAATACAGTTTCAGATGGCAAAAGCTGTTTTGACTCGTTTGTTTACTGGAAGAGAAAAAAAAAATATTAGAGTAATCAGAGTGGTGACAAGGTTCTGTGAAAATATTCACCATGTCATTTCTAGCATTTTAACACCCTAAAATGTTGCTTTCCTGTGAATTTTCAGGGTAATGTTGCTTTTTTGCTTTCAAATGTGTAAGTATGCATGAAAAGGATTGACATTTTATGCTTGTGAAATTCAAGCAGAAGCAGCATAGCAGCAACCACCTTTGACATTTTTAGTGCAAAGAGGGACAAGAAGCAAATTTATTTCCCCAGTTTACTGAGCTCCTTCTCCCTACTTTTGCTTCCTCAAAGCTAACCAAATCGACATGCAAACACAAAGCCAGTGACCTCACCACAGGTTTCCTTTCAGACTGGTAGCCATGTTAGTCTGTATCAGCAAAAACAACGAGGAGTCCTTGTGGCACCTTAGAGACTAACAAATTTATTTGGGCATAAGCTTTTACCCAAATAAATTTGTTAGTCTCTAAGGTGCCACAAGGACTCGTTTTTATAGGTTTCCTTGTGAGCAGTGGTGCTGGAACAATTTTTATAGTGGGGGTGCAGAAGGTGGAAACCATGTTTTTGGGTTATTGTTGCTACTTCAAGCCAGGGGTGTGGCAGCACCCCCAGTACCTGTGCTTGTGAGAAGAACTCTAACTGTAAGAACATGGAAATTGCAATACCATATAATACCAGTGGGTTATCCAATCCAGTATTCTACTAACAAGAGTGGCCAAAATCAGATGTTTTGGAGAGTAAAACCTCTATACAGGATAATTACACTATAACATTGCTCACAGGAGAAATGAATTCCCAACTGTGGGCAGTCAGCTTATACTCTGAAGGTTCATACCCTCTATTTTTATCTTACCTGATGTGGATGTATTGATCTATATCATAATCTGTTTCTGAATCTGCTAGTTATAAGAACATAAGAATGGCCCTACTGGGTCAGACCAAAGGTCCATCTCGCCAGGTATCCTGTCTTCCGACAGTGGCCAGTGCCAGGTGCCCCAGAGAGAATGAGCAGAACAAGTAATCAAGTGATCCATCCCCTGTCGCTCATTCCTAGCTTCTGGCAAACAGAGGCTAGGGACACCATTCCTGCCCGTTCTGGCTAATAGCCATCGATGGACCTATACTCGAAGAATTTATCTATCAAGACCCTGTCGTAGTCTTGGCCTTCACAACATCCTCTGGCAAAGAGTTCCACAGGTTGACTGTGCGTTGTATGAAGAAATACCTCCTTTATTTGTTTTAAACCTGCTGCCTTTTAATTTCATTTGGTGATTCTTAGTTCTTGTGTTATGAGAAGGAGTAAACAACACTTCCTTATCTACTTTCTCTACACCAGTTATGATTTTATAGAGCTCAATCATGCCACCCCTTAGCTGTCTCTTTTCCAAGCTGAAAAGTCCCAGTCTTATTAATCTCTCCTCATACAGAAGCCATTCCATACACCTAATCATTTTTGTTGCCCTTCTCTGAACCTTTTCGAATTCCAATGTCTTTTTTGAGATGGGGCAACCACATCTGCCCACAGTATTCAAGATGTGGCATACCATGGATTTACATAGAGGCAACATGGTATTTTCTGTCCGATTATCTACCCCTTTCTTAATTATTCCCAGCATTCTGTTCGCTTTTTTGACTGCCGCTGCACATGAGTGGATGTTTTCAGAGAACTATCCACAATGACTCCAAAATCTCTTTCTTGAGTGATAACAGCTAATTTAGACCCCATCATTTTAAAGTTGGGATTATGCTTTTCAATGTGCATTACTTTGAATTTATCAATATTAAATTACATCTACCATTTTATTGCCCAGTCACCCAGTTTTGAGAAATCCTTTTGTAGCTCTTCACAGTCTTCCTGGGTCTGAACTATCTTTAGTCACTTGGTTTTACTGACAAATTGTGGCAGTGAGTTCCACGCGCTATCACACATTGTGTAAAAGAAAAAAAAAATTTATCAAGTAGAAATTTGCTGCCTTTTTTTGTTTGCATTGTAGAACTCAGTAAATAGGAACACCCTACTCACAATCTGTGAGGTAAAAAAATGAGAGAGACAATCAGCTGAGCCCCTGCTTTTTTGTAAGATTTGAATTAAGCAAAAGGGCCACAGGACACATGCAATGGAATGTAAGCCAGGCAGGCAGGACAAAGATCAGCAGCCACAAAACGATCCTCTTCCTTTCATTGTACCTTGAGCATTACTTACTCTTATGATATCCACACTGCACACAAAGATCAATATTAGTGAGCCATAAAACAAACAGCAACAAACTCAGGTTGGTACAGAAGAAGCAGTACTGCTCTGACAGAACTCGGAATCTCTTCCTGCTAGGGAAGGTAATACTCAATTGAAGTCAATGGGTTTTTTAACATTGACTTCAATGGAGCCAGGATTTTAACCTTAGTTTTTCATGTGTAGACAGAGCTGTGCTGAGTATGATAACTGCACATAAAGTCATGGTAAGAAGATGAGCAAATATTTACAATAGCACTTGTGCTGCAACAGAACTATCTCAGGCACACAGAAAGCAACCATACACTGACATATTCTCACAGCAACCATACACTGACTTCAGGCCAGGTCTGCTCTGGAAACTTTTGCCAGTATTATAATGTTGGTTAAGAGCTTTTTGTATGTTGTTTATTCAAAAAATTAATCTTTCTTGACAAGAAAATTAGACCAGTTTAGGCCAGATCCTCAACTGGTGTAAATCAACACAGAAATTCCACTTCAGTCATTGGAGCGACACTGATTTACACCAGATGAGGATCTAGCCTCATATTTGTAATTACAAAAAGTAAATGACAACCAAATTAACCAAAATTACTTCCCATAATCAGGGCCAGTGCAAGGATGTTTCACGCCCTAGATGAAACTTCCACCTTGTGCCCTCTCTCCCTCCGTGCCCCCACCCTGAGGCACCGCCCCCGCGGCGGCTCCCTCCCTCTGCCCTGAGGCTCCCGCCCCCCTTGTGGCAGCTCCCCACCCTCCACCCTCCTCCCTGAGGCACCTCCCTGCCCCAGCTCACCCTTGCTCTGTACATGAGCACCCCAAGCACGCCATCGCTGCTTCACTTCTCCCGTCTCCCCACCTTGCGTGCTGCCCCCTACCTTTACTTGCTGCAGGCAGCCATCCCCACGCTCCCCAGCCCCAGCTCCTTCTGCCTAAATGCCAGCGGTGACCGAGGCGGCCCAAGATCCAGCCGCCACAGTAGGAAATGTGCCCCCCAAATGCCAGCGCCCTAGGCGACCGCCTAGGTCACCTAAATGGTTGCACAGGCCCGGCCCGTAATTATGTAGTTGTACATATTTAAAGAAAGATTTGGGGCCCAACTCTGTATCACTGATGGTGTCAATGGCAAAACTAACACTAATATCAATGTGCGCAGTGTGAGACTTACTCTCTGTAATCCTGTCCTGGTTTCTTATCATTAAAGGAAAGCGGGAAGAACACAGTAGGAATTTGGATTTTGAGATTCCTTCACACTATTATTTAGGTTTAGAAAACAGCTTGAGTTTGTTAACTAGTTTCTCCTGTAATTTAAGGCAATGGATGCTTTCCTTGTTTTCCCCCAAGGGTGATTCAGTGTTTCAAAAATAAAAGGAAGCTTGTACTGTTTATTACTTATAGAAGAAAAGCTAGACAGTAACATATGGGCAGTATATTGACAGAATATAGATTGGGTAAAATTTTCAAACTGCACAGATGACTTAGGACGTTAATCCCCATTGGCTTTCAATTAGAGTAGGATTCTTGAAGTGATTACATCATTTTGAAAATAGGACTTGAGTGCTTTTGAACATTTTACCCCAGGTCTGTTTGAAAGTCAATGGGGCAGATCCTCATCTGGTGGAAATTGTCATAGCTGAAGCTCTGTCGCAATAGGGTATAGGAGCTTACGTGCATACTTTAGTCGTATTACGTGTGTATAGATTTTTCACATTCTTAGAGTTAAGAATGTGCATTAAAGTCTACATGTTCACAGCCTACGTTTATAGTTCCTGTTATGGTAGAAGAGGCAAGATGTGTGTGCAATATATCTAAAGGAATTTTCGATTCAGATCACTGTACACAGACAGACCTTCTCATTCTCTTTAAAGCTCTTGCTTCAAGACAACCAACATTAAGTTGCACTGCCTTACTGCAGTGGGTCTAATACTCTACTGCCTCATATCTTGTGAAGTCTTTTATATCAGAGCAAAATGAGTACACAGTGGTTCACAACGTTACTACATCAGAAAGGTCGCATTTCACACCACTTTGTACTCACTTTGCATGGGCAAAAACAACGAGATGAGATGGAAAACGATGGAGAATGAGACCCAAGTCTCTCAAAGCCAATGCCATAACTAAGGCAATCCTGAATGGTACTGCTGGCTAATCTATATTGTTCAAGTGGGTGTCAAGTAATTAATCAAAATGAGTTAGCCAACACTTTTTTGAAGCTATATAATTTTCATTTAAATGTCATTGGTTCATTTATGGTTGATTTCTGTAAATACGGTATTGATCTCCATAATACAGAATCATGTAGCTGCACAATGCAAAGTAACAAAATTCAGGAAAGTGCATCTCTTTGGGGGGTATTTCCAGCATAGCTTGTGCCATTCACAAACTAAACCAAGCTCCTCCTCTTTGTACTGAGCTTCACCATAAAAAAAGACACATTAATAGTAGTAATGGGGCATGATATCCCAAGTCTAGCATGAAACTGAACAAATGAGAACCTAATACACATTTGTGCTTAGATTTTGATGTGTTCTCTTTCTTTAGTTTGTATGGGAAACTGCCAACCAGAACAACTCACTCCGATGTCATTGACAGGACTGCAATGACAAAGAGTACCAAGGAAGTAGGGGCGGCTCCAGGCACAAGCATGCCAAGTGTGTGCCTGGGGTGGCAAGCCACAGGGGGCGCTCTGCTGGTCACTACACGGGTGGCAGGCAGGTTGCCTTCAGCAACATGCCTGCAGAGGGTCCGCTGGTCCTGCGGCTTCGGCGGACCTCCCGCAGGCGCGCCGCCAAATCTGCGGGACCGGGGACCTCACGCAGGCAAGCCGCCGAAGGCAGCCTGCCTGCCATGCTTGGGGCGGCAAAATACGTAGAGTCGCCTCTGCAAAGAAGAAGCAGAGCTACTGAGCAATTTCAATGCAAATATTTTGCATTTAATCAAAATATAAATTTGAGCGTCAAAAGTGCCTTTCTTTCACACTGTACTGAAAAATTCCATTAGCATTGCAATTTTAATTCCAATTTTCAAACAAAGAGGATGTTTGTAAGTACTCGCAATAATAGCACTGGCTATTGCTCTATGGAGAATTGCTGTAACATCTGCATGTTTGATTTAGAAAACAGAGTGAGGGTCCAAAAAAAATAAAGCAAAGTAATAGAGAGAGGAACAGTCATGTCAAATGGTATAAAACCTTGTTCGTTTTCCTTATTCCCTCAACATATTCACATAGTTGTAAAAGGAAAGCCAGGGGCCAGATTCTTTGAAGTCACTGAGCTGTGCTCAACACAAATCCATGGGGGAAGAGAGAGATGTGCTTTAAGCTGCCTTTAGCTCTCCAATCCCCAAGCTATCTGTTGCCATCCTGGTGGAGCAACCTCCAAGAGACTTTTGGGCCCATCAGGATCACCGAAGTGTAGAACACCTGTGTTAATGCTTCTTTACTGCAGGATGGTCTGGGCACATAGCTAGGTTTAAATATGATTGCATACTCCAGTATTTGCAGACTGTTCACAGGTTTGGAAAACTAAAAACCAAACTACTGTACTGATTAAAAGCAATATTTTAAAAGTTCTGTCTTTTCCACCTATTTCTGCATAATTATAGCACAAGTAACAAACCACAGAAAAGGCAGCAGCATCTTGGAGTTATTCATGTGCCAGTTAAAGGACACTCACCAAACAAAAGCTTGTTTTTTTGTGCTTTAAACCATTCTGTCAATAACTTTAGTTATTTCTTCTGTTATAAAGCCACAAAAACTCAAGCGACATTGGCGAATGCTTTTAAACCCCCCTCTACATCCCATTCCTCTCACCTATAGGTAGGCACTATTATTTCAAATCTAACAGTCTAGATTTGAACAACCTGTCTGACATCCCTCGGTTCTTTTCCTGAGAGCAAAGTGACTGCTATTGATTTTTCTAGAAGTATTCGAACAATGTGTATCAGTGAGGAGTGAGATAGGGCTCTAGCCTGATCTCAGAAATAACCATTAAGTTTCCCCTAATACTGTAAAGATTTGCATGTGATTGAACTGCAAGGGTGTGCAAGCAGTCCCACTGATTTTAATAGGAGGATTCACATATAAGGTTAAGCAAGTGCAAAAAATCATTGCCAGGGCCATAGAGTGGAAACCTTTGACAATGAAAGTTCACAATAACACAAATACAGCCCTCTCCTCTGTTGTCTTGGACGGACCGTTCGCAGCAGACCTGGTGTGGTTCTGGAACTAGGCGATGTTGTGGGTATGTATGAGGAAGAGACACTTACAGGGTATTGTATGGAACCCTGCTCCAAATTAGCTACCTTCCCAGCAGGACACCTGGGAAGAGGTGGCTGGGCTATGGGTTGCCCAATAATCAAGAGAAATCTTATGTAATCTGAATTTATCTTTCTATAAAAGCAGCAGAGAGTCGTGGCACCTTATAGACTAACAGACGTATTGGAGCATGAGCTTTCGTGGGTGAATACCCACTTCGTCGGATGCATATCTTTTTATTGTGGTGTTTCTTCTAAAAAATGAAGAACTTTCAAGAAAAGCCAACTAAGTATATGCCCTTAACATGTATCTTTAGCATGCCATGTACAATTTACATCTATATTTCAGTTATCTACATGTATCTTCATTTGTATATATTTCCTCCCTGTGCCTAGATAGCTGAATCCACTAAGATGATGTTCAAGATAACAATTTGAAACAATGTATTTTGACTGTGGGGAAAAATCTGGATGAATCATGAATGGGGTTATACAGAATGCCCTTACCTTGATGCCTGATGGTAACTGTTCTTTTCCCAATACAAACAAAACATTTTTCATCTTACTGGGGGAAAAAAACAGCTTCTGTCGGTGTGCACTGAACCCAGACAAGTCACTTGCTTTCATAACATAATACAGGCTTTCTTCTCTGCTTTTTTTTTTTTTTAATCTCCCCTACTCTTTCTTCTAAGTCATCTCCTGACATCCTGTCTCCTTCTCAGGCCTGATCCGAAGCCCTCTGCAATCAAAGGGTTTCTTTCCAATTTCTTCCAAGGACCTTGGATCAGGCCCTTTTGTACCACAGAACTCTTGCGTTTCAAAGGAAAATACAATGGGATCATAAACAGGAAAGATGTAAACAACTGTTAATGCACAGTAGCATGTGCACCCAGTTACCAATGTTACTTTATTGAACTGGATCTTTAAAGGGAGGGTCCAAATTGAGTTAATTCTGACAAACAAGCAGCAGCTGCCTAAAGTTAAACCTGCCATTAGGTCTAGTTATTTTCAGAACTGTCTGAGTTACAAATGAATGAAAGATTTGGGGAAAACTATTAATCTTAAAAAATGTTATTCCAATGAAAGTCTCTGGTGTTTGCAATTATGGAGTGCTGAGAAGTCTGAGTAGTAACTTTTATTCATTAATTTATGCTGCAAAAACAATTTTGGCATGAGGTTACCACTGCAGGCCGATAAAGCAGATGAGCGGGCAAAAATGTCTGTGGCTAAAAAGACAATAGGCCTCAGTGGGCTTCATAGCAAAGTCCATAACTAATAAGTATTTACACAGAGTGACTTTGATTGGAAGCTTTTGGGAGACGTGTACGTGTGAGGCAAGATTCCAGGAACAGGATGAGAAAAATCTACATGTTACACACACATCTCTTTTGCTTGGACTGTATTTAAAGTGATGCAGATTAATTGAAATGAAATAAAAACTATTGTTCATGCAAACAAGACAATCAAGAATTTTCATTATGTAGTTCCTTAATATGAGACTATTTAGTTATTTGGCTACCCAATTTCAGTGTTACTGAAATACAAAGTTTAATAAAAAGAATCACAAACACTTCAAGCCTGCAAATAATTCAGTGGAATATACTCTCTCAAGATGTCACAAGTCAACAGTACTTTTTCAAAATTGTGAACGAAGTTTCATATGAAATCTTCCAGAAACTATTCTATTTAATACAGAAATTATAAACGGTGAATAAAAAGAAAGGAATAAAGGGTGTGAAGGTGCAGAAATGCACTGTCCTCCCCAAAGATCCAAACAAATTCTAATTTAATCTTCCAGAAAACACAGGACGTGTCACCACTGCATTTAAAGGATGTATAATCTTTATTTTATTGCCATATAAACTCTGCAGAATAAAGACCTCCAAAATCATAACCTTCCACTGGTCATCTTTACAGTGTCACTATACAGTTCTCTAAAATCACAGAACAAGTATGCAAGCACATTTTAGTTGGTAAAAAAAAAATCCCAAACATTTTGCAATATACAGCAGATCTACAAGTCATAGTGAACAAAATGATTTCAGAATAATTGGTATAAAAGTCATTCATATGTTCTTATAAATCAAGAATCTGTTTACTGTACGTTATTTAATTGCAGTGGGTGTAAGTATTATTTCCTGGATTTGCAGTGTTTATGTTTTTTGACATTTATGGTTAGTCTCTCTTTAGCAACACGAGATGTTGTTTAATCCTCGTTTAAGGAAGCCTGATCCTCTTTAGGGGAGAAAGGCTACACTTGCTATTGAAATTAATTTCTGAGTCAATAAGTATTTACTTTGTCTTAATTTCAAAAGGGTATAAGGTACCCACTCAACTTTGTTTTAACATACAACCTAAACCCATGGCATTTAAGCTGTAAATCTAATCCTGCAGCCATGCCTGAATGAATTTAACACTGGTTCTTGGGTAGTAAGGGCCACTTGCATGAGTAGAGATTTCCAGATCAGGCATCTATGAAAAGAGGAAGATGCATCTGTTTAATGAAAAGCATCTATTTAATGTTCTATTTTCATCCTTGCTTTGTTCTACATGTCTATTTTCTGTTAGCTGTCTTTTTGCTTCATTCATTGTCACTATTTTTGTTAAAGATATTCTAGTTTCTTAGCAATTTCTACCATGGCCTCTCTCCCCTTTTATTTAATATACATGGAGGGAAAATGTACCTCTCTCTCTGGTGCCATGCAATGGACAAAATTGCCATAATGGCCAGGGTAGAATGCAGCCCCGCACAGGCACCCTGTAGTGCCACCGTAAGTATCCTGATAATAACCCATACGCAAGCCTCAGTGCAGTGACATTAGAGAGTCTCCACATTGCTCGCCACTATGGAGATTCTGGACTGCTCCAGACTATGGCACAGCTATAGCCCCCCTTGGATGGCTGCTCCAGATTTATGCTAAGGGCCACTTCTGCTCTCAGAGCAGCCCAGAATCTGAAAAATGCAAAAGTGGCTTTAGGGTCCAAATGCCCACTTTTTGCCTCATAGCGCCACCTTCTGGAGGTTCAGCACAGATACCTTCCGCCTTTTGGGCCACTGACTCAAATTAACATGCAGCATGATTAACGCAATTACCTGTACCATTCATTTAACAAAATATCCCTAATTAAACATGTGGAGAAAGTAAAATACACATCTCTGGATTTATGTTGTATGTGGAACTGCCACTGCCATCAATGGAAGTTTCTCACATACAACATGCAACAGAGAATTGCAGCTAATAGTGCTCTGCAACATGGACTGAAGAGATTAATTTTGCTTAACAACTTGACCACCTCTGTCTCTCTCCCTGCCCATCCAGCCAGCATGCTTTTCATCTCCCATTGTCATTCAGCAGAGTTGGTATGGGGTATGTGCAGTACTAAGATTTTATGTTTAATATATTTTGTATAGTTTAGAATGAACAATAAAGAATAATAATGTAGCATATATTAAATGCATTGATGTATGATATGATTTGACCATATTCTGCCGGCCACCCTCTCTGAAAGCAGAAAGGAATGGCCTAGTGTGCCATTGATAAGAATCTCGTATCTGAAGCTGATTTGAAGTTCAGTAATAGACCTGTAGGGTCACCATTTTGTTGTAAGTTTAAAATTAGAATTTTGAAATAAGGGTATGGCTACACTTGAAATTTCGGAGCGCTTTGAAGTGTGTAAGTAAAAGAATGCAATGATTGCTTTCTCCCACATTGCAAATTGATGTTCCTGTTCAAATGTTCTGTGTAAATCAACCCTGTTTTGTATATGAATGAGGAATGTGTGTGTTAGAAAGTAAGTGTGAAGGCCATCACCAGACCAGATATTCTAGGGAGGAACAGAAGACAGACATAAAGGCAGCAGGAGATTGCAAAATGCCCCCATTGAGATGTCAGAGGAGGGCAGATTGACCATTATGAAAGATGAGGCAGGCACCTATCAATGGGGACAAGATAGCTGTGATCAAAACCAGCTTGGGGTAACTCCCTGAGAGACAGATGAAAGAACAAAATAAAGGATGAGAAGAACAATTTAAGAAAACAAGCACTCATCAAATGGTCATTCATTACAGCATGACAGTACAAAGCTTACTGACCTGTAATTGCCATGATCACCTCTGGAGTCTTTTTTAAAAATTGGTGTCATGTTAACTATCCACTAGTCACCTAGTATGGAAGTTGATTTAAGCAATAAAATACATACCACAGTTAGTAGTTCTGTGATTTCACATTTGAGTTTCTTCTGAACTTTTGGGTCAATACCATTTGGTTCTCTTGGCTTTTTACTATTTAATTTATCAATTTGTTCCTTTCTATTTTCCTCAGTAGAATTTAACTTCCAATTTTTAAAGAATGCCTTTTTGCCTCTAACTGCTTCTCTTAGTTTGTTGTTTTGCCAGGGTGGCACATTTTTGTTCTTCTCATGTTTTTAATTTGGGGCAATACATTTAATTTGAGCCTCTATTAGTGTTTTTAAAAGTTTCCATGCAGCTTGCAGGCATTTCACTTTTGTGACTGTATCTTTTAATTTCTGTATAACTAGCTCTTTCATTTTTGTGCAGTTCCCCTTTTTGAAGTTAAGTGGTGGGGGGTTTTTTGGGGGGGGGGGAAGAGAAGAGGAGATACCAAGGATGTTAAATTTCATGGTGGCTTTACTGAGTGCCAAGAATTAGCACAGTGAAGTCAGAGAGATCACATTTCTCTCCTAGCCTATGCCTAGAATAGGGGAAATTGTGCTTATCTAAGAAGCAATAACTGTCAGGAAATGCTGGCTATTTTAAAATATGCTTTTATTTAAAATGGGGCAGGTACAAACTAAGCATCTTTCCATGGTGACCATTCCTATTCTTGAAACAACAGTTTTTGTGCCTCACCGTACAGAATGCGCAGAGTGGTGGAGCCCAACCAAGTGTGCTGATACTGTGATATGTATAACACACAGAGACTAGCAATTGCTTTTTCCAACTGACCTAGCTATGATGAGAAGAAATATTCAAGTCAATGGGATTTATTTCATTGGGAGGAGCCAGGCCAGGGTGTATGACTTTTGAAAATCCCACCTTATATTTTTTTATTTGGAAAAATACAGTTGGTCAATGGACAGATTGAGTGTGATGTTTGTGATGCTTAGAAGGTGACTGTTAGGGTAACACACGATGCAACCTCCCTTCAACTAGTCCTTGGTTCAGACCAACTACATGTGAATTATTTAGATCCACAACATCTTTTTCATAACTTTTCTAAAGAAAAAGTGTCCGGTCCCATTCTGCAACGTCTGTCATAGCAAGGTGTTCTTTTTTACCTTGAGCACCATTGCCAGATGCTTTTCTCAGGGTTAATTAGTCAAAGGTACTTGTTAATTAGGTAGCTTCATAGGGTATAGATAACCATATGAAGTTGGCATTATCCCCCCAACTTGACAGGGCTTATAATTGCTTTAAAGAGATAAAACCTCTGAAATGCAGCCAAAATGTGCGATGGAGACAGCGGGGAGTCTATTCTGATGCTACCTCATCCATCTGTCACACCAAACACTTCAGCATGCATTCTGAAGACAGATTTCCCATTACAAAGTGAGTTTGCTTCACCTCCTCAAGTATTTTCCACAGTTTGTCAACTTTTGTCAGGCATGGCTAGAGTTCAAACCCCAACTTCATATTAGGCAGAAGTTTTCTTTTTTTAAAAAGTATACATCCTTTTAACTGACGTTGTGGGCTCTCTTTTCTAAGCCATTAATGATACTGCTGGGCCCAGAAGCACTCTGTGTGATGTTGCTATGCATGGACAGATAAAGTTGCAGATAATAGCTGATTAAGAGAAAAAAGAAGTTGAGTGCAGGGAAACTCCAGGTTCTAGCCATAAAGCTTTTCATAAGAGTTTAGGTTTTGTCTGTGCTTATATATTATGTTGTCTCCCAAGACTGAACAAAAGAATAGAAAAGAACATTTGATTAGATGGTTGTGCAAGCTGACAGACAATCACTGTGTGAAAAAAAAAGGAATGGTAAATTTCTAAAAATATCTACTGTACAAAGCCAATCAGCTTTCATATTATTAGGCGTGATTTTGGAAAGCAGACCAGATAACCTCTTTAAGAACAGAAGAAAAGGTCATCCAGCTCATCATCTATGACTTTTTTGAAAATCTTAAATCTTACTTCCCTTGTTTTACCATTCCTCTCTATCCTCCTCCTTCTCATAAACTAATGTAGGTATTGAGTGAAGGTATGTATAATATTGTTTGCTTCAGTAGCCTTATGAAGTAATACAAGTCATATATTTATATCTTTGGCATGAAATGGTTTCACTTCTGTTCCTTATTTATTTCAAGTTTCCTAATTATTTTTATCATGTCACCTGGATTTTGACCCACTCAACTAGTTTTTTCTGTTACTTTTATCAATAATTTTCATTAACTGATCTGAAGACACATTTTTCTTTAAATATGGTAGTTGCCAATAGAGTATAATACATACGTAGCACTCCAGGTGGAGTTTAACAATTGTGTCAGATCATTTTCTTATTTTGTATTCTCTCATTTTGCTGCACAACCTAGTACCTTTTTTTTTGTTTTTTTAAAGTGCAGATTTGCACTAGAGTGATGTTTTTGATGCTTTTTGACACACGACCCCCAGTGACCAATGCTTATTTCTATCCCCGGAAAGAAATGTCTTTTTCATCTTTGACGGAAATATCGTCAACAATAATGTTCAGCAGAGGTCTCAGTCAACTGCATGTCAAGGTAATTAAACTCAGCATCCAACACTAGATCTTAATAAACTATAACCTTAAAGCTTGTACTCCAGGGACTTTCCAGAAGCTTACTAAAGAAAAGAAAAGAAAAGAAAAGAACCTTATAAATGAAATTTAATCCATGCCACTGATTCTTTTTACATCCTAGGCTGGGTTGGAAACGCCTGAACTTGGATATGAATTCTCTTACTTGGACCCAACTCAAATGCTTATCAAACCAACCTGACTGGAAGTTTAAACTAGAAACCTCATCTGCAGTAGCATAGCAAGTGAGGAGAGTCAGACTCAGATACACGCGTCCTAAGACATTTAGGACTTTATAAGTCAAAGCAAACACTTTAAATTTGACCCAGAAATCAACAGGCAATCATTACAGATCTCATGGAGCTCTGGAGTCATGTGTTCAGAGCAGGATAATCCTCTTAAAAGCAACCAACCACCTTCTTCAGTAGCTTCAGTTTCTTTAAGGATTTAAGGGGTAGCCCATATATAAAGCATATTGCAGTCACCTAATTTTGCGATGACAAAGCATGAATCTCAGTGGTGAGGTCTGCCACCAAGAGGAAGATTCAGAAATCTCCTAGCTAAATGAAGAGGGTAAAAGGCTGTTTTGGCCATAGCCCATCTGACCATTTAATAGCAGACTGCTACTACATGAACTCTGGTAATGAAGGGCTGGCATACATCCTTCCGCAAAGGAGCTAACAAACTCTTTACCATACCTGGAAATTGCTTCCCCCAATCTGCCAGCATTACTTTCATCCTGTTCAGACTAAGCCTCATATAGCTGTCCCCTAGCTATGCGCCCCAATCACTATCAGACAGAAAGTAAGGTGCTTAACTACTTCAGCTAGTTCCAAAGATGCACATTCAGAGAGCTTCATGTCATAAGCATACTGGCAGCACCTTAACCTACGTCTTTCCTACTCTCCACAGACAATACAATTGACTTCTGGTTAGTGGAACCTACGGACCAATATTCCAAGAGATGGGTGGGAAAAGAGAGGACTAGAAGATTCTTTCCAGGTTCTAGGCCACAGGAGGGAGAGTTACTGGACTCACTGAAAACTATTGTATTAATCTTGAATTACAGCTGTTTAAATTCACTGTGCTTAAGATTTTTGCAGATTTTACTTTCTTCCACCAGGAGTTAAGAATCCTTTTTACTTCATTTCTAAACAATGTTTCTCTTTTCCCATACGACCTTCCCTTCAGTCTGAGGCACATAGTGTGTTCTTGGGCTTCCCAGAATGTGTAATATAGCAGCCAACAAAGCAGAGAATATTAAACCTCTGACACATTATGAGGATATTATGAGGATATATTAGGAAAGGTAGGCGGAATGCATTAAAGTGGAGTAGACAAAGGTAGAAGTGAGGTGTACTGTTCTGAACAAATAAAGAGAATGTTTGGGCTTTGGTGTTTTTGATTTGAGGTTTCAGATTACTTTATACATTACCTCTAGAGATTTTTCTGTGATGTATATTATCAGAGTGGGAAAAATCATAAAAATATGCCCTGATTTAAATATTCAATAATATTCCTAATAAATGCCTAGGACTCACATACTTTCGATTGCTATGACGGTCACTGTTTTTCATCCGAATATATACTGAGCAGTATTAGGATTTCACACATATTCTACACTTAAAAGATTTTCTTCTTTTTCTTAGGATCCAAGCATATTTATCTCCTTCTAATTCTCATAAATATGATTCATGTTTCCCAGCTTCTAATATGTACCTTTCTAATGCCATGTCCAAAAACATGCAGCATAAAGGTACTTGCCGTCATTTTATTAATGTTAAATTCACAAATGGGGGGAAAACCTACATAGAAAACTCAAGCAAAAGCATACGTGTCCTTTGATTACTAATCACTTTAGTACGAAAACTGGAGCTGCTGTAATTGCCTAACGCTCTTAATAACATTTTCTAATTCTTTTTACAATCTTGAAAATAATTACAAGTAAAAGCAAGGCATTTTATTTTCCATAACAATATACAACTATTATATGCAATTTCTGTTTCTCACATTCAAATACATTTTTAAACATTATATGAAAGCTGAAAAAAAATCAGATTTCATATACAAGTTCTGGCTGTATCTTTGTCTATTTGAATCCCAACTCCTTTAGCAGAAATATATTTATGCTCCAACCATTCTCTTAGTTTAACTAGTTTAAGTTTAATAAAATCAGATCAAATCTATTAACTTGATTATAAATGCTCTGAAGAGCTTTTACGAATATGCTTAATTCTATAAATTATTCAGATATGAGACACAGATGTATTAGTCAGAGCACCCTGTTTAATTCTGCCACCAAATTAAAAGGAAGTAGTTCCTAGGGCTGGTCACAAATTTTCAGTCTAAACTGTTTTTTTTCTATGGAAAACTAGATTTTCAACTAAACTATTTTTGTAATTAAAAAGTGTCTGCTTACTGCTGAAAATTTTGGTATTTGGTTAAAATATTCAATGACTGAAATCCTAAAAGTTTTCTGTTTTCAGTTAAATATGGAAATGTTTTTGGCCAAAAACTGAAGTATTTCAGTTCTTAACGGCACTGCAGTTCAGGTGCCTTATACTCCCATTCTCCTTTGCAAGCCAGGTTGTTTGCTAGCCTACATCTCCCATGAAGCTTCATGGCCAGTGACTCCTATGACACACACGCTCCCCAAGCTGAGAGGAGAAACTGGGACATCATGGGAGATGTAGTCTGGTCTGAAAGCCTGATCCGTAGAAAATGAGAGCACCTGAACTACAACTTCCATGAGGCACTGCAGTGCAATTTTGGATCTAAATATTCCAGTTTTTGATATTTTGCCATAACATATTGCCAAAAATGGGGAAAACAGGATATATGTTCCATGGAAAAACCCTATTTTCTGACCAGCTTTAATAACTTCGCTTCCTCTGATGGAGTTCACCACCACACTCTGCTGATACTGCTAAATCATACCTTCATGAAATAACTTATTCCAGAGGCTCAAAAATACTTCTCAATCAAATACTTTATATTTGGAAGGCAACATATTGGCTCAAGAGTCACATATTTTCCCTCGGGAGACAGATACTGCTATCTTCTTCTCTTCACCTCCGACCAAGTTTTCATCCCCATCTGTGAATTTAAATGGCACTCAGCACTGGTCTAACTTCAACAGGATCAGAGAGGCCAATGATGAGCACCACAGAGAATCCCAACCAGTATATTTTGAAGATCAACGTATAAAAATTTCCAGAAAAATGAATTATGGTGTGAATTTGTTTGCTGACCTCCTTGGCTATGAAATATTGTTTAAATGGGAAGACAACATGAACAAATTCCTCTATGTCAGTGGCCCCAAACTGTGGGCATGTGCCCCTTCTAGGGGGGAGTGGAGGAACATTGGGAAGGCGGGAGGTGCAGCGGAGCCCAGGTCAGCCCCAAGGGGGAGGGGAGAGTGTGCCACTCAGCTCTACTCTTCCCCCGGCTCCACTCCAGCCCTGCCCCCAGTCCCAGCCCTGGCTCCTGACCCTGGCTCCCAACTGGGGATCTAATGGATGCATTTTGTGGTGCATCATTGGTGGACTCTGCCCAAAGACCTACTGTACTAATATAACATAGTAAATTAGGGAAATATAGAGAGATCACCGTGATTCAAACTCCTGGAATCACAACACAGCCCTTCCCCCCCATTTTCTTCTTCCCTTACCAAGAGGTGATACTGATTCAAACTCCGTGAATCTAAAACAAAGAGGGAATGCACCTTCGCCCCCCTTCCTTTTTCCCTTCTCCCACAAATTCCCTGGTGGGTACAGACTTCCTTTCTTAGAGCCTTACCAAGGAGAAAAAATCAATTAGGTTTTTTAAAGAGAAAAACTTTTAATAAAAGAAAGGAAGAGTAAAGATAATCACTGTAAATTCAAGATGGAATATTACAGGGTCTTTCAGCTTATAGACACTAGAGAGAAGCCTCCCCCAGCAGAAATACAATTTAAAATATTTCCAGCCAAATACACATTAAAATTCTACCAGCCAGATACACATTTGCAAATAAAGAAAACAATCAAAAAGACTAAACTGCCTTTCTACTTTTGTACTTACTAAATTTGAACAGAAGATTAGAGAGCCTGTAGATACGTGTGGTCACTCTCAGAGCCTAGAGACACAAAGGACACAAACAAAGACTTCCCTCCACCGAGATTTGAAAGTATCTTGTCTCTTGATTGGTCCTCAGGTCAGGTGTTCCAGGTTCACTGCTTGTTAACCCCTTACAGGTAAAAAAACATTAACCCTTAACTATCTCTTTATGACAGTGTCACTGTGGGAGATGCTAGGTACTAAGCTCAAGGCCACCAGCAAGGACAATGGCAGAGCCAGGAGTAGACCCCAGGAGATGATGACATGTAGACACATACATTAAAGATAGGTAAAAAAGAGTCTGGCATTTCCAGGCTGTGAGAATGTTTTCATTTACTTGGATTAGGAACACAGAGGGGAAATAGAATCAGAAGTCAGTATCACATGGTGAAAAAGATAGCAACATAGGGATTTTCTTTTAGACCAAACAGAGGAACTAATTTCCTATGCTACATGGTTGATTTGATAAATACACCACTTTGCAATTCAATGAAGAACTTAAAGAGGATTTTGAAAGGAAAGACCATAGTATAATGGTATTTTAATAGAGAAAGCTATGTGATATTAACCATTAAGATCACGTCAAATAACACTATTTCAGATATGCTGTTCTAAGAGCTAAATTAAAAAATTAGCTTATCTACATAAGGAAAAAGCTTATTTCAGAGTGAGATTCTGCCCAAACCCAATGAAGAGGATTCCCAAGAGCTATATGTTAAACTGGGGCCTCTCAGAGGAATTCTGGTTAAGCTAGAACTGTTCCAGAGACTCCTAGGAGGCGTGCATTACCCATCTGGCTCAGTCACTCTTACAGAGGTCCCTGTTATCTACCCTGCATACCAGTGCTGGTGCTGGGGGATTAGAACCATTTCTCCCTACTCACTCTATGCTTCTTGCCTCTGAGGCCATTAGGAGAGAGAGTCTCACTTGTCTCCAGCCACAAATGCAAGAGGGCTTTGCTTATTGTGCTCAGACCCCCATTTCACCCGCTCAGGAGCTGACCAGCATCTGACCCCTAGTACTCTACGTTGACATAAATCAGACAGGCTAAAACCTCTCATTGTTCACTAGCTAATGGAAAAGACCCATTGTTTTGTCAAAAAGAGACATTTCTGATCATGTTTTCATGTCCTGCGAGAACATAAGTGACAGTCCAGGCAACCACCATTTTTCCTGTTACCTCATCACTACTGAACCCTGGCTTACTCACATTGAAGTCAATGGCAAAATGTCCATTGAATTCAATGGAGAAAGGATTGGATCCCTAAGTAATGATTAAGATGTCATTTTTTCCTGGCCTCACATTATATCTTACAATCTGACATGCTTACAACAATTTTGGCAGCATGTGGGGGCGGGGGGAAAGGCAGGAGGCTTTAAAGGGAAAATGAAGAACCAAAACCAAGCAGACACACTGGTTTAGGGGAAGAGTAGTGAAACAGAGGAAAAAAAGAGCGAGTGAAGATAGAAAAGGCAAAAGAGAAAGAAAAAGAAATACATACACAGAGAAAGGCTCAGACAGAGAAGTTTCTAGAAAACAATGAAGCAATCAGATAGAGGTGGAGGAGGCAAAGATTTTTAGGGACCTAAGCTCTGTCCTAGAATAAGAGTCAAATATTTTGAGGGTTGATAAACCAAAGACAATAAATACATCTAGAAATATTTATTGTTTACTTGATGTCAGCCTCCCCAAAGCATATAAAAATAATAGAGGGCATCCATGCAATAACCTCAGCAAACATTTCCTTGGCTCAGATATCCCTCACGCGGACAGAGTCAGCATCTATGGACAATAGGTTTTCTTTTAGATATACAGCTGCAAAAGCAAGTCGTGCATTAATTTTATGACCTTGTTAATTTTCCATCTGTGCTGGGAGCTATTGATTTTATCCATATACAGCTGATGTCCCTGCTCACCTTAAAAAGAACAATAATGAGACAGTACATAACCTGCAAATAACCTGTTTCAATTATTATTATTATTATTTTGGCTATATGGGTTTATTTGGTTTCAGAGTTTCACAGAAATACTTTGAAGATATGCGTACTGAACATACGAGGGGGATAGTCGTGCCTATTAGCATGAATCATACCTCTTGATGATCTCTGAAATACCTAAAACTTTTCCTTTTCTCTATTTTGTTTCAAGCTAGCAGCATAAATAATGTTACTGCTGACACTATATTGATTTCTAGGTCCAGCAGACCATTCTTTGATTTAAGAATTCACTACTGTAGTCTAGAAAATATTCTTTATGTAGCTAATTTACAGAAGTTGTGCATTGTTTTTATCCCTCCATCAATGATATCTCTTCTGCAACTGTCAAGGGAGAATGAAACCTCAGGTTCATGTTTGGACATATTTTTCTCTTAGTTCCCAGACAACAGCAATGGCCAGAAAGAAGTGCTTTTTCTATCTATGTTTGGTTAGGAAACTGCATTCTTTTCCATTGGATAGGGACCTAGCTATGGTGATCCACACATTCGTAACTTCTAGACTAAATTAAAGGAATGCATGCACTGTACCCTGGTCTGATCATGAAGGCTACCTGAAAGTTAAACTGGTACAACACCTAACAGCCCACCTAAAAAAGAAGGCAGACAGATCATCAAGGACATTTCAAATCAGTGCTCTGCTCTACCTAGTTCCAAATCAGTTTCAAAATCCTTGCATTCATTTGCAGAGCCCTAAATGAACTCAACCCAGGCTTGCTTAGTGACAGCCTTTTCTCCTGAACTCTAGAATGACAACTTCACTGAGCTGAGATATATCAGATGGCAAAACCCAGATTATGCCCATTAGCAGTCAGAGCTTTCCCCAAGGAGGGTTGAAAGCTGCAGAATCAACTTCTACCAGAAATTAGGCTGAATTTAAATCTTAACACCTTCAGGGCACATTTCAAGACTCAGCTCTCTTCATTAATAAGGTCACAGGCTAACTCTTGAAAATAAGAGATCACAAGACAGAGATGGGATAGGATGACTTTGTAGCCATTGTCAATGAAACAATGTATGTGCAAGTGGTCAGAATGGGTGCTTCTGAAAACTGAGTAATAATGAAATAAGGAAGCTTCACAGCATGGCACTAACAGTGAAATGGGCAGAAGTGGGAGCAAATTGCTTTGAATCAAGCAACAAGATTATTTTACGAAACACTTCAGACAACATTCCATTTGCAAGTCCTAATTAAAGAAAAGGGTCCTACTAGAGAGAATGACAGATAAAAAGTAAGATTAGGATCAGAAATGAGAATATAGGTCATCCCTGGACAACCTTCTTAGCTCTCTGCAGCACATACTCCTTTTAACATCGTTTGTTGACTTTTTTGGACCTGCACTTTTTTGTAATTTAATCTACCTAGATGCAGCCAGGTGGTAGTCAGCTAGAAAAGCTACAGGGCATTTATCTTCATCTACTTTCTTGCAGAAATCTCCAACTGTGTAATAAAATATTGAGAATAGTGCTACTAAGATCAAACAAGCACAACTTTTCTGAGGGATAATCGTAGCTATTCTGAGTATGAGAACAGGCCGCTTCCTTGATGACAAGCTAAGAAGAGGATTTCAAACACTTTCCAGGACACAGCATGTCAGATGATGTGGATTTTGAGCCTAACATTACTTTGTTCCTGCTCAGTTTCTTTTTTCTTGTCTTTGCCTAGATACGTTTTGGTTTTAGGGGGGAAAAAGAATATCTGAAAAGGCATCTTCTTTACACTGTAATACAATAGACTGTATATTCACATAGCTTTCTTGGTATATTTTATTACAAAAAGGGTTTATGAATAAAAGACAAGCACAGATTAAAGAGAAGAGGGAAAATGTTTAAGATGAATAACTGAGCAGCACAGCAAAGAGAAATCCCCAAACATGGAGTCTCTCATGAAGGGAACAGAAGGGAAATTGAGATTGGAGGAGTATGTAGAATGCAGTGGTGTTGGACAGTAATACCAAAAGGTAACATGGGGCAAATCCATGCATAATTTCAAGAAACAGAGAAAATTTGAGGAAGCATAGTCTGGCTGTAGCATTCAAGATTTGCTGAGATTTAAAGAGTTGGGACATAGAGAACCAGATTTTCAAAAGGACATAGCCTCGCAATGTGAGAGCAGTTGAGTGCTCTCACATTAGATCTATATATAGCGTCCCCCCAAATGGAGAAAAGTTTATGTGGCTTTTCTGGACTGAGAAATGATTTTCATCCTGTTGACAGCACTAGGCTTTGGGAGAAACTTGTAACTGAAAGTCTGTCCCAGCTCTCACATTATCTTTCAAGAGCTCTCCATGGCCAAATGGCAGCCAGGATCAGGATAGGGGATGAAGGTGAATTAACTGATCTTATTACATTACAAAGGGCATGTGTCAGAGTTGTTTATTGGCTCTCTATCTTTTTAATTTTCATATTAATCAGGTAGTGGTGGTATTAGAGGGAAAGCAGTATTTTGCACAAGCAGTATCTATTCTTGCATATACAGATTATTTGGTTTTGACAACTCAATCCCCTTTGGATCTAAGCATTTAAGAGACTTTAGGGTTTTTTTGGTCAGAAGTAATGTATGGCCATAAATTATCAGAAAACAAAAGTAATTACCTTCAGCCATAGCCCAAACTTGCATCAACAACTATCACTGTACTGAACAGGTTAAATCCTTTTGTTTATCAGGGCTTTTGTTTTGCACACAGTGGTAATGGGATGAATTTACACAGGAGGTTAAGTGGTGTGCCTTAAGGTCTATGCAAGCAGCACTTCATTCCCATGTACATGAGAGAAATGATTGCATTGCTTGTGCCCTCATAGCATTCAGGGCTTCAGTTTTTACTCAAATATGACATAGTGCATAAATCTGGGCCTGGAAAGATCTAAAATCATTAGAGATGGCACAAAATATATTTCTGAAGACAATACTTGTAGACTCAGACTCATAGGTCAGAAGGGACCAATATGATCATCTAGTCTGACCTCCTGCACAAAGCAGGCCACAGACCCTAACCCACCACTCTTATAACAGAAGAGAAGATAAAAAGTCGTATCGATAAAACAACAAACAAAACAATAATGACAAATATAATGGAACACAAGTACAGAAGAATCAACTAATAACCAACAATAAATATCACAACAATAAAGCAAATAGAGTGAGCGGCAAAGGTCGCCTAAAAAAAAAACAACAAAAAGGGAACCAGATATAAATTTGACAAGTAAACAACATGTGACAAGACAAGAACAAGAGCAGAAAGTAAAAGACAAAGTGCAAGCTGAACTAATTATATAAGACAATGGGAAACTGCGGTAGACCGCCCTAACACCATGACTCGAGTTTATTGAAGTCCCCAAATTGTGGGTTGAAGACTCAGCTGGCGAAGATAGATCCAGCAAAGTGAACCCATGCCCACACTGCAGAGGAAGGCGAAAACCCCAGGGCCTCTGCACATCACGCCCTGGAGGAAAATTCCTCTCCAGACCCAAATATGGTGATTCAGCTAAACCCATGAGTAGGGGCAAGTACTCACCACAAGCACCCAGGAAGGAATTCCTGCGTAACTCAGTTCCCATCCCATCCAAGACATCCCTGCAAGAACAATGAGCAGACTTTCTTCTGATAATCCAAGATCATTGCCCAAATTAAACTACTTCATCAAATCATTCGCGCCTCACATATACTTATCAAGCTTATGGTTAAAGCCAAAGATGAAAAGCTTTTCGCCCCACTACCTTCTCCTCCGGAAGCGTTCCAGACTTCACTTTCTAAATGGTTAGAAACGCTCGTTCTAATTTCAAGTCTAAACTTCCTAATAATCAGTTTTCGCTACCATTTGTCCTTCGTCCTAATTAGTCTAAGCTTAAATAATTCCTGTCTCAACCGCCGTTAGTGCCGCTATTTAATAGAGAGCATATCCCAGGAGCCGCTTTGTTTGGACCGACAGGTGCTATACAATGTATCGTACATCTACTTTGTCAGTACTAGTCACTTGTCGAAACGGCCTAAAGGCATACTTTTCCTTTTTCCCTCCCACCTCAACGTTATCCCCCTGATTCATTTATTAGAGCAAATATCCCCGCCGTGACCTTCTTTTGGCCAGGCTTAAACAAAGCCAAGCTCTTTGAGTCTCTTTCATAAGGCAAGGTTTTCCATCCTCGATCATCCTAGTAAGCCACGTCTGCTGAACCTGTTCCAGTTTGAATTCATCTTCTAACACAGGACACCAGAACTGCAACACAATATTCCAGGTGGGGTACTGAACCAGCGCCTTATATATGGGACTAACACCTCCTTTCCTTTCTGGAAATACTCTCGCTGAGCACCTAAAACGCATTTGTCTTTTTAACAGCCATATCGCATTGCGGCTCTCCATCATCCTGCTATCACCAATACCCCAAGGCCTTCCCTCCCTGTTGTTCCACACTGATTGTCCCCAATGTATATCTAAATTTTTATTATTAACTCCTAAGTGCATGACCTTGCACTTTTCACTATTATATTTCATCTTATTCACTATTACTCCAGTTTACAAGGTGGTCCAGATCTTCCTGTATAGTATCCCGGTCTTCTCTGTGTTAGCAATACCCCCCCAGCTTTGTGTCATCCGCAAACTTTATTAGCACATTCCCGCTCTTGGTGCCAAAGGTCAGTCAATAAAAAGGTTAAATAAGATCGGTCCAAAACCGATATCCTTGAGGACTCCACTAGTAACCTCCTTCCAGCCCTGACAGTTCACCCTTCACACACGACCCTGGAGTCTCCCCTTTAACCAGTTCCTTATCCACCTTTACAACTTTTCATATTCATCCCCATCCTTTTCCAAATTTCACTAACAGTTACCCATGTGGAACCGTGTCAAACGCCTTACTGAAATCGAGGTAATTAGATCTACTGCATTTCCTTTGTCTAAGTAATCTGTCACCTTCTCAAAGAAGGAGATCAGGTTGGTTTGGCAACGATCTACCTTTAGTAAATCCAATGTGTTGCAATTCGTCCAATTAAATTGACCTCAATGTCCTTAACTACTTTCCTTTAAAATTTTTCCAAGACCTTACATACTACAGATGTCAAGCTAAACAGGCCTATAGTTACCCGATCACTTTTTTTCCCCTTTCTTAAAAAATAAGAACTACGTTAGCAATTCCCCACTCGTACGGTACACCCCTGAGTTTACCGATTGGATTAAAAATTCTCGCTATATGGGCTCGCAATTTCATGTGCCAGTTCCTTTAATATCCTTGGATGGAGATTGTTCGGGCCCTCCGATTTTGTCCCAATTAGCTGTTCAAGTTTGGCCTCTACCTCAGATGCGGTAATATCCACCTCCATATCCTCATTCCCGTTTATCATCCCTCCATCATCCCTAAACTCTCACTAGTCTTTATAAAGACTGAGCAAAGTACTTATTAGGATATTGGGCCATGCCTAGTTAATCCTTACCTCGCATTCCCTTCCCATCAGTGTATAGCGGCCCCACTTCTTCTTTCTTTGTTTTCTTCTTATTTATGTGGCTGCAGAACCTTTTACTATTGGTTTTAATTCCCTTTGCAAGGTCCAGTTCTACGTGGCTTTTAGCCTTCCTCACTTTACCTTAGTGAGGTCAGAACATGTAGGGATAGCTTCCCTTGCTAATCCCGCCTTTCTTCCACTCCCTGTAAGCTTTCTGCTTTTTCCTAATCCCTCTCTGAGATGCTTAATTATATTCCAGCTGCTTTACTTAAGACAGAGGCGAGTGAATACTCTTTCAATCACAGCACAATTCCTCTTCATGAATGACTGGATTCACATTAAGAATATGAATATACATCAGCTACAAAGGTCTGAAAAAACAGCTTAATAAGGCTAATCAGAATTTTCATCTGGTCCCCAGATCATATGTGAGAAACAGCTTAATAAGTCTGAAACTTTAAAATTTCCCTGGCTTTTGAAAATCTGCCTACATCTGCATTTCTGGGGATTTTCAGAATTTAGTCTGGTCAGAACTCTAAGTGAAAGTTCAAAAATTCTGATTAAACCTTAGACCTGAAGATATTTGTAAACAACTTGACGTGGCAGATGTTATTGCTCTCTTATTAAAAGGACCATTTGTGGACTGGATACATTTTGAAATCTTGACTAATAAACTAAATAAGTCCTTAATCTTCATTTTTAAAGAATGTAGTCACATTATTTAAAAGAGAGATACACAGTTTTGAGAAGCAAATCGTTTATACTCAGGTTTAAGATTTGCCCCATTACTTATTTTGTACCTTTTGTCGTCTCGTTTTGGCTCAGTATTCTTTCACTTCATTAGCTCAACAATTAGAATATTGGTTATGCAGAGATAATGCATTGATTATTTGGATAGTTGCCATATTTGCTTGGTCAATGACAAATTAAGAAAATAATTGTATGACATTCTTTATGCCCTAAATGGATCAATTTATTTTTTATTTTTATGCTATTTTATCCTGGTATGTTGTTTTACAGGCTGTTTCAAAAGTCTAAACTGAAGAAGGGCTTAAATTGTGTTTTCCGTTCTTTGCATCATAATGAACTTTTGAATTTGCACCTCTCTTGTTGAGCATTATGGCTAATGGCTAAGATGCTATATTAATACAATTTGAATTCTGAATATGAATTTTACCACATGCTTCCACCCTGGGTGAATTTTATCTTTTGATTAAGCAAAACTTAGTTCCTCTTTACACAGCTATTCATACAAACAAAATTGATGGGGGGCATATTGGTGCAAAATGAATAAAAAAGGATGTGAACATAGCCAAAGTGAAAAGTGTATTTAAAGATCATCAAAACATTTACAAATACATTTTCTCACTATCCATCAAGTTCTAGGTAAGACCGAGGTAAAGACAAATTCTGGTAGTATTCCACAAGTGAAACAGAGAGTTACAGTCCAGGGTATTGTAAAAGCAAACAAAGTAAAGAATTTCTGATCTTGTTAATTAAAATTAATGTACTACTTAAAAGGATATTATTCATGGCATCTGGGAGATGTGGTCTTTAGTGAACCTCTGGGCTAAAGGGTGTGGAGGGCCCATCATGACTAAATTCCCAGGAGACAGCATTCTGTTTGACTTACCAATAGTTTTTATTTCATATCAATGTAATTGTGTTGTTCATTTGTTCTTGAGGGACTACAGATTGGGGGAAAGGGTATTTATTCTGTTTACTCTTTCTAGGTAGCTTGTTAAACATGTTCTGAAATTTCTCACAGTAACCACAGCAATGAACCAACAGCAAAGACCCATATAGCTGTTGTCATTCCTTCCCTTGAAGCGGTTTTCTCATTGTCAAACAATTTCTTGATACAATAGGTAAACATGTGTCTTTACCATTAACTTGGTTTTTCCTGTGTGCTCCTTCTAGAAACAGTGAGTTCCCCAAGACTGGAAAAATTATGTGTTTAAATGAAAATTGGGTGCCAAACCTGGCTGGATCTTTTGACACCTCAAAATATTGGAGGTGTTTGGTTTCTTGTTTCAAATAATTGGTATTAAATGTATCTTTGCTTTGTATGTGGAAATGGACATTTAGACACACTAATATACAGAACTAACTCTTCACTTTTGGGTATGCAGGAAAGATAAAGATAGAAGTCCCTTGATGTCATGTAACCCAGACTGGAACTGATCTGACTATGTCTGAAGATGGTTAGGCTGATATGGAAGGAGGCACTAAAAGGATCAAACTTGTTCCACTGGAGCACCATAAAGAGATATTTTAGAGATTCATGTAAATGAAACCCTCACCCATTGTGAAGGGGCCCTAAAAAAACAGAACCTACTGCAAGAAAAAAATACCACCATTCTTCAGCTTCCCCACCCCTACAATTAAAAATGTCAACTCCATTCAATAGTTTTAGATTATTGTGTTATAGATAAAATGAATTATTGTGAAACCTACAGCTCAAAAGTTAATATATACTTCCAACAAGAATAGATTGATCAAACTTGTTATTTTGGATGTGATAACAAAATTACTAAGATCAATCATCCTTGAGTAAGTCTTTTGTCATAGAATTTCTATTATGAGAGATATGAAGACTTATAACTCAAAAACAGTGTTTAAGAAAATGCAGTCTAAATTCTTCCAATATATTCAACTCCTACATTACTTTTCTGTACTCTGTTTTAGAAAGATGTTATGTTCTAACAGGCAGGATGACTCTGGGCATTAGCAATCAGCCATGAAACATTTCACCTTTTAACCATGGGTTAAATTCTTGTCTTTGATAGGATATATCCAGTCACTGGACGAGTTTCTTTCTGTGGGTGGATTCTCAGATGCCAGCATAGTTCTAGAGCATCTCTTCTCCTCTCAGCTGACGCAGGCGGTATGGGGAAAGATTGTAGTCAGGGCATTCCTGCATTATGATTATCCTCAATTCCTGGAACAGCTCTTGGGGGCCATGGGCAACTGACTCAGGCATAAATTGTGTCAAGGGTCTGCTCTTGTGTAGAGTGTCCCCAAGGGAGAAAAAGGTAGCAAAAAGCTGCTTTTATGTCCTTCTGCTTAGCTGCAGCTGAAAATTGGGGCCAAGGTTGATGACAACCAAAAGATGTTACCCATCAAATGGCTGTTCAGGGGCCTTTGTGCAGTAGATTGGTGGTCTCAGTCTACTTCCTAATAAAATGTGTCCTCATAAAAACAATAACCCACAACACCCTTTTCAAGGAGGCCAACAGATGAATCAGCAAGGAGAATAAACTATTCTCTCACACTCCTGTAAAGGTGATACTTTCTGGTACAGTGCTTTGAGGAATCTTACACAGTCATTACCAGTCCGGTACCTGTTTTATGGGAAGGGGAAAAAAAAATTCAGCACTAACAATGCATTAATCCACTAATTTTAGAAATAGCCAATTATCCAATAAACTGCATGAATCAAAACAACTATGCACATCAAAGCACTATAAAAAAGAAGAGTAGCTCTGCAGATGGTCAAACAATATTAATCACATAAATAATGCATTAATGTTATCAGTCAGTGAGTAATGTGCCAGATTCTACGGAGTTAGACTAATCTATACCACATAAATGTCTGGCCCAGTATATTCATTAATATTTTCTTACTATAATACTGCTATGAAAAAACAGTGTTTAGAAAAAATTGTTTCCATATATTATGATGTAAATCTGAGGACATGCATAAGCCAAAATGAGAGCTGCATTTTGGGGACAATCACAATAGAAAATGAGTGATTAAGAAGAATGCTATAGAAGGCATCCTTGAACTATATTAGATGCAGAACTGGCAGACAAAATATTTTCCATAATATAAGACCCTATTTTTAATTGCTTATAACTTTGTCAAAATTACTGTTTACAGAGAAAAATTCCTCACTTGGCTTCCGCCTTGTGCTGATTTTAAAAAAAAAAGCCTTTCTGAGAATGAAGTTAGGGAAAAATACTTAAGAATTTTTGTAATTTCTTTGAAAAGTTCTAGCATCTTCATGGTTTTGAGCAGGGTCATTTAGTCCGTCTCCCGCCCCCCTGCCCTCCACCCACAAAAAATAAACTGGAAAGTTTCTTTGCATAATACTGCCAACATACTAAACATAGTGCAATGCATGCCACAAAATTGTAAGTTCTCCAAACTGTTTTGACCCAAACTATTCTGTAGTATGGAGATGTGTTTGAAAAGACCTCATTCACCATAATAAAACTGTGTACTTCTCCAGTGCCTTCACTCAGGCAGGGATTACCAAGTGCTTTACATAAATTGGAGCAAGGCCACTCAAAACTCCTATGGGGAAAGCAACCGTGGAGAAACTGGGGCAAAGAGAAGTTACGTCACTTGTGCATGATTACACAGGATGCAGAACCAGAAAGAGTTCTCTGAGCTCTCCAATCCCGCTCCTCTGCTTTAACCAATATAGAAGTCATGTCAACATTTCTAAAGGTAGGTCTACATTTACAGCCATGTGTAGGGTACAGAGACTGAAAACTCAGCTAGCACAAATACAAATTGCAATTTAGATAGGGAGGCACTGCTTAGGAGAGTAGAGTGCCCTATACATCCGAACCCTAAGGTATACACCTTCACAGGTCTTTAATTCCCCAAGCAGTGTCTTCCACATCTAAACTACTATTTTTAACAGTGTAGTCTCCTGCTGCTGGAGCTTTTCCCCACCCCAGAGAAAGGATCAGGCCGGATCCAGCAGTGGGGAGTTCCCAGAGTCTTTCCCCACTGCTTCCTCCCTCCCAGAGCCTTTCATTGCTGCATTTAGCTACACACCTCAGTGACAAGTGTAGGTGCAGCCTGCTTTCACTGTGGCATGTAGCTCCGTGTGTGGTGCCTGTGCCCTACTCACTGCCCTAAGTGTAGACAAAGCATAACTGTGGCAAAATGACAAGTGTTGTGCTAACAATTTTGCTTCATGAAGCTTCAAGAGTGGGTGAGATGCTTAGTTGTAAAATTAAAAAATTTACTCTAGAGTTTTTGGGGATTATTAATGGTGCATTTTGTAGATAAGTAAATACATTTTTGCCTTTGTTATATTTTCAGTGACATGTTTTTAACTTTTGAAGCATAATTGCATTTTGATTTTTTTGCAAGGTGCTTCCCAGAGGATGATACTTCCCTGGTCCCATAGTGCATCCTGATTTCTCAGCATGTCAATACGTGCTGCTCACTGGCCTCTGCAAGGACCCAGTACAAGTGACCCTACCTTAGAGGAGCTGCTCTCATTTATCCAATTACAAAAACACAGCTATTTAAAATACAATAAAATATTCCAATACCACAGTTCGAAATTACTACGTAATATAAACCTCTTTCTAAAACTGTATTCCAGGGCCTTCGCAAAGCACAAAAGTATTTCATCACTTTAAATTCATTTATAATTGCATGCAATTTAAAATTAATCATCTTGGCTTTTGTACTGCTCTTGCCTTTTATGTCTTTAGGGCTCTCTTGAAAAAAAGAGATGTGAAATATCAGGACCCTTTCTTGATAAAAACAAATGATAAATACAATAAATAGAATCAAGGGGGAAATAAGGACAGTTGCTTTTGTCGTGGGACTCTCCCAGAGGTGCTAGTTTGGAGTTTTACTGAATTGACAGAGCAAAGCTGCTCGAGCAATAAAAACATAACTAATTAGCAAATGTTTTACCACTGAATCCATGTACAACATAGAGAGGACTGTGAGGTTGGGGGATGGGGAGGGAATGGTTTCATTGTTAGTATTACTTGCCTGATTGTTGTTGGCTCTCATTTCCAGAAGTGACAGTATGAGATATAATTTCTCTCTCTCATGTGTTTAGGAACTGAAGTTTTTTATTTCAATTCCCACTCATCAGGCAGCATCTTATAATTCTGAAATACAGTACTTTACCCTTTAGGTACTTAAATCATTCCAATTATGAAAATTCTTCCCAGGAAGCAGTTCTATATGTTAGACTTAGTAGGATATAGGGGATCATCTACAAGAGGCAGATGTTCTGCTGGGAATCCTTACTTGGAGCAGCTATTATCACTGTAATTGTATGGGGGAAAAAATCAACCCTCAAGACAGAGATTCATCATTATTAAAATGGTGTTGTTTCTGCCTTGAAAGTTAAACCTAATGATCCTGCTAGATGTATGATGTAGAAATTCTCAAGTTGGCTACTGTCAGCACTGGTATTTTATCTTAACAATCAGAGGTCTGTGGTCACAGTGCCATTTCTGACAACACCATACCCAGATTTTGAAGGGAACTGGGCATCAGGAGATCTGGATTCTATCCCTATTTCAGGTCTAAGAATTGTTGTGTGACACTGAGCAACTCACTAACCCTCTCCGTATTTCAGTTCCTTGTTCCTCAAAATGGGGATATAAACACCTAGAACCTCCTTGTGGGGCAGGTAGGAGGTCCAAATAAACACAGTTCTGAAGAGCTCATAGTCCTCAAGAGGAAAGTGCTACAGAATTGCGAAATCTTTGCATAAAACAAGATCAGAAATCTCAGCTGCCTTCAACCACAACTCACATTATAGGAATCTGCGCCCAGATTGGCTGCTTCATCTAAAGTTACCCCCATCCACCAGGTCCTTTTTCTGAGTTTATGAAAAGCAAAACAAAACATTGAATTAGGTTCTAGCTTTAGAATATTTTATCTCAATTGTAATCAATTTTAATTTAGTTAGGTTGGGGGAAAGTGATCTTTTTCTAAACCGGGGTCCCCAACGTGGTGCCCGCAGGGGCATCTAAATGCACCTCCGTCCTGGCCGGCGGTCGAGCATCCACCAAAATGCCTCCGAAATTTGGCTCTGACGCCGCTTGCCATTGACAAGCGACGTCATCCAGAGGCGTCGCCGCAGCATTTCAGTGGATGCTTGACTGCCACCATGGTCCTTTGTCTGGCACCCACCAGACGAATAGGTTGGGGACCACTGTTCTACACTGTCTTCATATAACACCTAAGGATTTAAATTTGTCATGTTAAAAGTACTCCATTTTTCTGCAAACTGGCTGTGAAAATTACATTGTGAGGTTCAGTTTGCTACATGCTCCAGATCAAGTGTACAAGAAAATTGTGTGTTTTTCCCTCCCTCCCACCCCTGCAAACTCAAACTGGGATCTGAAATTAAGTAATATCTATGCAATGCTTAAGTACACGTTTATAAATTGTATAAAAATACCATAATTTAACCTCTCTACTGTCAACAATAATATCAATTTTTCAGGAAAAGAACATAAATGTAACCTAGAAATAAAAACCTACACAAAAGGTAAACCAAACAAAATGTGTTTGCTTCATGCCCTCTGCCTTACTGAATTCAGGCTATGAAAACGTAAGAAAGAGTCAGTCTCAGAGGTGAAGGCCCACACCTCTCTGAGAAAGTTCTTTGTCAACTTCTCAAGAGAACTCACCTCTCCCCACCTTGCCACCTCTCCCCGCCACCCCCAATTTCTTCCCCGGTATTACAACTACATATTTCAGAGTATTTCAATTGGTCTGGATTTCACAACCAAGGATATGAAAAATAAAAATGCTCTCTTTATTTTGGCCACATGCAAACATCGTCTCTCACACAGTAAACTAGTAACTAGTTAACTGAAGCCTTTCCCCCACCCACTTCATCTCCCACTGGTGATCTGTGTAATATACTGAGCCGCAAAGATGATGTGGGATGAAAGAGGCAACCAGGTGCCATTTTGTCAGTGGTCAACAACCACAACACATGGTTCTGGTTAACTAGATCATCACCAAAGTGGCTCATTACATAACATATACATCTCTTTCATGGAACCTGTGTAAATGAAGTAGTTTTTACTGCTCTAACTGCTGCAAACCCAATGTATCACAATGGAGGTTTCAGTCCCCTGTACTATCCCCCATAGCACACCAACTCTGGTGCAGCCTTTGTACTAATTGAGTTAACATTCCTCCAGGTACACAGTTGAACATTTTATCTCTATTGATTTCGTAAAATAATATGCCATCGGTTTTGTACAGGTTATAGCCCTAAGCTTCTAGCAGCCAGACCTGCAGATTTTGTCTTCATTTTTGATTTTCCAGAAGCTTGCCAGTGAAAGCAAAAGTTGACATACACTTTGAATTACCCAGTTGGTCTGTCATCTCATCTCTGTGGGTTAAGCTCATCACAAGGTCCAGTCCGCACTTAACAGCATTTCAGTAAAGTCTTACAGATATCCTATGTACACTCATTTAGAGGAGGTCACACAGATTTGAAGACAGATCAGTATCCACTGTATGTGTGCAGCTGCACGATCGCATTGTTTTAAACAGATATCCTTAGAATTACACAGGCTGACAGACACAGGCTGACAGATAATATATACAAAGCAACATTGATTTTCTTACACAGCAGGCTTCACACAGACTCGAATTTCAAAGTTTCAGGATTTGGAACTCCTAATTAGGCAGCTGTGTCCTAACAGAATACTCAGTATCTTAGGAACCCAAATTTCCTGAGCAGCTCGTCAATCTCAAATATTTTATCCTCACTATGTTTTCAGTACAGATCAGTTCATTCTTCTAATTCAACTTCTTAAATTATTTATGGAAGCAGCATATCTTAGTAGTAGTCTCTTAAACTGAAATCTTCCCATCTATGTAAACGTCATGCTGATAGCCTTGTATTTTTTAACTATCAAGGAAATTCTCTCCTGCAGGGAGTCCAGCCATTAAAACCAGACGTGTTCCAGACAGCAGCAAAGATGAAGTGGCTATATTCTGCCATCCCAAATCATTAGCGAGCCTAGCAAGTGAGTTAGTCCCAACATCGCTGAGAGTCTTTGTGTTTGAAATTGTTTGAATGGATAGCAAGTTTACCTGGGAGTTCTCCCTTATAGGGTGCCTTTTTCTTTTTAAATTAAAGTTGCAACTCAACTGCAGAAAGACAACGGCTCCAACAAGCTGAGACTAGGTCCCTGATTCTGCAAGCTGAGATATGCAGACAGACCACCTCAGATCCACATTCACTTCAGTGGTACTGAACACGGGTATAAGAGTCTGCCCACATGACTCAGGCTATGTTTACACTAGCACTTTTGTCGGTCGGATGTGTGTTTTACCCCTGGCCGATATAAATTTCACTGACATAAGCACCAGTGTGGACAGTGCTATGTTGTCAGGAGACAGTTTCCCACTGACAGCTACCAGCGCTCCTTGCGGGGCAGTTCAATTAGGTTGGCAGGAGAGCTCTCTCCCCCCTTGGTATAGAGCGGCTATACCTTACAGTGGCACAGCTGCAGTGGTACAGGTATGCTACTGTAAGGCCTGTAGTGTAGACAAAGCCTCAGACTGCACAACTGGTGGCTAAATTAGACCAAAAAGGACTAAGAATGGTTAAAGTAAACTTAAAAGTGAGAACTGAAAATAGTCATCTCCTAAGTTCCCTCTGAGCTGTGTGGCCATGCAGCAGCCTATTAAGAGCTGCACAGGTGCTCAGGGCTGCAGTGGGAAGAGATTTCTCTCCCCTAGTCCCGGACCCAACCCAGCCACGGACCTGCCACGACCAGTGGAGATGCACCCCTACCCCTACCCCTACCCCACCCAGTCCAGCCCAGACCTGCTGCATCTGGGAGAGAGGCACCTCTGCCCGCCAGCCCCAGTCCAGCCCTGGCCCGGACCTGCCACGGCCAGGGGAGAGACACCCACCCCTGAGCCCCTTTTCACTGGTTCTACCCCAGAGCCTGCACACACACCCCGCTCTGACTCAGTGCTGAGCCCTCTCCCACACTCCCAACCTCTCAGTCCCATCCCCCGCCACATGAGTTTTCTTAAGTGCACCAATATGGAGATGGGTCATACATCACCTCCAAATTGGTGCACATAACAAAATTCATTCTGCACGTGTGTGGGAAAAATTAGAGGGAACACTGGTATTCCTTTCTAGATACAGCTTAGGTGACCCCAAGTTTTATATTCTAACTAGAATCCTCAAACTTATTGATGCTGCATTTAATATGTATGCATTTCTCTGGTTTCAGTGCAATATTGAAGTAGTTCACATAAGTCAGGTGGTGATGTAGTTAAATAAGTTAAACAGAATTCATGTTTTCACTTGTTTTGCATGGAGTTCACTTATTGAGTTTTTGGTATAAAATCTGCAAAGAATAGCATTATTTATATACGCACACAGATTCCAGTCCTACTGTGATTTCTTACTACGTGTTTGTTATTCAGTCTAATTTCTTTAATCAGTAATGATGGACACCTTTCATACTAATACACCACTGCCTCGATATAACGCCACTCGATATAACATGAATTCGGATATAACGTAGTAAAGCAGTGCTCGGGGGGGGGGAGCTGCGCACTCCGGTGGATCAAAGCAAGTTCAATATAACACAGTTTCACCTATAAAGAGGTAAGATTTTTTGGCTCCCAAGGACAGCGTTATATCGAGGTAGAGGTGTACTATAATCCAGCTAGATGCCCGTGGAAGAAAAATGCACCATTAAAATAATGCAGCATACACATATTAAAACCATTCATGTTATCCACATCTGATGTGACACTTAAGACTAAGTAGAGGCCAGTTAAATGTGCATGAAAGACATTAAATGCTTCTTTGATCAAGTACACTATATATCTAATTCATTAGAAAAATTATTACTGAAAGAATCAGTCCAGCTTCCTAACAAAAATGCTACTCTCAGGAGTTAAGGGACCAACTTGACTAGCTCCAGTGACTGGAATTTCCATTATGTAGCACCAGGCTACTTTAAACTACCCAAAGCAGCTTATTCAAATGGCATCTTCTGTTAAATAAGAAGTTGGAATATCTGCAAAATGATCTATAAAAAAAAATCAAGATTTGACAAACAGCAAAATACTTCGCTAGCTTTCAGATGACACATTCCAGCATGGCCACAGGTACACCTCTACCCGCTATAACGCGACCCGATATAACATGGATTTGCATATAGCAGAGTAGCAGCAGGGCTCCGGCAGTGCTTTAAAGAGTCTGGGGCTCTGGCGGCTGCGGGGAGCCCCAGGCCCTTTAAATCCCGCTGGAGCCCTGCCGCCGCTCCCCCAGGGCTGCGGCAGCGGGGCTTGCCAGCGATTTAAAGGGCCCGGGCTCCCTGCAGCAGCTGGAGTCCGGAGCTCTTTAAAGCACCGCTGGAGCCCTGCCACCACTACCCCGGGGCTGCTGCAGCAGGGCTTGCCGGCGATTTAAAAGGTCTGGGGCTCTTTAAATCACTGCTGGAGCCCTACCACTCCTACCCCGATAAAATGGGGTTTCAGCTATAATGCAGTAGGGATTTTTGTCTCCCCACGACCACGTTATAGTGGTGTAGAGGTGTATCTATTCTTTTGGAATATATTTTCTTGTGGTATCTGAATTTGATAGACAAAATTCATCACTGGTGTAACTACATTGGCTTCAAAGAGATTTGAGAACTTCAGACCAGCCACTTGATGCCACATAGCTAGTGGAAACTGTCTAGATGAGGGCTTTAAAAAGCACCTTTGATCATAGGCGGCGGGTTATATACATTTGCGGTGCTCAGGCTCCAGGAATATTCAGGGCTGGGGGCCCTGCTCCAGCAATATTTGGAGCTGGGTCTTTCCCCCGGCCCTGCCTGGATCGGGCCCCGGCCACCACGGGTTCCCCCCTGCCGCGTCCCTGCCTGGGCAGGTCCCAGCCCCCGCCTGCACCACGTCCCCCTCCGTGTCCCCCTCCGCGCCCGCCCACCACGCCGTGTGTGACCTCTCCCCTTGCCTGCTCCTGCTGCAGCGAGTAGAGTGATTCCCGGAGATATTCCAGAAAGAATAGATACGAACCTGCCTAGCCCGAGTATAACGGGTCGAGGGGACAAAGGAATCCGCTACTGATTACTAGGGACTGGAAACCCATTGGTCTGTCGGGGGTAAGGAGGTGGTAGGGCGTCAGCGAGTGATAAAGAGCCCCGATGCCTTTAATGCCGGGCAGCCTAGCTGCAGCAGCCCGCTGGGTAGTGGTGAGGGCTCCACGGTGGCTTGTAAAGAGTCCGGATCCAGCTGCTGCAAGGAGCCGCCGGGCCCGTTAAATCGCTGGAAGCCCCGCTGCCGCGGCAGCCTCTCGGGGGAGCGGGCGGCAGGGTCAGCGGGGATTGTAAGAGGGCTGGGGGGCCCCCGCGCGCCAAGCCCAGACGCTGTTACAAAGCCACTGCGAGCCGCTGCTGCTTCCCGCCCTGCCAGCTAGACAAAGTCCCTGATGTCCCACCTCCGGTACGGGTCGCGTTATAGCGTAGAGGTGTACCTGTGGCTGCTGGAAATGTTCACTGAAAGGCTAGCGAAAAGTATTTTGCTGTTGTCAAAATCTTGATTTTTTTTATAGATCTTTTGCAAATATTCCAACTTCTTATTTAACAGAAGACGCCATTCTTGAAATAAGCTGCTTTGGGTAGTTTAAAGTACCTGGTGCTACATATGGAATCCAGTCCACTGGAGCTAGTCAATTGTCCTTAACCCTGAGAGAAGCATTTTTTTTGTTAGGACGCGGACTGATTCTTTCAGTAACTAATTTTTAATGGAATTGACTATAGTGTCTTGATCAAAGAAGCATGTTAAAATGTTTCCTCATGCACATTCTACTGGCCTCTACGTTAGATCATTCATGTCCACATCACATGTTGGAAACACATGAAATGGTTCTTTAATATGTGTATGCTGCCATTATTATTAATGGTGCATTCTTTCTGCACGGTGTCATCTACGCTGGATTATAGTACACCTTCAAATCGATATAACGCTGTCCTTTGGGAGCCCAAAATCTTCACCTCCTTACTGGCTCGCAACCACCACCACTGCCGTGTGGTGAGCCATGCTCACTCTGCCTGCTCCGCTGGCGTGAACAGGTATAGCACTGTGTATGACCTGGAAACATTGCTAGCGCTGCGTATGCTTGCCGAGGAGTCCCTACCCGTCGCCTGCCCTAGCCTCGCAGCCTCTCCAACACCCCCAACACCCTCATTCCCAAGCGAACTGTGAATTATACTACCAGTCTCATGCTCCCTCCGAACCCTCATCCTATCCATATGCGCTATACCCTGCAGCGCCATGGTAGGCGCGTCGTCCGCATCATTGAACCCTCGTCAGCGTCACACGCTGCTATCGCTAACTAAGTCCTCAGTACCACACGGAGTGTCCCAGTAAGCCATCTAATCCCGACCTGCATACCCTAAAACGCTACACATCTCAGACAGACTGACACCTAACATACACCACACTGTGAGTCAAGCCTAAACAGACTCTGCTTCACGGAATAGAACCTGCAGTTCCGCCTAGGCCCTAGATGGACCCATCTACTGGTGCTGAGGCATGTATGAACTACACTCATAAATCCTCAGAGCCATCATCTAGACCTCACCTCTACTACCGCCCAACCTCTCTGCACTCTAAGCCAATGTAAGCCCCACCTACAACACTGCAAGTCATGAACCAGCTCCATCATGCACCCAAGCCAGTGACCAGACAATGAATTCCCTCATCCGCTCGTACCCTAATCCTCTGCCCTCTGTTATAAATTTGTGTTATGAGTGAACTTAACATCAACACAGTAGAAAAATATGCACAACCAGGAGTGTACTAATTAAAAATCAAAAGAGGTCTGACCCTGAGCCCCCTCACATCGATGTTGAACCGAATCACCTTAAAACTTGGGCTCCGGGGAATCACTCTACTCCTGCAGCAGGAGCAGGCAGTGGGAGAGCAGTCACACAGGCGTGGTGGGCGGGCGCGAGGGGGGACACGTGAGGGGATGTGGTGGCAGGCGGGGGCTGGGACCTGCCCAGGCAGGGACGCGGCGGGGGGGGAACCCGTGGTCCTCACACCCCAACCCTCTGCCCTAGCCCTGAGCCCCCTCCTGCATCATGAACCCCTCATCCCCCAGCCCCAGCCAGAACCCTCATCCGCTCGTACCCTAATCCTCTGCCCCAGCCCTGAGCCCCCTCACATCATGAACCCCTCATCCTCAGCCCCACAACCCTCACCCCACACCCCAACCCTCTGCCCTGAGCCCCCTCCTGCATCATGAATCCCTCATCCTCAGCCCCACACCCCTCAGCCCTGCACACCCTCCCCTTTCCCACACACCCCTTCCCACCCCCAAACTCCCTCCCAGAGCCTGCACCTCTCACCCCTTCCCATGCCCCCACCCCCAGCCCAGAGCCTGCACCCAAACTCCGTCCCAAAGCCTGCACCTCTCACCCCCTCCTGCACACCCATCCCCTGCCCCAGCCTGGAGCCTGCACCCAGCACCCAAACTTCATCCCAAAGCCTGCACCCTGCATCCCTCCTGCACCCTAATCCCCAGCCCAGATCTGCACCCCAGACCTCCTCCCCCAAGCCCCCTCCCAGAGCCTTAGGCAGGTGGGGGCGGAGTTTGGGAGGGTGGAGTTGGGGGATGGGTTCTGGGCACCACCAAAATTTCTACAAACTTGCCACCCATGCCTTTGATGCAGCTCAACAGTCAAAAGGACTCTTCCTTGCCCATTTGTGCTCCAAAAAGAAACATTATTTCATGAGGAGACACCAATGGAGACATTGTTTCCTGACTTAATTGGCTGATTCAACAGGCCAATGAATCCGTCAATATACATTTTTTACATTGATTCCATGTACCAAAAAATTAGTGGGGGGCGGGGGAGACTTTCAACTGCATTCACCGATCTATTGGGCTCTCAGATACAGGTGTATAAAATGACATGAGAGCAATTCATAGCATATTGAGTTAGAAAATGGAAATGAGTGATTCAATAAGTTTTATAGACAGAGAACTGAAACCTTATTTAATTTCCTCTGAATGTTACACTTCATCTGCTGTGTCTGCATATGTACTGTATACTATCAACATTTAAAAAAACAGATTTACTTTAAGTGACAGAAATGAATTCACATAGACTGTAATAAACCATGAAACTTCTCTCTCAAAGGACATATTTGTGTCCTGTATTGGACAATTAATGTCATTATAGATTGTAGAATTAATAGCCCTCATTAAAAGCATCTGGAGAATTTCACTCACAACTGTGACCAACCAGTAATGCCCAAGTGGAAATCAAGGTTATACACTTAATTCCTGCCTTTAAATTTTACTAAATTAGCTTTTATTTATCAAAGTATGAAGTACTTGTGCCACATAATTATACAAAGCCTTAAACTCTGCTGCTGGTCAACGATAATTGGAAACATTAGATTATGTCTGAGTATATGATTAACAGAATTGCTTTACGTTGATACTAATTAGCGAAGAAAAAACTGAGTTTATTACTTTGACATAATATATTATTGTAACATTCAGAGTTTAATATTTAGAAAAAAATGCTCTTGCTAACACGTGTAATACTTACTGAATCTGAAGTCAGATTTCCATCCCATATTAGTTCAGAATTATTATGATTGCTTATCTATATTGTGATAGCATATAGAGACTGCTAATAAAGGGCCCTGTTGTACTAAGCAGTGTATACATACCTAACTAGATGTTCCCTGCCCCAAAAAGTTTCCAATATAAGTTGCACATCCTCACAACTAGCCTCACTGATTTCAATGAGACTGCTCACAGGGTAAAGTATCACCATGAATAATGGTGTCAGAAGCTGGCTCTAGCTCATCTTACAAATTTTTCCAGCCAGCTCTAACCAGGGCCTCATTGTTCTAAACATTCTGCAACCAGCGGGGTCCCTGCCTCAAAAGCTTCCAATGTTTAGAGGCTGGTCAAAAGAATCAAGAACGCTAGTAAATTTCAGGGACAGGAAGATCCAGCTATTACTGGTCAAAAATGGTGAAAACTTTTTGAAGATTTTTTTTCCAAACAAAAAATTTCCTCAAATTTTGAAAAAAGTTGAAAAATCTCACCTAGTGCTAACTGCATCTATAATTACATGCATTCATGAATTTGTTTAGATCTATATTTGCACCTGTAAAAGTGTCCATGCATGGCTATGGAAATGTTCATGGGAAAAGGAAACCTAGTAATTACAAGCATCTGCACAATTCTCTAGGGACAAATTGTGTGCAAGAAAGATGAGCAAGATAGTTGCTGACTCTGAGAACAGAAAGTGTACAAATTTCTTGCTGTATATTAAAGAGGAGGAAGTGGAAATCAATTGTAAGGTGTATTAAAATATTTGTTTCAGAAAAATGAAGATTTTCTTTCATGGATCATATAAAAAGGTTTCCATAAGCCAAATCTACTAAGAGAAAGAAGCATGACCCATAATGCAATCATAATAAAAGTGAAAGAAAAGAAGAACAGAGAGAATAAAATAAGCTCAGAATACAGAAAAAACCAAAAACCAATGCAACAAAGACTAAGAAGTAAGGTTTTTAATAAGACTGGAAGAGCTCTGCAAAGGATACTTTCTTTCACTACGTCTACACTGTCAGAGAATTTTTTATCAGTGACCAAACTTTCAGCAAAAAAAAAAAAAAGATTAAAGAAAGTTGCTGTTGAGTGTTCTCATTGTCTTCCACTAGTGGCATAGTGCATTCACACTTGTGGTACTTGCATAGGCAGTGAGATCAATGTACGGTGAGCAGCTATCCCACAGTGCAGCTCTCCCCTTTCTGCACTAAGTGATGTGAGAAGGCACAGGGGATCGTAGCACATCATGGGTCTGAGCTCAATGCCCCATTATGCACTGCTTTCTGCCCCAGCATTCCACGTGCCTCCATCTTCAGTTCATGGCATTTTTCAATGTCCCTTATTTTCTGCTTGCCCTGCCATATCTATCTACAAGAATGTATCCTGTGCTGATCTCCACTGCTCTGATAGCTGTCACTAGCACATTGCAAATAGCAGTGGAGTTATTCTTGAAGTTCCAAAGGCAATGGCAGTCTCGGTTGCCTGATGTGGTGTCCGTCATGGAAAGCAGCAACATTAGATTGCTTTTAGCATTCATGGAACAGATGAACACAGTGAAATGTCGTTTTGGGGCTCAGGAAACTAGCACAGAGTGATGGGATCATATCATTATGCAGGTCTGGGATGATAAGCAGCAACTGCAGAACTTGCAGATGTAGAAAGCCACCTTCCTGGACCTGTGTGCTGAGCTTGCCCCAACCCTGTGGCACAAGGACACTCAAATGAGAGCTGCCCTCTTGATGGAAAAGCGTGTGGTGATCGCAGCGTGAAAGCTGGCAACTCCAGACTGCTACCAATCAGTCACAAACCAGTTTGGAGTGGGAAGTTGACTGTGTTAACAGAAGTATGCAAGGTATTTAATCATATTCTGCTGCGATTAACCATGACTCTTGGCAACGTGTGTGAATTTGTGGATGGTTTTGCAGAAATGGGTTTTCCCAGCTGCGGAGAGGCAATAGATGGCATGCATATTCCAATTCTGGCACTGGACCACCTTGCAATGAACTACAACAATTGGAAGGGGTCCTTCTCCATGGTTTTGCAGGCGCTTTTGGATCACCATGGGCATTTCACTCACATCAATGCGGAGTGGTCCAGAAAGGTGCATGATGGGAGGAGGGATAGCTCAGTGATTTGAGCCTTGGCCTGCTAAACCCAGGGGTGTGAGTTCAATCCTTGAGGGGGGCCACTTAGGGATCTGGGGCAAACTCAGTACCTGGTCCTGCTAGTGAAGGCAGGGGGCTGGACTCAATGACCTTTCGGGGTCCCTTTCAGTTCTATGAGATACATATACCTCCATGTGCCCACATCTTTAGGAACATGGGAATGTACAGAAAGCTGCAAGCAGGGACTTTCTTTCCAGGACAAAATATCACTGTAAGGGAAGTTGAAATTCCAACAGTGATCCTGTGAAACCAGTATACCCCTTAATGGCATGGCTCATGAAGCCGTACACAGGAAACCTTGATAGCAGTAAGGAGCGGTTCAACAACAGGCTGAGTAGGTACAGAATGACTGTTGAATGTACGTTTGGCTGATTAAACGCATACTGGCAATGCTAATAGGGCAGGTTAGATCTTCATGAGGAAAATATTCCTACAGTCATAGCCATGACTTGCACAGTATGTAATATTTGTGAAGGGTAGGGCAAAAAGTTTACTTGGGGTAGCCTGCCAAGGCAGAACACCTGGCTGCGCATATTGAGCAGCCAGATGCCAGGACTATTAGAGGGGTACAACATGAGGCAATAAGAATCAGAGATGCCTTGAGGCAACACTTCGAAGAAACCAGTAATGTTTGTTGCTATGCTTGGGACTGCAATGGTTAATTAAATTTGGTATGCTAAGGAGCAGTTGTGATGTTAAGCCTAGGATTCAATTTAAGGAACTGATAAAAGTGCCTGTTGATTTTCAGGTACCATCTGCTATCATAACGTAAGTGGAAACAAATAAAGAGTGCTTATAATTCAAAGAACTTCATTTTTATTGCCAAATAAACCACAATACAAAACCACGTGCACACACAGAAACACACCGATTCTTGGTAGGGCAGAACGTACCAGGTGGGATGACTTTTAGATTGAGCATAAGTCCAGTTTTCATTTGAAAAGCTGTCTGCGGGGTGGAAAGTAGAGGAAAGCACGAAGTGCCAGTAAACTGAAAGGAATGCACGGGGGAAGTTTGTGAAGTACACGGGAAAGAGTTCTGAATGTGCTGAAAGGGAGGATGGGCACACATCTGCTCAGTCTGGACCATTCTGAGAGACTGGATCATGTCAGTTTGATGCGCCAAAACTTTTATCAGACTCTCCATGGCATCCCTATTGTACACACAATTTTCTTTTCTTTCCTGCTTTCCCTCTTTTGTTGCTTTCCCTCCACTTCTTGAATTCACTCTTGTCTGCCTCTGACTGCAACAGCACCTCCCAGAACATATCTTCTTTGCTCCATCTTGGGCATTTTCTTATTTGATGCAGACACTCTGCTGTTGGGGGGGGGCGGTTCTCAAGGTCATGTCTGGAGAGGCATAATTAACAATAAACAGAAGCACTATTGGCAACTACACACAAAGCGTTGAAATGATACATTAAAATATACAGATGGGAACATACCTATCACTTTCTCTGTAACTGTAGGCAAGCACACATGTAGGAGAAAACCCCAAGCTTGGTGAGTGAACCCAGGAGCAGGGTCATTGTTCATTGCAAAAAAGCAATGTGAAAGGGTCACTGGGCACTTATGGGGCACAACTCTCTAAACTTTCCCACCCTTTTCCACAGGCAGGAGTCAGTATGGAAGATATCTCATTTCTGAGAGTAAGCAAGGAAGCAATGGTGCATCTGCTACACACTTATGGCTTCTGCCCCAGTCCCAGTGCTGCTCTCCTGTGTGCAGCTTCGGTCCCTCCCCAAGTATTTGCCGAGTGGTGCGGGAAAGTCTCTGTCAGTGGGGGAAGGAACAAAGAAGCTCTGCCAAGGAACCTCCAGCAGAGGATTGCTGAGTACCTCCAGGACAGTTTCTGAGATCTCTCTCTGGGGATTCTCATGCAATCTCAGACTGCATCAACTCCTTGTTCTGCCGTACTGCCAGGGCCAGCTCCAGGCACCAGCATTCCAAGCTGGTGCTTGGGGCGGTAATCTGGAAGAGGCGGCAGTCCCTGTTGTTTTGCCCCCAAGCAGCACGCTGAATTGCCATGACGGCAGCGGGTTACCGCGATGGCAGCAATTCGGCAGCAGCTTCTATGTTTAGCTGTCCGTGGTGGCTTCAGCTAAACATAGAAGCTATCGCCGAATTGCCGCCACCACGGAAACATGCCTGCTGCCCTAAGAGTACATGGACTGCCCTTGCCGTCCGTGGCGGCAATTCGGTGCGCTGCTTGGGGCGGCGAAAACTGTAGAGCCAGCCCTGCATACTGCCTAGCGGTGCAGAGAAATGCCCACCACACCGAAACACAGCCAGCCTTGTACATTTCTCTGCCCTCAACCCACTTCAGAACTTCACAAAGCAAAACCACTTACCAGGGGTCTCCTCTCCTTCTGGCTCACCAGAAGGTGACTTTGAAGACTGACAAGACACCTCCGGAATGTAGAACAGCTCCTGACTGGAAGCACAACGAGGTGACCCCACTGTGGGCTCCACATCTTCCTCAGCCTTTCAAAATTTCAAAATTCCTGGGGCTTTACAGGGGGAGGGGTAGAAGGTTGTTTAGTTAATGGCAGGCAGCAGAGTTGAAATTGCTGACTAGAGTGGTCAGGAGGGACATTATGGGACACCTTCTGGAGGCCAATAACAGCACTAAAATCAAGCATGGTGTCTACACTAGCACTATGGAGATAAAAGCTTGATGCAAAAAGCCTTCTGACTTTCGTCAAGGTGGTTTTTTTAAGCGCTGGAACTGAGGAGTTTGGTCACAAAAAGTGGCTTTGCAGTGTGTACACCTCTGCTGTTGCATTGCCAAAAGCTGCCTTTGGCAAAAAAACCAAACAAACCTGGCAGTGTAGATCAACCCTTAGTAAGAGCTGTAGAAACAAATTGCAGACAGAGGTTAAAGTGCTGTTTAAGAAGAGACAATGATCTGCTGATAGCATCAATCATTTCAGCACTATGTAGCCTTTGTGGAGATAAGTCTCCTTGAAGCACTTTAAAACATATACCAGACTACAGTATGGAACTGGCAGAAGTGTGTTAGAGCTAAGGTGATAAATTGTTAAAAAGGTACTGAAAAGTCTATAAGGTATTGTAAGAATGTGGGGGGAGCAGAGACCAAAGGAGACCTGTAATTCTCAGGGTAAAAGCAGGAGCGAAAGTAGTAGGAAGGAAAGCAGAAGTTAAACAGAGGATAATTCCAAGTAGAAATCAACTGAAAAATAAAACTGATTTGAAAAAGAAGCAAATATGAACAGCTCATAAATTAGACAGAGAATAAATGACTACTGATTTTTTTCCGCCATCAACCTGTCTCTAATCCCAAGTCTAGTCCATTCCATTATATCCACAACTGCATTTTGTTTTCCCTAGGCTTGGTTTGGCACTGCAAAGGTAAAGTTGTATTAACCAAGACACACAGTTTATCATCATTAATATTTATTTCTAGTCTCTTAATCTATATTAAACCTATGTGTCAAAAAAAACAACAACAAAACCAACAACCGCAAAAGGGCAGATTTTCCATGTTTCTGCCCTACCAAAATTCACTGAATGTTCATTTTAGTGACAATGTGCATTGAGCTGAGATGTGTAATTTTGCCTCTACTTTTATGAATAATCTACTGCTGTGAAGCTGATGTCTCTCCATAAATATATGTTCTGAAAGAGAAGAGTTTTAAGAGGATTCATAGAGTTTAAGGCCATAAGGGATCACCAGATCATCTAATCTGCTCACCTGTATCTTACAGGCCACCACCACCACCCAGCACCTGCACTCCTAAACCCAACCACCAGAATTAGAGCAAGTATTACAGCCCATGGGAGACTAGCCTATTATATGGAACAGGTAGAGAATGGGGGGAACCAGGTGCACCAATGCCGAAGGCCCCTACAATGACAAGAAAATAATTAATTGAGATATACACAGATAATCCAGGCAAGTGACCCATATGCTTCAGAGAAAAAAAAAAAAATCCAAGGTCACTCTCAATCCTTCCCAACCCCACATATAGTGATGAGTTAGACCCTGACCATGTGAGCAGGAACCAGAGATGGTCAAGCACCTCAGAGAAAGAATGCTCAGTACCACCTAAGAGCCCTGGCCCTCCCTGTGCAATGTTTTTCATCTCCAGCCATGACCATTCCTGATGCTTTAGAGGAAGAAGATTAGGGGGGAAATCCACAGAAAATACACAGTGGAGATGGGGGGGGGGAGGATCTCTTCCTCACCCCTTCCAGTTCCTGGCTGAAATCCTGGAGTTTTTAGGAACAAAAGACAAACTGGAAGTTAATGGGCTGTTAGCCCTTCCCCCTACCATCACAAGCAAACACATCATACAATTGCAGTCAAATTTTGCCAACACTCTCTCAAAACTAATTGTTTGCCCCCACAGATTCTATGGGGAGACTGCTCTAGAACATCACCTCATTGATGGTTAGAAACAAAACAATGTAACAAAAATGACTCCAACATCCATCTCCAACCTGTCAGGGCATTTGGATCCAGACCAGAAATTCGTGGCTTGGATTCACTTTTAGTGTTTAATTTAGGCTGTGGTTAGTGAGATCACAGACTGGATACGATACGTTTTGTCATATAATTAACTCGATCACTCGGAAATTACCTTTAGCAGTAGATGTCCTGTAATTCAAAGTAATTACCCATAGGTGGTTTAGCTGCTCATAAGTACAAGGATGGCAGCTGAAGCACTGCTTCTGTGCAAGCCCCTCAGTGCTAGAGATAATGAATTACTAGGTCAACACTGTATAGCCAGTTTAAATCTGGAGTGTCAGCTAGCTCCAAATAATACAGTGTGCAGCTTTATCAAGATGATGTTTGTGAGCAACTGTAACTTTCAGCTCAGAGTTACACAGGTTTCAGTTAAAATGTGATCATTCTGAGCCATACTGAAATGTGTGCTTTCTTGCTGCTTCACTGTATCATCTAGTCCATGCTAATTAATGCATATATAGAGTCACTTTTTGTTAAGCTTTTAAAACACATATTATAAGTTACTGAGGTTCAGCCAGTTACTCTCCAGGTTTCAAACTTGTTTTTTGTTCTGCCAATAAACTCTAAACTCAACAAGAAATTGCATAAATTTAAACTGGATCCATGCAGAAAACAAAGCTGTAGTCTGCTCCTTTGTGTGTGTTTACATGCACTATTATAGTTTAATCTACCTCTTAATTTCTAGAACAATTAAATATTTTTTTCCTTTGTCATTCATTTTGAAAGCATCATGTTCACAGTTGCTGATTACTTTCCTGCTAGGGATTTTAGCCATCTGTGCTACCATAGTTTCTGAGAGAGTCACATACAACAGGAAAAAAAAAAAGACAATAGTCATTAACATGAAACAACAATAAAAGATTTAAATTCGTAAGCTTTGACTTTGCCTACATTTTATGATTAACGAAGGCAAGTGCTTACTGAAAGCTGATTATGTGTTTCATTCTATGTGAAGCCTCAGGGCTGCATCTTAAAACAGACTGTACTGGAATCCCTCAAATTCCACATACAAGTGCAATTTGTTGTCCCAATTTGAATTGACTCTGGGGCCTAGATCACTGAGTCAGCATAAACAATTATGCACATCAGTGCAGCTGAAACAATCTGGTTATATGTCCATGGGCCAACACCAAAATAGTGATACCTGAAGGTCTGAGTTGTTGAGCTATACAAAATAGCACAAAGTTTCCAGTAGCTACATAAATCAAGTCTCTGGTCCATGGAGCTGTTTCTGTCATGGAGGTGGATCAGCTGTCAATGATATCTCCTTCGAGAAGTAGTATATTGTAAACTCTAAGTTTCCAGATGCTACTTTACACACAATTATAAAATCCCTGGGTCAGCTCTGTCCCTGCACAACTGCTTTGTACCTTTGGCATAAATTCAACCCTGATCAAATCTGGACACCAAAAACAGAGGTAGGATGAACACAAGAAGGCTGAACCAAAATACAAAGTGACAGGGAAAAACTGTAACCAGCAACATGGAGAAATCCAGGAGGAGGAAATAACATGCACCAATATGTAACTAAGCAGACATCTTTCACATTCAATAACATATTTTAATCTTATCACATAATTCCAGACTAACACAGGAATGGCGTTAAATTAGGATTGAAGAGAATGGTCCATAGAAAGATCACTATTTTAAGCATTAGGACTTAATACGATAAAGATAGAGAACCAAACCATTCAATTACCTGACAGAAGTTACTCTTAGCCTTTAAATTATTTTCGCTTTTCAGACTGGACCATAATGCACCAAATAAAAGATGCTTTCAAAAGAAATTCCTGTGGGAGGATCATCATGGGCCAAAGTGGTCTTCAGCATCTCCCCACTACATTGCTCCTGAAAAATACTCTCAACAGTAATATATAAACATTTCCAGATAAGTACACTGAATACAAGTTTGTTTTCTCTAGAGTGTTGCTCTCTTTCTTGATGCTAATAATGAGAAGGTTGTGGGAGGGAGGTTAATAGCTGGACTAAGTTTCAATAAAAAATGCCTTTTCATCAAAAATGAAAATTTCCGTGGAAAAAAAGAATTGTTCATGACATCTTCTATTTGTCAAAAAATAAAAACCAAAATATTTTGGAAAGAGTTTTATTTTCAAAATCTGAATCTTTTTAATGATTTTTAAACTAAACATGGTGTTTTAAAAATTGTTTTTTGTTGTCGAAGAAAAAAGTAACCTGTGGGAAATGTTGATAAAAATGAGAAAAGGTAATTTTTAACCTGCTCTAGGTATTTTTTTTTAAATGGTTTAACAAACAAGTAGATTCCCCAATTTCTCCTTCTCTTCTCCTCTGAGCCAATCCTCTCTGACACTTCTCCCCACATCACACAGGTTGAGGGAAATATTTTTGAGAAGATTTTGTTGAAATATTGGAAGAACATCTCTGGAAGTGGAATGTGCGTGTCCTGAATTTGTAGATACTGGTATCGACCCCTTAGCAGCTAGTCAATTTAATACCCACTAATGTGCTGACATATGCTTTGTTCCAATGATTCCAGAGTTCTCTATTTTAATGGTTTTCTCTAGGGTCTCCCATTTCTTCTGTTATTCCAGACAAAGGGCCTGATTCTCCTTTCTCAAACCTAGTTTTGCACCAATATGACTAATTTGATTTCTATGGAATTCCTCCTGATTTATACCTCTGTGAGAGAAGGAGCTTCAGTTGGTGTAATTTGGCATAGTTTCCTTTGCTTCAATAGCACTATGCCAATTTACATCAGCTAAGGTTCTGGCACAATATCTTAGGACATCAAGTCTTTATTATACTGTCATATTTTGGGCAAAATGTGTAAGTTGTTCCACATTACAGAACATGGGACTGAGGTTATTTCATTTTATCTGACACCAACAGGGGCAAAAGAGTTTAAGCTCTTCCTGTATTGCCAAGACCTTGTGCCTATCCTCTAGAAATCTTTCTACAGGGAGCTGTTGCCCTGGCAACTATAGGAAAAAATTAAAATATATGCTACTGAAAAAGTATGCTATTCCATTGTGTTAGCACTGTGCATTATCCAGTCTGGATCGCCACACAAGTGTCAGGAGAAGGGTCTGAATTTAACCATAAAGCAAATGTTACAGCACAGCAGTGATTGTAAAACACTATAGGTCGTGTCCTGCATACAGCTGAAAGGAGTCCTTATTTCCAGATATTGGGTATGATTTTCCATTGGAATTAGTTCATCAAAGAAAAAATGTGTATGTTGAAAGTGGGTGTGCGAAGCATGGATTGTTTGTGTTCAATGTTCTATAGTTTGTGGGAGTTTGAAATGGAAAGAACCTATTAGCTCATCCAGTCCATCTCCCTTTGCCTAATATCTCTAGGTGAACTGATCACAGGTTTGATTTTACTACCACAGTAAGCTGCCATCATAACCAAGCTAAAGTTTAGCTGCAAAACAAGCTACCATTATCACCTTATAATTTCAGTTTTTCATCTGTCAAGGCCACAGTTGTGAAAAAGAGCTCTGCCTTAAAAATGTCAAACATAATGAAAAATGGGCGGGAAAAAATCAATCCCATTCATATGACTTCCATGCGTTTAGGTGCCAGAGACTTTTCTGGGTCATCAACCAAACCCAAATTAGAGAAACCGGCCACATTCTCCTTATGTTTTGTGTAGCCATTTGCACCAGTGCAAAATGGGTGCGTAAAATGCTACCAAAACAAAATGCACCATATTTATATTAGTGGCAACATTCTACCCCTTTTGCCTAGGTGCAAATAATGGTATGAGGTGTAAGGCAGTGGGGGAATTAGGCCCACTGATACTTTGTTTCTCAATACAATATTACCATCCATTTACTTAAATTTCTGAAGAAAAACAGAGTTAATTATGATAGGGTGCTTGGCAACCTGAGAAAAGCTCCCTTTGCTGTATACTGTATCTTCTAAACAATATTTCACTAAACACAGGAAGGCTAAAATACCAATGCTAAAAATATTCCAAAGAAAACTTCCCTGATTTAAACAAAAAAACAAAACAATATCTTGGACATACACAAGATAAAGGACTGTTTGAACAAGGAACTAAGTTCTTCAGAAACCATTAAATAAGATTTTTTTCATTTGAAAGGAGATCAGTTAAACAATTCTTAGAACAATAAACAGTGTGAATATGAAACACTATAATTCCATAATTAATAAATGTTTTTGGAGGTGAAAACAGGACAGTAAGGTTACATTTCAAATTACGCAGCTTTCTTTGTTTTAGATTTTTTTTGCCTTTTTCTTTTTACTTTTGTACCACATTAGTCTGTTGCTTCACTTTCTGCTTCATGAATAATAAAACAGGATTAATGTACTATATAAAAACATTTGTATTTTATTCCTACAATTCTGTGCATTGTTGTATGAAGTTATGGGATTTATAAATCATTCTACCATGACAAACCATTTTCCATCCCTCCCTGCTATGTGCATGGCACTAGTTAGTAAGATTTCTTTCAATTCCTCAGTCATTTATATGGACTAAAAATATCAACAGAGAGAGCTTACTATAATAATGGATGTGGGTCTCTGTCACATGGCAAACCAAAAGCATCAACTCCAGAGCCCTTAGAGAGAAGGAACTAATCACCTTCAATTTAAATTGGGACAAATTTAAAAATAAAGAGTCAAATTATCCCTGTGAATAAACTTCTCAAATGTGAAGTCAGGAAATATCCTTCCAAACATTATTTCCAATTGCATTTCCTTTGCCTCTCTATTCTGAAAATTTTGAGAACAATCCTATATTGTATACCCTTCATACAGAACAATACAATAATCAGTATTAACTGAGATGAATTTATCAAGCGCAAATCATGCCAAACTACCCACATTTCCTTCTTTGAGAAGGCCTAGTGAATAGAGGAGAAGCAATAGGATGTATTTTAGTAAGGCTTTGACACAGTCCCGTGGGACACAGAATCACAGAAGTGTAGGATTGGAAGGGACCTCAGTAAGTCATCTAGTCCAATATCCTGCACTCATGGCAAGAGTAAGTAGTAACTAGAGCATTCCTGACAGGTGTTTGTCTAATCTGTTCTTAAAAACCTCCAGTGACAGAGATTCCATAATCTCCCTAGGCAATTTGTTCCAGTGCTTTGTTCCCTGACAGGAAGTTTTTCCTAATGTCCATCTTAAACTTCCCTTGCTGAAATTTAACCCCATTGCTTCTTGTCCTATCTTCAGTGGTGAAGGGGAACTATTTATAAAAATGATGGTGATAACAACCCTTTACACACTTGAAGACTCTGTCTCCCCTCAGTCTTCTCCTCTGCAGATTAAACAAACTCATTTTTTTCAATCTTCCTTCATGTTTTCTAGACCTTAAATCAATTTTTGTTGCTTTCTTCTGGACTTTCTTGAAGTATGACATCCAGAACTAGACAAAATACTCCATCTGAGGCCTTATCAGTGCTGAGCAGAACAGAAGAATTACTTCTTGTGTGTTGCTTACAACACTCCCGGAAATACATCCCAGAATGATGTTCGCTTTTTTTGCAACTGTGTTACACTGTTGACATGTACTTAGCTTGTGATCCACTGTAAATGCCAGATCACTTTCTGCAGTACTCCTTCCTAGGCAGTCATTTCTGATTTTGTATGTGTGACACTCAAACAAGCTAAAGAAATGGGATCTAAATGAAATTACTATAAAGTGGTGCATAACTAGTTGAAAGACTGTACTCAGAGTAGTTAATGGTTCACTGATCAGACATAGCTAGTGGGATCCTGCAGGGATCTGTCCTGGTTCTGGTACTATTCATTTTCATTAGTGAGTTGAACAACAGTTTGGAAAATATGTTTAGAACGTTTATGGATGACAGCAGGTTGGGAAGGGTTGCAAGTATTTTGGAGGACAGGCTTAAAATTCAAAAAAGATTCTGAAATAAAACCCCAAACTTTAAATGGCTCATGACAGAAAAAAGCTCTCCCTCTCTACAATATAGCTTTTCAAATCATCCAGTAAGGGCTTTAAGGATAAATAATAAGGTTTTGACTCCCTGAATTAGTCTCACTCTCAATCTAGTTGCTGGATCTCTGGTGATGCTGGGAGCTAGACTGATTGCTGGTTTTAGGGTCTGGAAGGGATTTTTTCCATGTTTTTCCCCCACCTTTTATCTGATATCCAGGAGGTCTGGTTTGGGGATTTAAGTTAAAACTTCAGCAGGTTCCAATGCAATTGATATGTTAGAAAATGCCCAGCTGAGGTCCCCATAAGTCACTGGGTTGCCTCGACATGGGTTCTGGGCAAAGCAATACATGGTGAGGAGATGTGCCTCTGTTTCACATAGCTTGTGACTCCCCTCATTTTATCCCTCATACCTCTGGCATGGAAGAGGGAAGGAGGTAGATTCCCTGGCTTCCACTCAGGGCCCTTTGGCAGGCCTGAGGGTGCAGGGGGAATAGTCCTCACATTCCTCTTCAGGTCTACAGTACATCATGGACTTTTGGTGCCATTTGCAATCTCAGTAGAACAACCTCACCAGATAGTTGGGGTTTTGTTCTCCATTTAGTATTAGTTCAAATTAAGTTGTGCTTTGTGCATTTAATCATATTATAGTGTCTGTGTCTCACTGTTACCATGTCCACATTGAAACCCCATTAGTTAAACTGGAGTTAATTTGCAAGGCTTAAATGTACAACTTAAAGTTATGGATGCTCAGAGTTAAGAAATAAATTTCAGTGGACACCTCAATAAAAGGTGTTCTGCAAGACTTGTCTCAACAATTAAACACAAGGCTAAGACTCAGTTTTAAAAAGTGTTCACTTACTGAATGCTCAACTTAAGACACTTCGGGCTTGATTGTTCATAGGTGCTGATAAATTGCAAATAGAACAGTATGTCTCAAAATAAACTTGTTTAATTACTTGGAAAATTTCAAAAACATACAAAACCCATACTCTTCTGGCAGGAGACCACATTTGCAACATTTTGGATTTTTACATTTTTTTTTGGAGGGGGCAGCGGGATAAGGGTGAGAGAGAGATAAGGGAGTTAGAATTGTGTAAAAATTTAGCTTGTTCTGGAAAGGAGTTAACACCTTTAACTACACAGATGTATGTCTTGATCTTAATTACCCACAGATAGCTGGACAGGTCAAGTCATTTAATTCCTCTCTGAAAGATTTTAATGCCACACAAATTGCTTCACAATCCCTGTATGTATATCTAATAATTTAGAAACAATCAGTCCTGAACTGTGCAAGATGAAATTTGAAGCAAATCTTAATTTTTGGTGAATTTGCTGTTACAAACCATTTGTAACAAGAATTGTTGACAAATTGAACTAATACATAGGAGACATAAAGAGCGAATAGTATAATTTAGTGTCTAAATGACCTTAACCATCAACACAATTTTGTTATTCTATCCATGCTTTGGAATCTTCTGTCTCCTTCTAGATCAAAATCTTTACATTCAAACAGATGTAAATGTAAGACTATAATAGTCACACAGGACATCTGTCATTTTTATATTTAAGTAAAAGTATTAGGGCATTATTTTCCATTGCTTTCAATATTTTTTATTCTGCTCACAATTGTACTCCCATTTCATCCTAACTACATTCATTATAAATACTTTTCTTCATAAATATTTCTACAACACAATATTTATGTCTTAATCAGCTCCTTATAAGAAAGTGCTAAGATCCCATGAATACGCAGTAATACATTAATATTTCCATTACTTGTAGTAGTTGAATTTAATGTACATGGATGAGCTTTCAGTCCTACCTGTAACTTGCTCCTACATTCTCAGCATATTTCTCACATTAGCCTTCTGCAACACACCTCCCTGGGAGAGGATCATCTATTCTCTCCTCTCTTGTTCATGTTGCTGTCATCTACCTTCCACCCTCCCCCTGTCCACTTAAGCTTTCCTTTTTAATTTCAGCTCCTGATTTTCTCTCCTCCTTTCTTCAATCTCCCACATTCATCTTTGGTGACTTCAGCTTCCATGTTGATGATCCACCCTTCCCATCAGCTGCACATTTCCACACCCTCACCTCTTTATTTGAAACTGCAGCTCTGGTTCAACTCTCTCATACACGAAAAAGGTCATTCACTTGACTTGTTGACCCCAAACATTGCTCTCTCTCTCCTGTTGCAGAGTTCTCTCTCCCCAGTCATCATCTAGTCTTTTTCAGTGTTGCCCATCAGCCTGCCCCCCAGACCCTATCATTTGGCTTTTCCATGACTTCCAGTCTATCAGTCAGCATTAATAAACTTTTGTCGGCACTCAGCCCTCTCCTCCTTGCCCTCTCTTCTCTTTCTTCCATGAATATGGCCGTTGACTTTCTCAATGCTTCATTCTCCTCCACTCTTGACTCTTTTGCCGCTCTCTCCAAATGCAAAGTCTGTTGTACCCTGGCTCATGCCCAAAGCTGCTTTGTCCATTCCTACTCTTGCTCTACAGAGCATCCCATAAGCAAAGGGACATCCTCTGTTACAAATTCATTCTCTCCTCCTCTTCAGTTCTGTCATTTGCCTAGTTAATTAACTCTACACTTCCAAATTAATTCAACTGTACACCCACAATTCCAGCTGCTATTTCTTCACCTTTGACTCTCTGCTCATACTCTTTCTCTGATGATCAAACTAGCACTGTTTGGACCACCCCACCCTGCCCACACTCTACCCCACACTGCTCCCTTGAAAATTTCAACTTTTCAAAAAAAATCTAAAACTGAAAAAATTCAAACATCTGCATTCAGAGATGCTTCCCCAGGGCTTCATGGAAGTTACTATTTGGGTCCTTTGTGCCCTCATTTTCTTCTGAAGATCGGGTTCCTTGACTGAACTGCCTCTCTCATGATACACTACAGCCTCCCCATTTTCTGAACTGCTGTGGTGTGCTATAGAAGTGCCTGGCCATCAGGGGCAGCTCCAGGCACCAGCACACCAAGCGTGTGCCTGGGGCGGCAAGCCACAGGGGGCGCTCTGCTGGTTGCCACGAGGGCGGCAGGCAGGTTGCCTTCAGCGGCTTGCCTGTGGAGGGTCCACTGGTCCCGCGGCTTTGGCGGACCTCCTGCACATGTGCCACCGAATCCATGGGACCAGGGACCTCCCGCAGGCAAGCCGCAGAAGACAGCCTGCCTGCCGTGCTTGGGGCGGCAAAATACCTAGAGGCGCCCCTGCTGGCCATCATATCTCATGGAAACAGATCAGCTGGGGATCCCAGCCCTTATCCACAAGACCTCAAATACAGTTTTTGAAGTGAATAGAAATCCAGTTTTGTCACAATGTGTGTATACACAGAGGGAGACAGAGACAGAGAGAGATGGATCTGACAAGGATTAATTTATATTTTTGAGGTATAAAAATATAAGAGTGAACAGTTCATTGATAATACGGGTATTCAGATGTTTCAGAGCATCTTTGTGATACAAGACAGGTTGTCAGAAGAGATTCTCTCATGAGGTTTGTGTGTTCCCTGCTACTGGCACAAATTCCCAAGATAATTTTCTTTCAGTAACTTGGTACTTCAGATCTCAGCCAAAAGAAGTTAATAGCTTTTCAAATCTCAATATGTATATACATTATTTATTTTAAAAGGTCCAAATTTGAGCTGGGGGTGAAAGGCCAATCAAGTCTTATTTTATAACAAACAAAATTATGGGTCTGATCCTGCTGCTATTGAAATCAATGGCAAAACCTTCACTACTTCAATGGAAATAAAATATGGTCCACTTTGTTTGAACTTCCCACAATATTAACTTGTCGATCATTCTAAGTAGAGCATACTTCTCAAATAATTTTGTTCTCACAATGACTGTAAGATTAGGTCCCAGATTTTTTTCCTCCACTTTTGATCACAGGAGAGAAGAGGCAGAATTTGGTTTGAGTTTGTTTTCTAGAACTTTTCAAACTCATATACTTGCAGGCAGTGCTAGGACAAAACAAAACAGAAATGGGCATTTTTTACAGAAACTGGCATATTTAACAGAAACTTAGCAAACACATTTATAGTGGCGGTCACTGAATATGTAATAGGAATTATGTACTTACATTTCTCTTTAAATTGAGGTCAGAGAAACGTGCAGAAAGATAAAAGAGTTAAATGTGCAAATTTTGACAAGCCAAGCTAATGGAAAATTTAGGAATCTTTTAGAAATGAAGATAAATGTTATACCTGGGGAAATGGTATCTTCATAGATTATGTCAAAGATTAAGACATGCATAAGTGATTTAGCTAGCTAAAGACAAATGAGACGCACAAGGAGCCAAGAAGGTAATAGTTTTAAGGCAAAGTTATTAAGTTTAGCTAAGCAAAACAGTTCAGAACACGCAGAGTAACTTCTATAAATTAAATGGAGTCATTTTTATATTTTTATTTAAAATATGTATCGCTAAACTTAGAGAGAAAAGGAAAGATGCAGTTTTTAAAGGATTCTACAGATGAAACATACAAGGCCAGATCAGTTCACTATTATGAGCTCGGGGACTTGTTGAGGGTACTCTAACAAAATAATATTGTTGATAAATGTAAATCTGATTTGGTGTTGTAAAGCACAGAATTTACAATGTACCTGAAGGAGATGAGGATTTATAAGCATAAAAAAACTCTACTTAGCTACAGACCCACATTTTGCACAGTGCAGTTTATCATTTTATTTTTGATATTTTGGGAAGCATGCCAGATTGTTTTTAAACTCAGAAACCGCATAATAATTTTGGAGGGGACCCACAATTGAATCATTATTACGCTTCCTAAATAAAGGAGATGAGTGTTTATCTACTTAGAAAGTTTGTGATAAAGTGTCCTCAATATTCTATTTAAAAGGAAAAAAGATTGCACAATAAAGAAGGCATTAGTTGTGGGGAACAGTTCCATCAGCTTTTAATTTGTCTACCATTCTGTGCACTCCAATGCAGCGTATTCTCTCTCTAATACAAATCTTATTTTTAAATCCTTCTTGTTTTGTTGTTCTCTTCTAAAGATTGGCTTTCTATGGAAGCTATAGAAAGTTGCAAGTATTTTGTTACTTTATCGTTCTGGCATATTAATGTACATACATTATTTTCGTGACACTTTATTGCTGAGACAATTCAACAAATATCTTAAAATGATTAATAAATTCTAAATAGATAATTCAACATCCTATGGAACATCAAGTTGATTCCATTATTATTATTATTATTACTAAAACTTTTGCATGTAAGTTTTCATGCATATTTAGCTCTTTGGGGTGAATGGGTTGAATTGGTTACTGACATGGATTAGAAAACACAACCATGTAAGGTAAAAAAATATGACCAGGGTAGAAAGTACATTGATTAGAGAACTCTCTGTAATACCGAAGAAGAAATTCCAGAGTGATTAAAATTCAGAATTTAAGTGTCTCAGAATTTGGTGCTGGAAAGGCAAGATGTGAAGGACATAGTGCTAGTGTTCCCAGTTGAGATTTAGGAGTAGAAATTTGATCTTCCCTACTGACTAAAGAAATCTTTCAGATTAGTTCACATTTTGGGAGATTAGATTTTCAATGAGCCTTCAGTCCCCGAGTTGGAACTGAAACTTAATCATAACTTTGTTTTGGCACTGACAGAGGGAGTATCGATCAGAGAGGATGTACATTATCACAATGGAATCAATCTTTCCCCTTTGGCTTCTCACATGCCCATCCATATTCCCCAATGAAATCTTTTATTACCATTAAAAGTACATCAGCCAGCGATCCTCAGACTATGGTCCACAAAAAACTCGGTGGGGGTGTGAAGTGAGCCGATCCATCACATGGTGGTGGCCCGTCTCTATTTCCTGCTGATAAATCGCCTTAATACACAAACTTTGATACATTATATATTACTTTTCACCTTGAACACCAACCACACAGATGGCTAATTACAACCTGGATGAGAGTGGGAGGTGAACCATACAATTGGGACTGACAGGAGAGGTGGCACGCAAGACAATTTCTCTAAAAAGATATGGTCCATTCTACGAAGATGTTAGGAACCCCGGCGGCACAGATTGTTTTGCTAGAGTAATGAGTAAACAATCAGGCCCACTGTGATCCTTCTGATGATTATGAATTGATCCACACTATACATATAAAGATAGTTTGCATTATTAGCTATTCTCCTTACAATTAATTTTGTATGAAAACATATATTTTCAGCTATTTCAGTTCAGGGTATAGGATTACCAGGCAAGTTATTGACACAAGCATACTTTGTATGTAGAAATTACTGCACTGTGTAAAAAAATAAAATATTTTCCTCTCTTCCATATTTTTCCCATACATAGGAACAAGAGTTGAAACCCTTTTGTACAAGTAAATATGGTCAGATACCAAAAATAGAATAATTTTGTGATTTAGATATGGAAATAATATAGATTTGTCCAAAACCAGAGGGGTCTTGGGTCTTTTCAAAGGTTTGCAGGAGATATACTTTAAGATTAATCCTTTGGAAATCAGACCCTCCCCCCCCCAAATCAAAGCTTTTTATCTACATAATATTAAAAAAAAAAAAAAAAGTGAGCCAAATTCACCCTGGTTTGTTTGTAACTCTGATGAAGTCAATGTTTTGAGATATTTCAAGGAGACAGCATAGAACACATTTCCTTTGATGGCCATAGTGACATTATATTTTGTGTGATTAATGTACCTTGCTATTGCATGGAAGAAAAAGCATAAAATAGAAAGGCATTTATGTAACAGACATGTTCTGACTCTATGCAGCACTCAAAAAGTTAGGAAATCCCTCCCAGCCCCCATGATTTTTCTGAAACAAGCAACTACATAAAAATGCTCTTTATGAGAACAAGATTAAAATATTGTGTTCACAGGCCATAAAAACAACAGTGGGCGAGATGGGAAATGTCAGTTGCATTAAGCTTCTGCAGTGACAGAGGAAAGCGGGTGTAACAGGAAAGTCAGAGAAAAAAGGTGTAGCTAACTGGATGAATTCTCCCTGCCTACATATCACTGCAGAGGCAGCAGTCTTTTCTAAAAGTGTTGCTCAAAATATACCACCAGTGAAGTGTCACTGCCACTAGCTTATCTTGACTATACTTGCTAATTACTCCCATGAGAATCATATTTCCCCTGCTTTCTTTCATTTACTTCTTCCCTTCAGTCAAAATATAGCACTGGTCTACCTCACAGTGGCATACATTGCAACCTATTGGCAAGTGTCCTTCCATCTATTCAAACTCAACTTCTTCCTTCTCCATTACCGGGGATTGTTCCACCATCCTCCTTGTCCCTCCCAGGCTCACATCAGAACATTTGTTTTTCATTTCTTTCTCTCACTCAATCACCAAATTGATTCTAGCTGGGATTCCTAAGGGAAATGTGCTCTAACTCCTTTAGGTGCCTTTACAAATGTCAGCCTCCGTTACTAAAACCCATTGGTTTCTCCTCTACATCTCAAAAAAAAAATATCCTTCCTGTCAGCTCCATTTCCATCATACATTTGTGAACCTGTTAAGCCCGAAATGCATTTATTATATAATTATTTTTCTCTCTCAATATCCTTTCAGATTTTTCTGATGCACACCAGTGCTTTAAGAGGAACTGGTGCGTGCTGATCAGGTCCCTGGCAATACTCATTTCAAGAAAGGCAGGGCATAAAACTCTATTATGGTCCCAGATGAAAACATCAGCTAACAACCTCTGTGTTGATATATTGTGGATTCAGAATAGGCACCTTAAGTACAATTTGTCAGCTACAAATATGAGGATAGTAATATGACATGCCAAGTGCACTGCCCAAATATATTCCCAAGGGTCTCATGAGTGACAGTTACAACCATCTCTGCTGGACAGAAAATGACAGCAAAGTAAGGAAGAGCAGCTGCAGCCTCAAAGATAGGCATTGCCAACAGTTTCTTCCTATTGACTCTACCTATTGAAATTAGCAGAAGGCATTTTGGATTGACCAGAGTAAAATCTTGTGCACTCCAGAGTCCAAAATTGGTTTAATCCAAGAAATGCATTCCTAACTACTTCTCTTCTCCTTTCCTTAATAGGGAAAGGAGTAAAATGAGCTTGTTCAGACTGTAACAGAAACCAGTGCACTGAGTCAGAGAAACTGAATGGACTTTGACTTTAAAAAAAAGCTGATGCTCTGATTAGGGTACAAGTGTCAAATTAATGCATTAAACACAGCTACAATTCCATATATACTTCTCTAATGATCCTTTTTGAGTTAGTACTTGCTGTAGTTGCCATAGGAATGGTATTTCCAAAGGGATAGGGGGTGGGGTGGGACATCTAACAAGATAGAATAGTCTGTGATGATAGGGTCTACCAAAAGGTTTGCAAACTCTTCATCTAAATCACTAGCAATTGTAGTTTTCTGTAACTGTAGATATGTGGTATGCTGGGATGAACTTTTTTTTTTTTTCCAGGCCATGCCATCTCTCCAACTTCAGGCTTGAAGTCATCAGTGCTACTTAGGTGGCCACTACACCGCTTGGGGACAGAGGGTGAGAATGATCGGTAATCTATACAACAATCACAATCACACTGGGCAGTGGTATACAGGCAGGAGTGAAAGTAACTTAAAGGACTTACTGGTACTCCGGAGTCCTTAGGAGGAGGCGGGGCCTCTACCAGAAGAGGTGGGGACTTTAAATACCTGGGTGCTTTAAATCAGGATTTAAAGGGCCCAGGGCTGGGGCTCTGATAACAGCAGCTGAGAGCCCCGGGCTCTTTGAATAGTCCCCAAAGCTACCAGCTGCAGTAACAACTAGGAGTCCCAGGGGTGATTTAAAGGGCCTGGGGCTCCAGTTGCTACACCACAGTGGGGCCCCAGGCACTTTAAATCACCATCAGAGGGGGCCCCAGCCTCTGGAGGAGCTTTAAAGGTCCCAGGGCTCTGCTGCAATAGTGGCAGCCAGGAGCCCCTGGCCCTTTAAATCACCACCAGAGCCCTACTGCTGCTACCCGAGGGCTCCAGCTGTGGGGCTTGGGTGGCAATTTAAAGGGCCCCAGAGGGTAGCAGCAGTGGAAGCCCTGAGCCCTTTAAATTGGCACCCAAGCTGCACTGCCAGAGCCTTTGGGTAGCAGCAGCAGCCAGAGGCTGGACAGTGATTTAAAGGGCCCGGATGGTGTTTTAAAGGGCCCAGGGATCCGGCTGCCACTAGCACCTCAGGCCCTTTCAATTATCCCCAGAGCCCTGCTGCCAGAGCCCTGGGGTAGTGGTGACGGTGCACCGGCAGCAAATTAAAGGGCTGGGGGCTGTAGCGGTGGCCAAGCCCTTGGCCCTTCATCCCTTGCTCAGTGCACTGGTTCTGCTTGAAGAGAACCCTTCATGTTTACAAAGAGGAAGGCAGGAATTGCACCAAATACATTCTTTTCTATTGCAATATTTTATTCTTCAGGGGAAAAAAGATTAAGTATAAACATCATCAGAACAACCACAAACCTGACCCCAAAATGTTTGTTTGCACAATTAATTTCCCTTAGGTTTGGTGGTCCACGCACAGCAGATTGAGTTGTTAACTTGACAGGGGCGGATCCAGGCACCAGCAAGCCAAGCGGTAGGCAGGTTGCCTTCGGCGGCATGCCTGCAGAGGGTCTGCTGGTCCCACGGCTTCAGTGGACCTCCCGCAGGCAAGCCCCCGAATCCGTGGGACCGGGACCTCTTGCAGGCAAGCCGCCGAAGGCAGCCTGCCTACCATGCTTGGGGTGGCAAAATACCTAGAGCCACCCCTGTAACTTGACAAAGCAAATGCCAAGTGTGTGTGAGAGGAAGTTGTAGGGAAAGAAACCACTAACACCATATCTAGTGAATCAGTTCCAACATACGAAGTTTACTATTCTGTCATTACCATCACCAAGATGAAAATTAAGACTGATCATCCACCAGATTTTTTACATTCATCCAATTCAGAAACATGCTATTCTGATAAAACATGCACTGTTCTCAAGAGTTTTATGATTCTAAGATTGCTGGGGTTTTGTTTCTTTCCCTTTAAGGAAGGGGTGGTTCATTTAATAAATCACACAATATTCATTGCTTCTTCCCAGTTACCAGAGTTTTGTGTCATGCTGGTCAGGCATAAATATGTAAAACAAGTGGTATATTGTATATAGAAATTTTCAGTACTGTAAATCAGCGTCAGCTAATGAGCCAGTCCTCCAAAGTCACATCAATTTGACTGATGATCACCAACACCGAGCAGCCAGGGTAGTTCATCAAAGCTGTTTTAGTAGCAACATCTACTGTGTAGACTATTTAGACTTCTTTGTTACCTTAAAGTAAATTCCAGCAGATTAATGTAGCTTTTTGTTACATTGTAAACTTTGTCTAAGCAAATATCTTCCTGTATATTGCAACATGACAAAAATTTGAATGGGTTCCAATTAGAATTTATAATTAGTCATGCCACCGTACAACTGCTGTATTTTAAGATATATTGTACAGTAAGGCTTTGTCTTGACCATGTTATTCTTTTCATTTTTTTAAAAGCTCTTACATTTAGATGTATTTTGTTTTAAGTTAACAGCAAAGATTGTTACTAAAAAAATTTATGAGATTCAAAATCATTAGTATAAGAACAATACAGGGTATACCTAGGCTTTGCCACAATTCAACTGGATATTTCAGAATGTGCCTATATCTAATTACATAAGTAGTTTTGACAAAGTCATTGGATTACATGATGAAGCCAATGAGACAACTCCACTGATTAACATTAAGCATGTCCTGAATACTTACTCAATAACATAACACTTAAAAACAAGATGATATTGCAGAGGGGGAAAACTTTTGCTTTTATTTACCCACCAAGACTTAAGCCTTACTGTCTGTATTTCCCTTCAACAGCCAAAAATCAGAAGCAGGTGAACTAGAGCACTCTGCTGAAATGCCTGCAGGTGCTTGAAATATTAAATTCTTACAAGGGAAACACAAGATCTTGAACTGAGGTATTGGCAGTTAAAAATCTGAAAGTCACTCCTTCCTCTTAAAACTAACTCTAGGTGCTATTTATAGGCTATTTTTTGAGTTTTGAAAAATGGCCAGGGCTGTTTCCCAGACAGAGACATCATACATTCTTTCCAACAGCAGACTTATAATCCTGGAGAGCCTCCATAAGACTCCAGCAGACATCTTTCCCAATTAAAACTTGGAGGATTACTGCCAAGAAGATGTTACCTTGTATGAGGCAAGTAGGTAGAATCCCAATGAGAGAAACATTGCAAAATAGAAAACTAAGGTTGCTCAATAATTGTCCATAAAATTTCCCCCCCCACCACCACCAAAAGAAATCAGGGGGCTTTGACAAAATTACATTTTCATTGAAGGTGTCTGTCTTCCTTGTAATTTCTTGATTTTTCATTGGAAAACCAGAATTCCAGTTTTTGATAAAATTTCATCCAAATTTTAGCATAAAAATTTGATAAAAATAAAATTCTTTGTTTTAGTTGAAATTTTCAAGGGAGGGAGCTATTTTTCATCCAGTTCCATACAAAAGCCAATGTAAATATAAATCACATGATTAAAGTTAACTTTAAATATTATATACTTGGTACAAGATTCACAGTATAGGATGGTAAAGCACAGAAATGAAGTAATCTCTCTCGCTTTTAAAGGCCAACAACATAACTTTGGGCAAATTGTTCAAATTGTAAAAGAAGTTTTAGTTGCATTTAAAAGTGAAGAGTTAAAAAATACACAAGGGATTGCTTCCTCTTAAAACTATCTGTCCTGACAGGAATACTAAAGCTAACTGAATAATTTATTGAGTGATTTTTGCCTCTCTTTTTTCACAGAATTTCCACAAATTTTCTTTTTAGTCAAACCACTCATATTTTAGGATGTTTGTTTCTTAAACATATGTGCTATTTATGAATAGTCAGAATATTCAGTTGTCACTTTTATAATTCTAGTTTTGGTTAATTATAATTGGTTATATGATCTTATTTCTGTTCCTTGATTTGATGAGTGTAACTCAGAATCTTTTATGAAGTCCCTGGTTCTTTAATTAACTCTTGGTAGATGGCTAAGTCGACTTTTAGATTTTAAAGCTTCTCATTTGTAGGACATTCACAAAACATCTCTAGATGTTAATTCCTAGAAAGTTAGTGTACTATAAGATTTCTGGGCTGGGTACAGAGTTCAAATTTAAATTTTCCCCATTCACATTTCACCAGAGTAACAGCATGGGATGTACAGCTGCCATGAGAACCTTATTTAAATGCCAGCACACCATTAAAAGAGAAGCTTCACTCTCTAGGATATCGAAGCTTTCAAATGTAATGCAAGTTGCCAATACAATATATAAATTGCACAATCTGGTACTATCTGCGTAGAGAATAGAATATTCTGTCCCAAGCAGTTTAGGAAGGCTGCAGGAGAGAATCCCCTTCCTGTGGACAATTGGGCCTGTGTACCCTCTGATTGTGGGGCTCCTTAACGTGCAGCAGAAAGGATTTCCTCTTGTAAGCCTTACAAAACATGCAGGATATCTAATGATTTTAGATCTTCTCTAAGCTAGCCACACGAGTGCACAATCTTCCTTAGAGATTAAAGTCATGCAAAATTTGCTGTACATCCATAGCATTCAATAACTTGGACAATTCCAAACAGAAGCTCAATAGAACATATAAAAGGTTCTTCTCAGTGAAGGCTATTTCCATAACTAATTCCTATTTCCTAGTGTCTACTATACAGCTGTTATTGGGTTTGGGTTTTTTTTTTTTCAAATCACATTTAAATATACATAAAGTGGTGGGAAATATATTTTCCTCAACTCTTTGTACTGAAAGCAAAATAGCCCCCTCTCCTAACTTTCCAGAAAATATTCACCTTCAAACAGAGACCACTGGCCAGATCCTCATCTGGTATAAATTAGCACAGATTCATTGATGCCCATGTGGCAATACTAATTTACACCAACTGAGAGTCTGGCCCTATTGCAGCCTAACGGATGAAAGAAATATCCAAACAATAGGAACAGCTAAAATGTTTAGAATTAACTGCATTATATGGCATTAAGTATAGCAGTTCCAAGTGAAGAGTCAAGGAATACTAGCCATGCTAAAATGAGAATGATGAAAATGGCACATATCAATGTGTATGTGTTATATTTTAGTGTAAGAAAAAGATACAAAATGCTCACAACAGTTTCATGAAAAATGTAAATTTTGCCCACATTCCTTGCAATAGCATGCTTTTGGTAGATGGCCCTGTAAAACAGATTATTGTGTTGATAATATCATTCACATCAAGAACACTATATTTAAGCTAAAATACGTAAAATGCTCTATTGATGCCTACATAAATGTGTTTAAAAGAGATGATTAAACATACTTAAAGTAGTAAGAAAGATTTGTGGCTAATAGATAATTTGAAGGATAAACCATTTTAATTTAAATATACTTGTACATTCCATAAAAGTGACCTTTACTATGCATATGAAAAATAATACAAAATTGGATCCTCTAAGCTTCAGTAAAACTATTAATATTCTTCACTTCATCTTCAAATTTAATCATATCATCAAGGCCAGCCAAGCAAGCTAAGTAATAATTTAGCTTATCCCTATAAACAACATGAAATGTACTTTTGTAACCATATGTGTCTGGATAATGTATTTTACACAGGACAACTTCTCATGGGCCTAGCAGATCAATAGATCTGAATAGTTTATCTGTGAAAGTTTTAAATTGACTTCCCAGGGAATACATTACAAGCAACATTACTGGCTAAAAAGTTGTATAAAATCCTTACTCATCCATCGTTTCAAGAATCTTTGTTCATACTATACAAAGCACAACTGGGAACAAAACTTTAGCTTTACAGCTCTTGGTTCTCTCTCTTGGACTTAACCAATACATTTCATACATTGGTGTAATCATTTGACCAGATGATTTTTCTTCTTCTCTCTCTCCCATGATGTTTTCCACATAACTCATGATTTTATATCATATTCCCCCTTAGTCTCCTCTTTTCCAAGCTGAAAAGTCCTAGCCTCTTTAATCTCTCCTCATATGGGACCTGTTCCAAACCCCTAATCATTTTAGTTGCCTTTCTCTGAACCTTTTCTAGTGCCAGTATTTTTTTTTTGAGATGAGGATACCACATCTGTACGCAGTATTCGAGATGTGGGCGTACCATCAATTTATATAACAGCAATAATATATTCTCCGTCTTATTCTCTATCCCCTTTTTAATGATTCCTAACATCCTGTTTGCTTTTTTGACCACCTCTGCACACTGCATGGACATCTTCAGAGAACTATCCACAATGACTCCAAGATCTTTTTCCTGATTTGTTGTAGCTAAACTAGCCCCCCATCATATTGTATGTATATACAAATATAGTTGTATATTTTTTCCAATGTGCTTTCCTTTACATTTATCCACATTAAATTTCATTTGCCATTTTGTTGCTCAATCACTTAGTTTTGTGAGATCTTTTTAAAGTTCTTCACAGTCGCTTTGGTCTTAACTATCTTGAAGCAGTTAGTATCATCTGCAAACTTTGCCACCTCCACTTCCCCTTCTTCTCCCAGATCATTTATGAATAAATTGAATAGAATTGGTCCTAGGACTCACCCTTTGGGGACACCACTAATTACCCCTTCCATTCTGAGAATTTACCATTAATTCCTACCCTTGTGTTCCTCCTCTTTAATCCAGTTCTCAATCCATGAAAGGACCTCCTTTTATCCCATGACAACTTCATTTATGTAAGAGCCCTTTGGTGAGGACTTGTGAAAGCTTTTCTGGAAATCTAAGTATCACTATGTTCCACTGGATCTCCCTTGTCCACACGTTTGTTGACCCCTTCAAAGAACTCGATATAGATTAATAAGACACGATTTCCCTTTGCATAAGCAGTTTGACTTTGCCAATAATTTATGTTCTCTATGTGCCTGACAATTTATTCTTAACTAAATGGTTCAACTAATTTGCCCCAGGGGGTAACTGACGTTAGACTACGGTCTGAATGCTGGGATCACCCCGAGACCCTTTTAAATATTGCGTTACAGTTAGCTATCTTCCAGTCATTAAAGGTACAGAACTGATTTAAAGGACAGGATTACAAACCATAGTTAATAGTTTCCTCAACTTCACATTTTTGATCTTTCAGAAATCCTTGGGTGAAGCCATCGGTCCCGCAGTGGACGTGTTTAATGTTGAGTTATCATTCATTCCAAAACCTCCTTCATGACACTTTCATCTGGTGACAGTTCCTCAGATTTTGTCACCTAACAAAAGCTGGCTCAGGTTTGGGAATCTCCCTAACTTCCTCAGCCATGAAACTGAAGCAAAGAATCCATTCATTTCTCCGCAATTTACTTTATTGTCTTAAGCACGTCCTTTTGTACCATCGTCATCTAGGTCCTCACTTGGTTTTTGCAGGCTTCCTGCTCTGATTACTTAAAAAAACATTTGTTATTACCTTTAGAGTTTTTGCTAGCCCGTCTTCAGCTTCCTTTGGCTTTTCTTATTACATTTTTAACTTAATGAGGCAGTGTTTTATGCTCCTTTCTATTACCTCACTAGATTGTGACTTCCACTTTTAAAAAGTGCCTTTTATTCTCTCACTGCTTCTTTTTTACATGGTTTTAAGCCACAGTGGCTCTTTTTTAGTTCCGTTACTGGTGTTTCTTAATTTGGGGTAACATTAAGTTGAGCCTTTATTATGTGTCTTTAAAAAGCATCCATGCAGCTTGCAGGGATTCATTAGTACTGTACTTTTAATTTCTGTTTTACTAACCCCTCATTTTGCATAGTTCTCCTTTGGAAATTAAATCCAAAGTGGTTGGCTGTGAGATGTTTATTCCCGACCACAGGGATGTTTAAATGTTGTTATACTATGGTCCACTATTTCAAACGGTCCTTATAGTACGGTCAACCCCTCTGAGGAACAGCTGCTGTGATCCACTCAGAACTAAATCTAGAGTTGCCTCTCCCCTTGTGGGGTCCTCTACCAGCTGCTCCAAGAAGCAGTTATTTAAAGTATCAAGAAATTTTGTCTCTGCATTTCATCCTGAAGTGATATGTTCCCAGTCAATATGAGGATAACTGAAATTCCCCACTATTATTGAGTTCTTAATTTAGATAGCCTCTCTAATTTCCCTTAGCATTTCATCATCACTATCATTGTCCTGGTCAGGTGGTTGATAATAGATTCCTGATGTTATATACTTATTAGAGCATGAGATTACTATCCATAGAGATTCTATGAAACAAAGTAAAAATCTTCAGTGAAACCACATTTGATTCTACATTTTCTTTCACATATAGTGCCACTCCCACCCACTCCCAACCCCACCCCCCTGCACAACCTATTCTGTCCTTCCAATATATTTTGTACCCCGGATGATTGTGTACCATTGATTGTCCTCAGTCCACCAGGTTTCTGTGATGCCAATTATATCAATATCCTCCTTTGTCACAAGGCACTCTAGTTCACCCATCTTATTATTTAGACTTCTAGCATTTGTGTACAAGCACTTTAAAACCTTGTCACTATTTATTTGTCTGTCCTTTTCTGATGTGTCCGAATCTAACAGAAAGACAGAGAAAGGGTAGTACAGAGAGATGACCTGACTTGCCCAGGCTCACCCAGCAAGCCAGTTGCAGATCAAAGAACATACTCCAGGCCTCTTGACTCCCACTACAGTGCTCTAGGCACTGGCAGTATCTAAATGACTTCCTGCCATATGCATACTTATAATAGGAAATACTTAATACTTAACTTTACTTAAAAGTGTACGACAATCAGTGATGGCAAAGATATAACTAAGGTACTTGATTTATTTTATGTTGCTCACTGCTGTTAACTTGTAACATCTCCTTGTACATCTGCTCAGTGTGTTTAAGCATAATATTTTAGATTTCCCTTTCTGAGACTGAGCTGGAAAGTTTTGTTCCAAACTATATTAGAAATGTTTATGAGTCTTATTCTGATAGGATAATTGGTGACTGAAATATAGTGCTGAAAACCAGGGGGAGAAAAAGTATCAGAACTTGATGTATGGTACTAAGATGTCTTTGCTTTATTATAATGTAGCACCATATTGACACCTTCAGCTGATACACTGAACAGCTACAGCACAGACAGCAGCAGTACCACATTCCCTGTGCTCCTAAGCCTTTCTACTGCGGCCAGCAGCAAAATATTTATTAATAATATGTGAGTAACATCCACCAAGTCCTGTACTGAGACCCATTTAATACTGGTCATCAAAGAGAAGTAAGTAACTAAGCGCACTCACTGCTCTAGATTCAATTCAGTGTGACTTTAAGGTGACTCATTGGGCTATTGAAAGTTTTTCAGTAGAAAATTAGTGTTTCAACCAAACAGGAATTTTCTAGGAGTCTGCTTTTTAGGGAAAAAACATGAATGCATCAGAAAACTGAAAATCTAAGAACTGAAAACTAGTTTCTAGGGCTATTCCTGCCCCATCCAATCTACTGCCATTAAATGAAACTTTTGGGGCAATAAAAACCAAAATTTGGGATTGGCTTGTTTGTTTTGGTTTTTTTGGATAAAAAAAACATTTTCTAGTTACAATCTTGATGAACACAGCTTATCCATTTTTGTTAAAATTTCCTGCAGGAAAAAAAAAATTTCCATATGGTTCTAGTGACCCATTACTAAACCACTTTTGCCATTCAGCTTCTCACCCTCAGTAATATGTTTATTTCAAAGACACCCTCCATTCACAAACTACTCTTCATTATTTTTTATTATGACAGCAGTGCCAAAAGGTTAGGGGCCATTTCACTAGACACAGTACACACACACAATGACAGTTCCTGCCCCACAGAAGTTACATTCTGAATAGACAAGAGGAAAACAGGTATTTACATATAGATCAAGATTTGCAGAATCTGAACCAAACAACCCAATTCCACAAAGCCTAGGGCTGCAGTAGTGGAGGCTTATCTCATGGGTTTTCCACGGGTAACCTAATACTGGAATTATTTAAATTCAAATATAGCTATTCATGCATGCAAGTGCTATTTGTTGATAAGAATATGCTGAATTTCTGAATCATACAGTTAAATCCTCTAATATGGCATTCACAATCTGTCACCCATATAGTCAGCTTGTTCTTTGTTTATGAGTGTTGTAGCAATTCAGAGTATATTATAAATTGTGCCCTAGGTTAGATAATCTGTTCACTACACAACATGATTCAGTGAAAATTGCAAGTTAGCTGCAAATCTATTTAACTATCTTATGTATGATTCCTGGCATAAATACATCTGGACAGTAAAAGAAAAAGGATGAACGTCTTAATATTTATCTTATTCAAAATTTTCAAAGGACATTCTATAAAACGTCTTCAATTTATTACACAACATAAAATGCCAGATGACAAAGCACAAAAACCTCAAGTAAACATAACATGTTTATGAACATACCAAACATTCTGGTACATACAGAGCTCATTGAATAAAAAGCAACATTTACATAGTTACCATAGTGTAAGCTAAAATACCACATTTATTTCCTACTCTAAAAATACTGAGGTCTCTTTAATACTACTGTATTATTAACAGTGGATATATGTTGCCTCTTTAATGATAAGGACCATATGCTCTAGCATCCATAGGCAGGATTATAATTTATCCATTTTAGCTCTGAGCTATCTATATATGTTTTATGAATACATGGTCTAGAATATGGTCTAACTCAGTAATAAGCCTAGGAGTGCAGATCTGGGGGATGTAAAGATGAAAGAGAACCATTCGCCCAGCCATAATTTTAAAATATGTAGCAGGTGGCTAACCAACCTTTTAAATCTGAAGTGCTTCTGCTCTAGTTGAAAGCAGATGCTACCATATCTTTGAAGCTGGTCTTTGAAGATAAAGGGACATTTAAAGATTAGAAGAAACAAGACATTTAAAGAGAAAGATATGAGAAGACGGTCTTTTTCCTGACCAAGCAACAGAAGAAAATAAAGGGCCTGATCCTGCAAACGGTTATGCATGTGCTTAAAGTTAAACACATAAATAGCTCCGTTGAAGACCGAGACTACTCAAGTGTTAAAAGTTATGTATTAGTGTTTACAGGATCATGGTCTAAACTTGTATATCAAAAAGAAAAGAATATTTTAGTGGAACTTCTCCGTATATCAAATGCTATTTTTATTTAATTAAGAATTTTCTTTCTTCTTCCTTAATCTCTGCTGCACAGAGTCCGCTAAGGTAGTGAATAAATACTCTTTATAGCAATGGCAGACACACACACACACACACAGAATTAGAACTGAAACTTCCTTGAGGTGGCTACAAGTCTAGCTGCAGTATACTTGCCAAAAGCTTGCTAAGGAGATGCATCATCAATCCCCGGTCTACTAGAGTGCATCTGTGATTTACCTCAAAGATTTCTGAAAAGGGACTTCTACTGAAATGAAAAATATGCTCCTCAGATTTCACATGTTACTTAGAAGCATATGGTGCTGTTCTGACCACAGAGCTCGGAGACAAAAAGTGCACGTGTTAGTACTACTGGCAAGCATTAATGTGCCTCCTTTAGATCAAGTGGTAGATTTATAATTTTGAGATCCAGAAGTTACCAGTTCATGTCTCAAAAGGCATGGATTTACCACACTGAAAGAAAAAATCCTATCATGCCACAGAGGAACTCTCAGAAATAATCTCCAGGATTTGGTCAATGGGAGTTGAGGGTACTCAGAAGCTCCCAGGAAATGCTGAGCAGCTCTCAACAGCAGATATTAGGCAGGAAATTAAGAACTGACATACAATAGCCCTATGATCCATCTGGGCTTAGTATTCTATTTCCAGCAGCAGTCAGCAACAAATGCTTCAGAGGAAGGTGAGACACCACTTTCCCCAGCTCCCATAGTGCACCTAGAGCTTGATCCAAAGTTCACTGAAGTTTAATCTTAAAGTCTGGCACAAGAATAAATGGATATAAACTGGCCATGAACAAATTTGGGCTTGAAATTAGAAGAAGGTTTCTAACCACCAGAAAGGCATGGTTCTGGAAAAGCATCTCAATTGGGGTTGTGGGGGGGGAAACAACATGGTTAACTTTGAGAGAGATATGGACAATTTTATGAGTGTAATGGTATGAGACAGTTGCTTGTGATGGTGTGGGGCAGGCCTCTGAGGCTCACTTCCAATTTATATCTTATATTCCTTAAAGCTCATGCTTCAGGTTTCAGCCAGTCACTGGCAGGGAGCCAAGAAGAGACTCACACTCCCCCCATCTTCTTTGTATTCTGTTCTTATTTTTTAATCTCCTTCCTCTAAAGAGGCAGGGATGGCTATGGCTGGAGATGGGACATTGGAAAGCAAGGGCCAGGGCTCTGAAGTGGTACTAAGCATCCTCTTTCTCGGGTGCTTGGCTGGTGGGTTCTCTGAAATAGTTGTTGTGTGCAGGATAAGGACACAGCGCCTCCGCAGGCCATTCTGCCTGTAGGCTCATAGGCTACCGTTCTGCCCAGGTTGTACTTCATCTGTGTGTGGATTTGTAGTATTCTATCTACTACCCAGATCCAACACCCGGAATCCTGGATGCCCCATCATCTCGGGCTGGCACTCTCACTGAAGACTGTCTGGATAATGTGGACTCCCTACTCCAGACCCTATGCCACCAGCCCCAGCTACTCTCCGTGACACACTGATTCTCGAGGAAACGACAATGCATTGGTGGACCTTCTAGAAAACACTATCCTCGTCCCATGGATGTAGAGGCTCTACACAAACATTCACACACAGATGGAATACAGCTGTCAAAACAGTCCTGATGATGCCACAGCAAACTGGCTGCTGAGCTCTGTGCCTTTATCCTACACACAACTATTTCAAATTTGATGACATATATATCTCCAGACCAGTGGCACACTATGGGCACCGCATGGCCCACAACATGCCAATATTTTTATGGTCGACCTGGAACACGCTTCCTCAGCTCTCGTCCTCACGCCCCTTCTCTACCTATGCTACTTGATGAATCATCATCTTGGACCCATGGGAAGGAAACTTGGAAATTCCACCACGATTTCAACACTTCCACCCACATCACATCAGCCTGACCAATCTACAGGAGGTCCACTTCCTAGACCCACGGTGCAAATAAGTGATGGTCACTTAACATCCCTATACCGAAAACCTACAACGCTATACCTTCATGCCTCCGCTTCCATCCAGCACATCACACGATCCATTGTCTACAGCCAAGCACTGAGGTACAACCGCATCTGCTCTAACCCTCAGACAGAGACCAACACCTACAAAACTCTCCACCAGCATTCTCAAAACTACAATACACTGAGGAATAAGAAAACAGATCACAGAAAGCCAGATGTGTATCCAGAAGCCTCCTACTGCAAATAAACCAAGAAAGAAATCAACAGATCCATGCCATACATACAGTCCCCAGCTAAACCCTCCACAATCATCATAGATTACAACCTCCTGGACAATGATCCCACACTTTACAGCTGGGTGGCAGGCCAGTCCTCGCCACAGACACTGCCAACCTGAAACATATCTCCAGTAACTGCCACTGCACCATGTAACTCTAGCTCAGAAATCCATCATGCAACAACCTCAATGCCAACTCTGCCCACATATCTACACCAGCGACACATCATAAGACCTAACCAGATCACCACACCTCACGTTCATTCACCTGTACATCCACCATGTAATATACGCCATCATTGCGCAATGCCCTCTGCTATGTACATCGGCAAACTGGACAGTTCTACGGAAAGGATAAATGGACACAAATCAGATTAGAATGGCAATATACAAAAACCTGTAGGAGAACACTCAGCCTCCTTGGCACCTATAGAGCCTTAAGTGGCACCATCGCTAGCAAAAAACTTCAGGACCGACTTCAAGAGAACTGCTGAGCTTCAGTTCATCTGCAACTTTGCACATAGTCAGGGATTAAACAAAGACTGTGAATGTCTTGCCAACTACAAAACCAGTTTCTCCTCCCTTGGTTTTCACACTTCAGCTGCTAGAACAGGGCCTCATCCTTCCTGATTGAACTAACCTCATTATCTCTAGCTTGCTTGCATATATATATATATCTGCCCCTGGAAATTTCCACTACATGCATCTGACGAAGTGGGTATTCACCCACAAAAGCTCATGCTCCAAAAGGTCTGTTAGTCTATAAGGTGCCACAGGATTCTTTGCTGATTTTAAGTTAAGTTTCTTTTATGTCTTTCATACACACAGAGCAACCATATGCATTTGTCAATCATTCCTTTCAGGTTAAAGGAAACAAAACAAAGAACAAAAGTAAAGTATACAGGACAGAACAGACAATAATTTCTCTCTACTAATAGGCTGTATCAAATATGTGTGTGTGGTGAGAAAAAGGCTCTCATTTTGATGGGAGGAGTGAGAGTCTCTTCTTGGCTCCCTGCCAGTGGCTGGCTGAAACCTGAAACATGAGTGAGCTGCCCGCCTGAAGTCAGAAGTTACCTGATGGAAAGTGCGACAAGAATGGGGTAGTATCTTAGCTTTTAACCACATCCCTTAATAGTGACATCTATACAGTTTGTGGGATTTCAAACATGGACTCCAATTCTGAGGGGAATATTAGCTCCTTACTCTCCTAAAGGAAATTTGCACTGGTCTAGCTATTCTCCATGGCTCATGATAACCTCTCCCACCCAAACAGAGGTCATGGAAGCTATTGCTGAGGGGAATGACCTTCAAAAGAGACAGGAGAACACAGACATTGGAAGTAAGAGGGAACTGGGAAATATCTATTATTTTCATGATTATTGTGCATGCCTGTGTGTGTTTATGATAGAGTTAGATCAAAAGTGGGCTATTAAGGGAACCAAACAGGAAAGATAAGACAATGGCTTAGTTAAGGAACATACCAACAGAGAGACAAACAATATATCCAAATTAACAACTGTGAAGAGGCAACTCCTCAGCCCCAAGCCTGGTGACATGGCTGTTTCCCAGAGTCGAGAATCTGGAGATCACAAGGCATTAACGCTCCACCCAGCAGAAAGGGAGAGAGAAGTTGTCAGCTCGTGCAGGGTGACAGCTGCTGACAGACAGCCAGGATCTGCAGCAAGCAGGCTGTACCTTGGTTTCCAGAAGAAAAGGACAAATAAAACAAAGCCAAGGATTAAGGGGAATGCCAAGAATAGTAGTCCAATAGCTTTCTTGTTGTAAAAGAATTTCTCTGAGTGTTCTGCACCTTTTGGCAAATAAACCATACTTTGTTATGAAGAAACCGCGCCTGTATTGCTATACACTACAGCTTAATGAATAAGGATTTATTTCACTGACAATTTAAAAAATTGTTTCAGGTGAAACAAAGTGTTTTGTTTAGATTGAGTAAAAAAAAATAGAAATTTCAAAATGGAAAGTAGTCTTAAATCAAAAATCAAAATGTTTCTTTTCCAAAATATCCAAATGAAATGTTCAGATTTTTTTCAGAATTTTGTTCTAGGGTTCTTTGTACTGAAACAATTCAGTAAAATCAACATGAATATGCAAAATTTTGGTTGACCTGAATCTGCATTTTTGGGTAAAAAAACATTAAGCAAAAAATGTTACCCAGCTCTTTTGCACACGATTACTATCCACAGGTTCCTGAATGGAAATTCTTTCAGGTTACAATCCTGTTGGGCCTGGTAGATATCACAGTTAGCTACCAAGGTCTGAAACCCAAAGCTGTACTTAGAAACTATCACATTCTGGGGCATAGTCCAGATGAGCGAGAGATTGTGTCACCAACTGCCCTGCAACGTTGGGTGCCTCACCATGCTTTGCTGCTGTAGCTCCCAACCTGGACCACTCACACACACCCTGCAGATCACACCCTGGGTGTTTGCGTATAGCCGCAGCCTACCAACATCACTCCACCCTGTAAGGGGTCAATATGCAAAAGTTCGCTACTTTAACTGGAGTTACCCAAACAGTTCAGTTTAAATATAAAACTGGATTCATTTTGATTAAAAAATAAAAAGAATTCATTTAACTATAAAGAAATAGATTTTAAGTGAATACAAGTATAAGGCATTAAAGTGAGAAATGGCTTTGAGAGAAAAAATTAAGTTTTTAGTAGCAAAGATTTTACCTTGAACCAAGTCAAGTTTAACTTCTTTCCACATGTTCCCAGCAACAGAGCTGACCAAATTCTCCAGCCACGATACCCCCCCATACCCAAAGGGCTGGTTCCTTTGCCTTCTTAGGTAAAAAAGATAAGGGGGAAAATAATAGATCTTGGTGTGGTTTTGGCCTTCAATTTTATAGTCCCGTCACTATATAGTTCCCTTATATTTGTCGGACTGCACAAATCATATCACAGAGTGGCTTTTATATTGGCTATGGCATCACAGACATGATTGTTGCAGCACGACAAATACCAGAGAAGGCTCATGAACAGAACAATGTGTTTGTTGACCTGACCAAGGCCTTTGACACGGTGAATCACAGGGGAACCTCCTTCATAAATTTGGTTTCATCATGACTTCATGGCCAGGGTAATGGAGTGTGATGACTCATCAGAAGCCTTCCTGTCACCAAGAGCATCAAATAAGGATCCATAATGGCTCCAGTCCTCTTTGCCATTGTCTTTTCTGCCATGATATTGTTCACATTCCAGGTCTTTGATAGAAGTGTACACATCTGGTTCAGATTGCATTGATGTCTTTTCAATCTACAGCACGTACATTATAGTATCAGAGGGGTAGCCATGTTAGTCTGGATCAGTAAAAGCAGCAAAGAATCCTGTGGCACCTTATAGACTAACAGATGTTTTGGAGCATGAGCTTTCGTGGGTGAATACCCACTTCGTCAGATACATGTAGTGGAAATTTCCAGGAGCAGGTATATATATGCAAGCAAGAAGCAAGCTAGAGATAACGAGGTTAGTTCAATCAAGGAGTATGAGGCCCTGTTCTAGCAGTTATAGATACATTTGTATGTGTACAGTATATTAAAAACTTATGTAGGATATATTTTGTCCCATTTTCCATAAGCCAAAACCTGAGTAACCATGTCTCCGGGCAAAAATGCAAGCTAAAGCACCATTCCTCAGCTTGCTTCTGTGCTACCAGAGCTGTATCGAGATCCAGATGTGGGAAGCTCTACCGGGAGTAGCCACAAAGTTGTTCAGCCCCATCAAATACAAAGTCTATGAGACTGAGTACTACTGCCATAGAATATAACTGAAGTGAGAGTGTGGTTGTGGGGCCGGAGAGGGGAGGTTGTATCCACTGATGGCCTTGCATGGAAGTAAGTTTTCCCTGCTCAAGTAACAGCAGAGCACATGCTGCGGGACCAAGATCACTAGAGATGAGCCTGTTAAAGACAACCTGTGCAAGGATCTTCCCTACTACAGACAGCAGTGCGATTCCACAAAGGTTGCCATCACTAGATATGCTTTCCTTTATTTTGCATAGTTGGACTATGAAAGCATCCTTATATTCTGGGGGCATGGCACCTTGTTCCCATATAGTTGTACGCACATTTTGCATGCACAATATACATGCACACATTTCAAGATCACATATTTTATATGTAAAACATGAATCATCCATTTGTAAAATGAAGATGATGCAGTAACTGAGTTTATGGACTTAAAAAATTCAAAGAGATTGTTTGTCAAAGCTTCCCAGATGCGCCCTCTCTAACAACTGAGCCACATTCCCACTCAAACACTACATTCAAAGAATGTTAGAGATGTGCTAGAGTGTTGATATCAAAGAAATTCACAAATAGAAAACACAACATGAGTAAAGTAAAAGCTTCCTTGAATTTGCTTATCATCAGCTTTGTGAGAGGCACATCACTAAGATCCTGAAAGAAAATACTGCAGCTCTCTGTTTGAAGCTGAGAGTTATTGACCAAATACATCCAAATGAGCTTCAATAGCTTGTTTGATTTTTCTGTCAGAAAGTCAAGTTGCCACTTGAAGTTGTTCAGTACTACTGTCTTTCTCAACATGCTGAGATGCTTAGGTGAGAGATGATGAAACTATGCCACCAAACAACCTATCTTCAAAAAATGTCTCATTATAATAAAACTGTACTCCACGGCAAATCTAAATTTAACCCAAGAAATTCTTCATTCTTTTTCTGGCATCACTGTGCTAGAATTGTCCAAACCCATGTCTTGTTTTAAACAACTTAAGCCAAGGTTTACAGGAAAGGTCCTTAAATTTCATTCTAAAGTTTTCACCTCCTCAAAAGGTTTGCTGAATGATATACAGGACACAAACTTGTAATGCATGCCAAAGGATGCTATGTGTTTGCAATCAGAAAGCAAGACAGACAAGGTACACAGAAAGCTTTGGCCGGGCAGTTTGGAAAGCACATTTCTTGTTAAAGTCAGTTCCTCAGTTTGTAACAACTTTCACAATATATAGGGACAGGATGATTAAAGTGTCCTGATGCAGACATAGTGCATCAGCCAAGCAACCCTAACAAAACCAAAACACACACAAAAAAAACAGCTCTTCCTCCCTCCCCCAAAAACTCAGGTGTGACATTTAACAATACAGCTTATTTTATTGTCACTTATATCATCAGTGTTCATTCTAGATGCTTCACGCACAAACACTTAATCAAACTTTTAATCCCTGTACTTTGTAGATATCAGAAATAGATGGAAATAGAATCATAGAAATGTAGGACTGAAAGGTACATTGATAAGTCCACTAGTCTAGTCACCTGCACTTAGGCAGGGCTAAGTATTATCTAGACCATCCCTGATAGGTGATCGTCTAACCTGTTCTTAAAAACCTCTAGTGATGGAGATTCCACAATCTCCCTAGGTAATTTTTTCCTGTGTCTAACCACCCTTACAGTTAGGAATTTATTTTTCCTAATATCTAAACTAAATCCTAACATTTTTTTAAATCTTTCCTCACAGGACATATTTTGTAGACATTTAATAATTTTTGTTGCTCTCCTCTGGACTTTCTCCAATAGCTCCTCTCAATTGTCTACTGGTACAAAAAATGTTCTCAGAAAGGAATGGTTGCATATTATTCTATAAAAGCAGTTATACCGATTACTAGTTCATGCACAGTGGAAAAAATGAAATACATTGCCTTGGAATGCATGATTTGAGAGATCCTATGGGAAATCTTCATTATAATTCAGGATAGATGAATTGTTTTGCTAAACAATCACCATCAGAATCTCAGCCCAAAAAGATAACTGGTACACATCTCATATTCTCTAGGGTGTAGCCTTTGAGATTTGAAGGCATTCTTGAACAAATAGATGTTAGCGTCGAGGATAATATCAGTAAAGATGGAAGCAGGGATATGGAAGGCTGTTGAAAGTTGAGGGAGGAAAGTGAATGGTGTAATGGGTCAGTCGTGTAGTACAAAAAGGAGAAATGAATGTAAGCAAAGTGTTAGCATCAGATGCTAAACAAAACATGGTTATGCTATTGAAATACCCCTGCCTGATGATCTACTCAGTGAAAGTATTCTACTTGCTGATGGGGAGGAAAAAGAGCTGCTGCTTCCATGCCCCTATTCATCATTGTGGTATTTGGAACACCTCACATTGCCTACTTATATTGTGAATCATGGTTCTGTTTAGCCTGTTCTTCTTGCTTTACATCCATCCAACATGTTCAGAGTATGGAGTGGCACACTAATCAGCACAAGATGTTCTTGAAGCAGACCTAGTATGTTGGAAACATATAGGGTATTCTTACCACTAGGATAGAGGAGAAAAGGAAAAAGAAGTGGGGTACTGAGGTATAACATCTAGGTAGGGTAAGAAGGAGAAAAAGAGACCATAATAGTGACAGAAGAAAGGGGTAAAAATAATGGGGGGGGGAAGACACCAGAGAGATACGTAGGGGGATTGGAACAGGTGTGTTGCAGAGGGGAACTGACACTGAGTATCAGATAAGCAAAGGGAGTGTAAGTACCATCTCTCTTTCTATGATCTTCACTTCCCAGAGAACAACAAGGAGTCTGATAACACCTTAAAGACTAACAGGTTTATTTGGGCATAAGCTTTTGTGGGTAAAAACACCACTTCTTCAGATCTGAAGTTGCCACTTGTAGTTGTATAGTACTACTGTCTTTCTGAACACGCTGAGAGATGACCGGACTCCTCGTTATTTTTGTGGATACAGACTAACATGGCTACCCCTGATACTTGATACCTGCCCAGATAATGTATTCCTTGTTGCAGAACAGGAAGAAGATGAGAACATGCTTCTTATGGGTTGTAAATACTAAGAAACCACTTGCATTTCAGGCTTCACCCTCTAAAGAGACGGTGAAAAACTGGACAAAACATCATCCACGCTAGCAAAACGACCAGAAACATCAACAACCAACTGAAGGAAATGATTGTAGAATGATGGAGTCATTCAGGAATGACTTCCAAGGGCTCAGTTCTGCTCCCCTCAATCATTTTATGTAGTACCTTATTCTATGAGGAGTCCCATTTAAACATGTGGGATTTCTTGCAGAGTAAAACACCACAGAACATGAATAACATGGGGGCAGAATCTAGCTCAATAGAAATAAAATTTCCTCCCATAAATTAGAAGTAACAAGTTCTAGTCATTATCAGAATGGGGAAAAATATGCATTAATACCTGATCAACTGAAACCAAATTTGAGAGTGACACACGGATGGGAAGCAGGGGTCCTAATCTCAGAAATGTATAAAGAAGACATCATAAGGTTTTGATAAATAGTGGATTGCCACAACAAAACATGCAGTGAATTAATCCTCTTTGCAGATCACAGCAGTAAAGTACAAGGAAACTAAAATTACTCAAAGAAGGATTTTCTAAATGAACAGCTGACAATAAGCTAAAGTATAAATAGGCAAAAATAAGCAAGTGTGAGATTTGCTGCATTTCCTTTCAGTTTTTGTTTTATATTACTGCAGTTAGAGGTTTGTATCAATGTTCTATTGCTTTCAAGATGGCAATGATTAAACATGTTATATAGCAAGAAAAGAAAAATAGTGATTACATTGCTTCTGGAAAGCTCAGTCAGTTATGCTATTACCTGTAATTGCATCCAGGGACTCAGGAGATGGATTCAAAGGATAGGACTGAGTCTGGGGAGTAAAATGATGCAGTCCCAGGAAGTTTTGGTGTTTCAAGAAAGCTTTTAACAAGTGGCAGTGCCCAGTCAAACTGACCTTTCCTGAAGGCTGGCAGGTTGCAAAATTATTAATCTAATCAAATAGCAATAATCAGAGAAGGTGAGATGTCCTGGGATTCTTTTAAACATTGTAAGATACTGTGATAATGGGGGAAGTATCTATCATCTAATAAATGGTGTGTCTACTTGTCTTCCTAGGGAAATGTTGGAAACCCATCATATGAATCAGTGAAGCCTAGACTGGCTGAAGCACTCAAAAATATACCATAGAAAAACCCTTCTCTGACTTTGGTATTAGGTCATCTCTAATCTTTTGAGTATGATTCTATTTATATAATTTTCTTTTTTCCTGAAGAGGCCTGAAATCATTTAACATGTATCTATCCCCTAACAAGCTGGTTTTACAGACAAAGGGCTACATTCAGAGCCAGTGGTGCAAGGAGCAACAGAAGCTAAAGTGGCAGTAGGATTCTAGGTGAAAAGGTGTATAACCACAGTTGACAACTTTCGCTTGGTAAATAAGTACCCCAAGTTCCACAATAAGCCAAAAATCAAGCTAATCCCATTTCAAAACAAGTCAATCCCTAAAAACCCTAACACTCTATGTGAGTAGATCCCCCTGGCATGCAGTCTGGGATGGTGACGGACCCACTGTACACTACTGACTCTCTCCCCAACCTTGACCCTGATTGCTGGAAGCCAATAAAAAAAATAGAAGCAACAAGCTACAAGCCAAAAATTAGCCAACTAGCAACTCACAAGCCAACTAAGCCAAAAACAAGCCCAATTTCTGCATTTTTTCCATGGGTTTGGCATGTCTGTGTATAACATGGTGGTAGCATCTGCAAAAGAATTAGAGCTATTTAACATTTTTCAAACCAAAAGTTTTAATGGAAACATATGGCTTATTTTCTAAAATGGGAGGTCTGGTAAGTACTCAGACTTCTTCAATTTTTTTTTTTTTGTTTTTGCATCATCATCAAAACTATTTTGGTAAATGCATGTTTCCGTTTGTATTTTGAGAGTGGCTTTGTCAGCATTTTTAATTTTTAAAAAATTGATATAAAAACATTGGGGGAAACTAAAAAATTGGGTCCATTTTCACCCTGGAAGCAAAACAAAAAGAAAATGGAATGAAAATAGAAACAATTTCAATATTTCATACTGCTGTTTTAAAAATGTTTGGGCTCATTTCTGAAAGGGACTAGGCTTACTCCAAGGTCAATGTAAGAAAACCAGCAGAGGTGCTGCAAATGGTGCTACTTCAAAGAATCCTCACATGACTCAGTCATTTTATTGTAATCAAATCAAACTCATGAGCAAGCATTGCTGTGCTGGCATATCACCGTATAGTAATATAGAAAAGGTGTTATCTACACAGAACGCACCAGCTGTGCAAGGCTTAGTTATAGTATAACAGCAGCTGGAGGTTGGTAACCCATCCACACACTAACACATACCCTTAGAGATGCCACAGGATCTGAGTTGTACAGTGAAAACTACAACTAACATAATTAATTACTGAGCAGTAGTAAGAATTTACATGTCCTAACTTTAGTCACATGACACTATTTGGAAACTTCTCTTTTTCCTGTCTCTGCACTCCCTCTGACCATGCTAATGAGGGCAGCCATCCTGCTAAGGGAACTGACAACACTGCAGTGGGCAACAACATTACTGGCAAGAAGCTGTAGCTGTGAAATGAAAAGCCTGTTTCCACAGTAGTTTTGTGTGATTTGCATTTTAACTCATTCCTATGTAACTGAACGCAGAAGATACCCTCCAGCTAGCATAATTTAGTGCAAAGTGGCCTGCAAAGAGTCCTCCAAGGAAGATATAGGGAGATTTGGATTTAGGTGCTCAGTATGCTCGTCCCCACTCTAACAAAACACATGATTATTAGGAAAATGAGACACACCTTAAACACTATCCTATTTCTCATCTAGGCCAAGAACGCTACAGAAAGACACAACATGGCCTTGCTGTTTCAAATGCATTTTATGTAATGTGTTTCTTCTATAGCCACTCTCTACTCAGCCTAACCCAGAGACTAACCATTTCCGTAAACAAAATCAAGGCCAGTCTTGATCTTGGCAACTACAGATCTCAAGTGGGGACCTTGGTAGGAAGCCACCCCAGTCTTCCCCATGCAAATAGCTGAAACTGAGGTTCAGAATGTGTGGATATTTATAGACATTTGCCACTTTAGAATTGCCATTGCACATGACCTCACATTGGCATTTTGGGGATGCAGAAGCAATACACCATTTAGACAGCTGATTACAGTTCATAGGATTCCTTGCCACTGTACAGCATGGCATCTGTGCAGATTTAAATTTCTGCTGAAATCATTCACCTCCTTACACAACTCAACTAATGTAACTTTAACTTAATTAGATTTACACCTCTTTACACCAGTGCATCCTAATCTAGTCTACGGCCTTGAAGTCTAGAGATCTTGGAATAAATCCATTCCTGGTGTAATTCTGTCATAAGTAGATAGGTAAGGGTTAATTTTCTTTTACTGTAAAGGGTTTACAAAGGGAACCAAACACCTGACCAGAGGACCAATCAGGAAACCGGATTTTTAAAAGTAAGGGTGGGAACCTCTGGAGGTTTTTGGCTTTGT